>NC_053024.1:626468063-626798629 GCF_003073215.2 Triticum urartu | reverse complement strand
CGATGATCTCATCGGATGAACCACGATGTCAAGGACTCAATCAATCCCGTATACAATTCCCTTTGTCTAGCGGTATTGTACTTGCCCGAGATTCGATCGTCGGTATCCCTATACCTTGTTCAATCTCGTTACCGGCAAGTCTCTTTACTCGTTCCGTAACACATCATCCCGTGATCAACTCCTTGGTCACATTGCGCATATGATGATGTCCTACTGAGTGGGCCCAGAGATACCTCTCCGCTTACACGGAGTGACAAATCCCAGTCTCGATTCGTGCCAACCCAACAGACACTTTCGGAGATACCTGTAGTGCACCTTTATAGTCACCCAGTTACGTTGTGACGTTTGATACACCCAAAGCATTCCTACGGTATCCGGGAGTTGCACAATCTCATGGTCTAAGGAAATGATACTTGACATTAGAAAAGCTTTAGCATACGAACTACACGATCCTGTGCTATGCTTAGTATTGGGTCTTGTCCATCACATCATTCTCCTGATGATGTGATCCCGTTATCAACGACATCCAATGTCCATGGTTAGGAAACCGTAACCATCTATTGATCAACGAGCTAGTCAACTAGAGGCTTACTAGGGACATGGTGTTGTCTATGTATCCACACATGTATCTGAGTTTCCTATCAATACAATTATAGCATGGATAATAAACGATTATCATGAACAAGGAAATATAATAATAACCAATTTATTATTGCCTCTAGGGCATATTTCCAACAGTCTCCCACTTGCACTAGAGTCAATAATCTAGTTCACATCGCCATGTGATTAACATTCACAGGTCACATCGCCATGCGACCAACATCCAAAGAGTTTACTAGAGTCAGTTGTCTAGCTCACATCACTATGTGATTAACACTCAATGAGTTCTAAGTTTGATCATGTTTCTTGTGAGAGAGGTTTTAGTCAACGGGTCTGAACCTTTCAGATCCGTGTATGCTTTACAAATCTCTATGTCATCTCCTAGATGTAGCTACCACGCTCTATTTGGAGCTATTCCAAATAACTGTTCTACTTGGAGCTATTCTAAATTGTTGCTCCATCATATGCATCTGGTATCTCTACTCAGAGCTATCCGGATAGGTGTTAAGCTTGCATCGACGTAACCCTTTACGACGAACTCTTTTTACCACCTCCATAACCGAGAAACTTCCTTAGTCCACTAGTTACTAAGGATAACTTTGACCGCTGTCCTGTGATCCATTCATGGATCACTCTTGTACCCCTTGACTGACTCATGGCAAGGCACACTTCAGGAGCGGTACACAGCATGGCATACTGTAGAGCCTATGTCTTAAGCATAGGGGACGACCTTCGTCCTTTCTCTCTATTCTGCCGCGGTCGAGCTTTAAGTCTTAACTTCATACCTTATAACTCAGGCAAGAACTCCTTCTTTGACTGATCCATCTTGAACACCTTCAAGATCATGTCAAGGTATGTGCTCATTTGAAAGTACTATTAAGAATTTTGATCTATCCTTATAGATCTTGATGCTGAATGCTCAAGTAGCTTAATCCAGGCTTTCCATTGAAAAACACTTTCCAAATAACCCTATATGCTTTCCAGAAATTCTACGTCATTTCCGATCAACAACATATATTCATCAGAAATTCTATAGTGCTCCCACTCACTTCTTTGGAAATACAAGTTTCTCATAAACTTTATATAAACCCAAAATCTTTGATCATCTCATCAAAGCATACATTCCAACTCCGAGATGCTTACTCCAGTCCTTAGAAGGATTGCTGGAGCTTTGCATCCTTATTAGCATCTTTTCAGGATTGACAAAACCTTTCGGTTGTATCACATACAACCTTTCCTCAAGAAAATCGTCAAGGAAACAATGTTTTGACATCCTATCTGCAAGATTTCATAAATAATGCAGTGACTGCTAATATAATTCCAACAGACTCTTAGCATCGCTACGAGTGAGAAAATCTCACTGTAGTCAACTCCTTGAACTTGTCAGAAAACATCTTAACGACAAGTCAAGCTTTCTTAATGGTGACATTTACCATCATTGTCCGTCTTCCTTTTAAAATCCATCTGTACTCAACAGCCTTACGACCATCGAGCCGTTCTGCCAAAGTCTACACTTTGTCTTTCATACATGGATCCTCTCTCGGATTTTATGGCCTCGAGCCATTTATCGGAATCCAGGCCCACCATCGCCTCTCCATAGCTCGTAGGTTCATTGTTGTCTAGCAACATGACTTCCAAGACAGGGTTACGTACCACTCTGAAGTACTACGCATCCTTGTCATCCTACGATGTTTGGTAGTGACTTGATCTGAAGTCTCATGATCAATATCATAAGCTTCCACTTCAATTGGTGTAGGTGCCACAGGAACAACTCTTTGTGCCCTGCTATACACTAGTTGAAGTAACGGTTCAATAACCTCATCAAGTCTCCACCATCCTCCCACTCAATTCTTTCGAGAGAAACTTTTCCTCGAGAAAGGACCCGATTCTAGAAACAATCCCTTATTGCTTTCGAATCTGAGACAGGAGGTATACCCAACTGTTTTGGGTGTCCTATGAAGATGCATTTATCCGCTTTAGGTTCGAGCTTATCAGCCTGAAACTTTTTCACATAAGCATCGCAGCCCCAAACTTTTAACAAATGACAGCTTAGGTTTCTCTAAACCATAGTTCATACGGTGTCATCTCATCGGAATTACGTGGTGCCCTATTAAAGTGAATCTGGTTGTCTCTAATGCCTAACCCATAAACTATTGTGGTAATTTGATAAGAGACATCATGGTATGCATCATATCCAATAGGGTGCAGTTATGATGTTCGGACACACCATCACACTATGGTGTTCCAGGCTGTATCAGTTGTGAAACAATTTCCACAATGTCTTAATTCTGTGCCAAACTCGTAATTCAGATATTCATCTCTATGATCATATCATAGATATTTTATCCTCTTGTCACGGCGATCTTTAAACTTCACCCTGAAATTACTTGAACCTTTCAATAATTCAGACTCGTGATTCATCAAGTAAATATACTCAACATCTACTCAAATCATCTGTGAAGTAAGAACATAACGATATCCACTATATGCCTCAACACTCATTGGACTGCACACATCAAAAATGTATTACTTCCAACAAGTTGCTTTCTTGTTCCATTTTACTGAAAACGAGGCTTTCAGTCATCTTGCCCATGTGGTATGATTTGCATGTCTCAAGTGATTCAAAATCAAGTGAGTTCAAACGGTCCATTTGCATGGAGTTTCTTCATGCATATACACCAATAGACATGGTTCGCATGTCTCAAACTTTTCAAAAATGAGTGAGCCCAAAGATCCATCAACATGGAGCTTCTTCATGCGTTTTATACCGATATGACTTACGTGGCAGTGCCACAAGTACGTGGTACTATCATTACTATCTTTTGGCATGAACATGTGTATCACTACGATCGAGATTCAATGAACCATTCATTTTAGGTGCAAGACCATTGAAGGTATTATTCAAATAAACAGAGTAACCATTATTCTCCTTAAATGAATAACCGTATTGCGATAGACATAATCCAATCATGTCTATGCTCAACGCAAACACCAATCTCGATGGTAGAGGGAGCGTGCGATGCTTGATCATATCAACATTGAGAACACTTCCAACACATATCGTCAACTCACCTTTAGCTAGTCTCCGTTTATTCCGTAGCTTTTATTTCGAGTTACTAACACTTAGCAACTAAACCGGTATCTAATACCCTGGTGCTAGTAGGAGTGCTAGTAAAGTACACATCAACACAATGTATATCCAATATACTTCTCTCGACCTTGCCAGCCTTCTTATCTACCAAGTATCTAGGGTAATTCTGCTCAAGTGGCTGTTCCCCTTATTACAGAAGCACTTAGTCTCGGGTTTGGGTTCAACCTTGGGTTTCTTCACTAGAGCAGCAGCTGAATTGCCGTTTTATGAAGTATCCCTTCGTGCCCTTGCCCTTCTTGAAACTAGTGGTTTCACCAACCATCAACAATTGATGCTCCTTCTTGATTTCTACTTTTGTGGTGTCAAACATCATGAACATCTCAAGGATCATCATACATGTCCCAGATATATTATAGTTCATCACGAAGCTCTAGCAGCTTGGTGGTAATGACTTCGGAGAAACATCACTATCTCATCTGGAAGATCAACTCCCACTTGACTCAAATGATTGTTGTACTCAGACAATCTGAGCACAAGCTCAACAATTGAGCTTTTCTCGTTAGTTTGCAGGTTAAGAAAATCGTCGGAGGTCTTATACCTCTTGACGTGGGCACGAGCCTGAAATTCCAATTTCAGCCCTCAAAACATCTCATATGTTTCGTGACGTTTCAAAAACGTCTTTGGTGCCTCTACTCTAAACCGTTTAACCGAACTATCATGTAGTTTATCAAAACGTGTATGTCAGATGTTCGCAACATCCACACACAACATTCGAGGTTCAGCACACTGAGCTGTGCATTAAGGACATAAGCCTTCTGAGAAGCAATGAGGACAATCCTCAGTTTACGGACCTAGTCCGCATCATTGCTACTATCAACTTTCAACTAAATTTTTCTCTAGGAACATATCTAAACAGTAGAACTATAGCGTGAGCTACGACATAATTTGCAAAATCCTTTTGACTATGTTCAGAATAATTAAGTTCATCTTATGAACTCCCACTCAGATAGACATCCCTCTAGTCATCTAAGTGATTACATGATCCGAGTCAACTAGGCCGTGTCCGATCATCATGTGAGACGGACTAGTCATCATCGGTGAACATCTTCATGTTGATCGTATCTTCTATATGACTCATGCTCGACCTTTCGGTCTCTGTGTTCCGAGGCCATGTCTGTACATGCTAGGCTCGTCAAGTTAACCCTAAGTGTTTTGCATGTGTAAAACTGTCTTACACCCGTTGTATGTGAACGTAAGGATCTATCACACCCGATCATCACGGCGTGCTTCGAAACGACGAACTGTAGCAACGGTGCACAGTTAGGGGAGAACACTTCTTGAAATTTTAATGAGGGATCATCTTATTTACTACCGTCATTCTAAGTAAACAAGATGCATAAACATAATAAACATCACATGCAATTATATAGTAGTGACATGATATGGCCAATATCATATAGCTCCTTCGATCTCCATCTTCAAGGCTCCATGATCATCTTGTCACCGGCATGACACCATGATCTCCATCATCATGGTCTCCATCATCGTGTCTTCATGAATTTGTCTCGCCAACGACATGCAAGTCGTGATTCCCTTGACAAGAACATGATCAATCTCATACATCACATACATCATTCATCACATCCTTTTGGCCATATCACATCACATAGCATACCCTGCAAAAACAACTTAGACGTCCTCTAATTGTTGTTTGCATGTTTTACGTGGCTGCTATGGGTTTCTAGCAAGAACGTTTCTTACCTATGCAAAGACCACAACGTGATATGCCAATTGCTATTTACCCTTCATAAGGACCCTTTTCATCGAATCCGATCCGACTAAAGTAGGAGAGACAGACACCCGCTAGCCACCTTATGCAACTAGTGCATGTCAGTCGGTGGAACCTGTCTCACGTAAGAGTACGTGTAAGGTCGGTCCGGGCTGCTTCATCCCACGATGCCGCCGAATCAAGATAAGACTAGTAACGGCAAGCATATTGAACAAAATCAACGCCCACAACTACTTTGTGTTCTACTCGTGCATAGAAACTACGCATAGACCTAGCTCTGATACCACTGTTGGGGAACGTAGCATAAATTCAAAATTTTCCTACGTATCACCAAGATCAATCTATGGAGTCATCTAGCAACGAGGGAGGATTGGATCTACATACCCTTGTAGATCGCGTGCGGAAGCGTTCAAGAGAACGGGGTTGATGGAGTCGTACTCATCGTGATTCAAATCACCGATTATCCTAGCGCCGAACGGACGGCACATCCGTGTTCAACACACGTACGGAACGGAGACGTCTCCCATGCCTTGATCCAGCAAGGAGGAGGGAGAGGTTGATGGAGATCCAGCAGCACGACGGCGTGGTGGAAGTAGCGGGATTCCAACAGGGCTTCGCGAAGCGCTGCGGGAGGAGGAAGATGTGTCACGGGAGGGAGAGGGAGGCGCCAGGCCTTAGATTGGTTTGCTCCTCCTTTTCCCCACTATATATAGGGCCAAGGGAGAGGGGGAGGCGCAGCCCTTGCTCCTTCCTCCAAGGAAGGGTGCGGCCAAGGGGGGGAGGAGTCCATCCTCCCCAAGGCACCTCGGAGGTGCCTTCCCCTTTTAGGACTCTCCCCTTTTTTTTCTTCTCTTGGCGCATGGGCCTCTTGGGGCTGGTGCCCTTGGCCCATATAGGCCAAGGCACACCCCCTACAGCCCATGTGGCCCCCCGGGGCAGGTGGCCCCACCCGGTGGACTCCCGGGACCCTTCCGGTGGTCCCGGTACAATACCGGTGACCCCGAAACTTGTCCCGATAGCCGAAATAGCACTTCCTATATATAATTCTTTACCTCCGGACCATTCCGGAACTCCTCGTGACGTCCGGGATCTCATCCGGGACTCCGAAAAACATTCGGGTTACCGCATACTAGTATTTCTACAACCCTAGCGTCACCGAACCTTAAGTGTGTAGACCCTACGGGTTCGGGAGACATGCAGACATGACCGAGACGACTATCTGGTCAATAACCAACAGCGGGATCTGGATACCCATGCTGGCTCCCACATGTTCCACGATGATCTCATCGGACGAACCACGATGTCAAGGACTCAATCAATCCCGTATACAATTCCCTTTGTCTAGCGGTATTGTACTTGCCCGAGATTCGATCATCGGTATCCCTATACCTTGTTCAATCTCGTTACCGGCAAGTCTCTTTACTCGTTCCGTAACACATCATCCCGTGATCAACTCCTTGGTCACATTGCGCATATGATGATGTCCTACTGAGTGGGCCCAGAGATACCTCTCCGCTTACACTTTCGGAGATACCTTTAGTGCACCTTTATAGTCACCCAGTTACGTTGTGACGTTTGATACACCCAAAGCATTCCTACGGTATCTGGGAGTTGCACAATCTCATGGTCTAAGGAAATGATACTTGACATTAGAAAAGCTTTAGCATATGAACTACACGATCTTGTGCTATGCTTAGGATTGGGTCTTGTCCATCACATCATTCTCCTAATGATGTGATCCCGTTATCAACGACATCCAATGTCCATGGTTAGGAAACCGTAACCATCTATTGATCAACGAGCTAGTCAACTAGAGGCTTACTAGGGACATGGTGTTGTCTATGTATCCGCACATGTATCTGAGTTTCCTATCAATACAATTATAGCATGGATAATAAACGATTATCATGAACAAGGAAATATAATAATAACCAATTTATTATTGCCTCTAGGGCATATTTCCAACATCTTGCTCCTCAGCGCTCTTGGTGTTGGTCTCAGCTGCTGCAGAAACATCCGCTTCTACGGCAAGAAGCTGCATCTCTACCGGAGTTTGACGTTCCCCGACAAGCTTGCCGGAGCAGAACTTATCGGGAGCTTCTGCTTCAACGGAAATCAACTTCCTCTTCTTGCTTTGTCCAGTTGATGGCGTTACGGACGGCTGAGTTAGCTTGAGTACAAAGATCCCTGGTTCCACAGGTAGCTTATGTGCGGCGCACTTTGACAGGCCATCAGCAATGGCGTTCTGAGCTCTTGGAACATGCTCCATTTGTAGGCTGTCAAAGCGCTCTTCTAGCTTTCTCACTTCGTCGACGTAAGCTTCCATCAACGGACTCTGATAACTCTTGTTTACTTGGCGGACGACAAGCTGTGAGTCACCCCTAACAATGAGCTTCTTGATCCCAAGGTCTGCCGCGATCCTGAGACCGGCAAGCAATCCCTCATACTCTGCAGTATTGTTTTTTGCTTGCTCCTTGGGAAAGTGCATCTGGACTACGTACTTGAGGTGTTCTCCGATGGGTGCGACAAGCAGCACACCAGCGCCGGCGCCTTGCAGCGAAAAGGCACCATCAACGTACATCAACCACTCTTTGCTTACTTCCTTGACGGGGATGCTCGTTTCTGGAATTTCTTCATCTGGTGTTGGCATCCATTCAGCTATAAATTCTGCCAATGCTCTGCTCTGGATAGTTGAAGTGCTCTCAAACTTGAGGCCAAAGCTTGACAGTTCCAGTGCCCACTCAACAATCCTGCCTGTCGCTTCTGGATTCTGTAATATCCTCTTCAGCGGAAAGCGAGTGACAACTGTGATCTCATGTGCTTGGAAGTAATGGCGCAGCTTTCTCGAGGCCATGAGGAGGCCGAAAAGCAATTTCTGCATGCCAGAGTACCTTGACCTAGCCTCCTGCAAAAGGAAACTGACAAAGTAAACTGGGCGCTGCACCACCTTCTTCTGTGTCTCCTCTCGCATCTGCGCAGATCCATCTTTGTCGGGACCAGAGCTTGCCGGGGAAGCTCCTTGCTTGTCACTGGATGCGCTTGCCGTGGTTGCAGGCTCGTCATCTGCCTCCCTCTCTACTACTAACGCAGCACTAACCACTTGATTGGTTGCCGCCATGTACAGCAGCAACTTCTCTTGTGGCTTAGGTGCGACAAGTATTGGAGGGGAGGACAGGTATCTCTTCAGGTCTTGTAGCGCAGCCTCTGCTTCCGAAGTCCATTTCATTGGACCTGCCTTTTTCAATAATTTGAAAAATGGCAGGGCGCGCTCAGCAGACCGAGAGATAAACCTGCTGAGAGCAGCCACACAACCGGCAAGTCTCTGCACATCCTTGACGCGCTTGGGTGCTTCAATCTGCTCAATGGCCTTGATCTTGTTGGGATTGGCTTCAATTCCCCGCTGAGACACGAAGAACCCGAGAAGCTTGCCGGAAGGAACTCCAAACACACACTTCTCTGGGTTGAGCTTGAGGCTGATCTTGAGCAGATTTGCAAAGGTTTCGTCCAAATCTTGAATCAGAGTTGCCCTATCCTTGCTCTTGACCACTATATCATCCATGTAGGCTTCCACATTTATGTGTATTTGCGGCTCAAGGGCGACATGGACTACTCTTGCAAATGTTGAACCAGCATTTTTTAGTCCGAAAGGCATACGTACGAAACAGTACATGCCACATGGAGTAATAAATGCGGTCTTCTCCTCATCCTCTTCTGCCATGAAGATCTGATGATATCCTGAATATGCGTCAAGAAATGAAAGCAAATCACATCCGGCTGTGGAGTCAACAATCTGGTCAATGCGCGGCAAAGGAAATGGGTCTTTGGGACAAGCTTTGTTAACATCGGTAAAATCGATACAAAGTCTCCATTTCCCATTTGCCTTGCGCACGACTACAGGATTGGCCAACCACGTAGGATGGAGCACTCCTCTGACAAGGCCTGCTGCTTCCAACTTCTTGATCTCTTCTGCTATGAACTCTTGGCGCTCCACTGCGTGCTTCCTGACCTTCTGCTTGACGGGCCGCGCATGAGGACAAACAGCAAGGTGGTGCTCAATCACTTTCCTGGGAACACCGGGGATGTCATACGGTTCCCACGCAAACACGTCGACATTCGCCCGCAGGAAAGCAACGAGCGCGCTTTCCTATTTAGGGTCGAGAGTGGCACTGATGGTGAAGGTACCACCAGTGCCGTCCTCCTTGGCGGACACCTTTTTCGTCTCTGGCGGAGCTGCCATGGTCTTCTTTCCCTTGCCGGTGGAGCTCGATGGTGCGTCCTCGACGGCAACGCAGCACTCCGAAGAGGTGCGCTTGCCGGAGTGGGCATCAGAACTCTTGCCGGACTTGGTCTTCTTTCCCCCGGGAGCTTCAGCGGCAAGCGACTCGCGCTCTGTTGCGGCTGCTGCTTCCCGGTAGATCTTGTCGGCACAGATAAGAGCATCTTTCTTGTCACCAGGGACAGAGATGACGCTTATCGGGCCTGGCATCTTCAGCATGTTATATGCGTAGTGAGAGGCTGCCATGAACTTGGCGAGTGCTGGACGGCCAAGTATCCCATTGTAAGGCAATGGAATATCGGCAACGTCAAATGTGACCCTCTCAGTCCTGAAGTTCAGCTCGCTGCCAAATGTTACGGGCAGCGTGACTTTTCCCTTCGGCTTGCTCCTTCCCGGGTTGATTCCTTGGAATGTGCCGGTCTCTTCGAGCTCGCTATCAGGGATTTGGAGTTTCTGGAGTACAGCGGAGGAGATCAGGTTTAAGCCGGCCCCGCCGTCAACTAACATCTTAGTGACCTTGAGGTTGCGGATAGTTGGTGAAACCAACATCGGCAAGCACCCGACCGCAGTTGTGCGATCATGGTGGTCCTCAATGTCAAAGATGATAGGCGTGCTGGACCATTTCAGAAGTTTGCGTGATTCGACAGGTGGTTCCGCTGCGTTGACTTCGCGCACCCACTGCTTGAGTTGGCGGTGTGAAGTGTGCAGAGAAGCACCGCCGTCAACGCACAAGACTTCTGTGGCTTTCTGAAACTCCTGCTCACTGGTCTCAACATCATCCATGTCTGCGTCGTCGTCGTCTTCATCGTTGTTGCGGCCGCGGGGAGGTCTGTCTCCTTGCCGCTGCTTGGCCTTGCCGCGGCGTCCTCCCCGTCCGGCACGCTTCTTGCCGGATTCTCCAGCACCTCCTTGGGCCCTCTCCTTGTCTCGCCGCTCGTACTCAGCCTTTTGTTGCTGGACAAGCTGCTCGACCTTCTTGCAGCTCTGGAGGTCATGGCCCTTGGTGCGGTGAATCTTGCAGTATTGCTTGTCGGAGCCGTCCTGCTTGTCGGCGGCCGCCACAGCCTGGCAGTTGGCGCACGCGGCAACCTCCTTGCCGGAGCTACCAACTTTGGCCTTCTTGGCGCCACCTTCGTTGCCGGACTGCTCAATGACTAGCACCTCTTTGCCTTTCTTCTTCCTGTTCCGCCGCTGGTTTTTCTTTGTCGGGGCAGCATCTTCACTGTCAGATCCTTCTGCTCCGGTCTTCTCTCCGGGGAGTTTCCTCCCTTCCTCAGCACGTGCACACTTGTCGGCCAGGGCATACAGCTCACTGACGTCTCTGATCCTGCGCATCGCCATCTCCTCCCGCATCCTGCGGTTACGCACGTAATGATGGAACACGCTGATGACCGCGGCGGGGTGGACATCTGGGATGTTATACTGTACACGGCTGAACCTCTGAATGTACTTGCGCAGGGGTTCTCCTTCCCTCTGGGTGAGCAGATGAAGGTCACTCTCTTGGCCAGGAGGTTTGTGGCCGCCTGTAAAGGCGCCGACAAACTGATGGCATAGATCAGCCCAGGAGGATATGGAGTTATCCGGCAAGTGCATGAGCCAGGACCTGACGTTGGGCTTGAGCACCAGCGGGAAGTAGATGGCAAGGATCTTGTCGTCCCGCCCCCCGGCAGCCTGCACCGCGATGGTGTAGATGCTGAGGAACTCCGACGGATGCGTCTTGCTGTCGTACTTCTCTGGTACATCTGGTTTGAAATTCTTCGTGCTGGGCCACTGGACTTGCCGCAGCTCACGAGTGAACGCAGGGCAACCTACCGCGTACGGCAAGTCGCCCGGTTCCCCTGGCGCATGCATGTCAACAGAGGGCCCAGCGCGCTGGTCTGATTGACGTCGCGCTTCCCTTCGGCGCTTGATGCGAGTACGAGCGTCTTCTTGTTGTCGTTCTTGAAGAACTTGGCGCTGATCGCGACGAGCTCGCGGATCTGACGATGTGGTGGAGCCGCTGTCGAGGTGGATCCGGCGAGTCGGCGATCTCGGCCTTCGGGGCGGAGAGTGCACAGTAGTTGCACCCCCACCAGTCTTGTCGTCTCCGGCTCGTGCCTGGCTTGCTTGCCGCGGCTGCGACGTGCTCGGTTGCCGCGGAGTATCGCCGTTGGCGAAGCTGATGAGACTCTGGATGGTTGCCCTCCATTCGTCGATCTTGTCCGCCGTTGGAGGGTAGTCTAGGAGCAGCTGAGCTCGCGCCAAAGCTTCTGCTGCAGTGGCGGGCGGTGGTGGCGAACGGTGTGAGGAACGGGATATGCTCGGACTTCTAACCAGGTTAGAAGGAGCAATATCCTGTCCATGCGACCGTGCCTCGCTCGTGCCAGCATGTTGGCGTGCATGGTGGTCCTGAGCGCTCCAAGATCCACCAGCCCGATCTTGGTCTAGCAAACGCATGGTACCATGAGTACCATGACGCTGCCGGTCCCGCGCCTCCTGAGACAAGCGCGGTGCATGTACGGACGCTGAGGTCTTGGAGTGCGCCCGGTCGTTGTGGGAGCTGGCTACGCCGCCGATGGGCAGCGCAGCCTCGCCCTTGGACCTGGCAGCACCGTGAGCTCCCTCGCCTACGCCCGTTCTTCCACCGGCGCCCTCCCCATCAGCCGTTTGTCCCGGCGGTGGTGGGTAAGGCGTGGACAGAGCAGCCGCCTCCGAAACCTTCTTCTTCGGCGGCATGTTGATGAGGATGATGAAGATCTAGCTCGCGAGAACGCCGGATCTGGTTCACACAACTTCGACGCCCCCTACCTGGCGCGCCAAAGATGCCGGGGTACTGATCCACAGGCACCTATGGGACCGGCGGACCGGGTCCCTTTCGGTTCGGCAGGGCCGGAGGTCGTGCAAAGAGCGGATCGAGGCGATGCACGCGAGCGATTTACCCAGGTTCGGGCTGCATGGATGCGTAAAACCCTACTCCTGCCTTGTGGTTTGTATTGATTTCTTGCTCGGGAGCGCGGAGTGCTACAGTACACTTCAGCAGCTAGCAAGACCGAGCGTGAGTGTTTGAACTAGCTAACCCCCCTCTACGTTGCACACGGGCCTCCTTTTATATGCTTAAGGGGTTCCCGACAGGTGGCAACGGAGGTGAAGGGCAAAAATGGAAAGGTGCTGTGGTAGGCACAGCTACCTGCTACAGTGTATCATCCTAACCCTGACGGCAGGAGACAAGGGCTTTAAATGCCCGTCGGTGTCGCCTAAACAGTGCGAAAAGGGACCGCCAGGGACGCCACCGCTCGAAACGATCGCGATCTTGTCAGCGCCGCTTGCCACCGCACGCTACTGGCTGCACAGCCTCCCGCCATGTACGCCTGGACGGGCCCCAGAGCGACACGTTGGTGGATGTGCTGGAGCGCGGGCCCAGGGAGGTGGCTTGCCGCGGCAAGCGCCTTGCCACTGTCGTTGTCTTGTCGCATCCGGGAGCTTGTCGCTCACAGGGCCTTGCTGGGGCGCGCGGTGCGCCGCGGCAAGTTCCTTGCAATGCCTTGGGTGGCCTTCCCGGCAAGCTCCTCTTGCCGGGGTCTTGGGATGCTTTTGTTAGCCTTCCCGGCAAGCTCCTCTTGCCGGGGTCTTGTCTTCTTGTCTTGGACACTTTGTTCTTGAATGGCTCCAAAGGAACCACGGAGGATCTTGGCGGTCACCCGGCAAGCCTTGCCGCGGGATGCTGCGACTGCCCGTGCACAAGTTCGGGATACTAGGGTACCCCTACTCTAGTACACCGACACTTGGGGTGCCCCCTCTACCCCCCGTATATAAAGGCTCAAAGGGGGGGGGGGCTGGCCGGCCAAGAGGAGGCGCGCTAGGAGGAGTCCTACTCCCTCCGGGAGTAGGACTCCCCCCCTTTCCTAGTTGGAATAGGATTCGCAGAGGGGGGAAAAGAGGAGAGAGAGGAGGAAGGGGGGCCGGCCCCCTCTCCTTGTCCTATTCGGACCAAGGGGGGGGGGGGGGGGGGGGGGGAGGGGCACGCGGCCCATCTATGGACACCTCTCCTCTCTTCCACTAAGGCCCACTAAGGCCCATATACCTCCCGGGGGGTTCCGGTAACCTCCCGGTACTCCGGTAAAATCCCGATTTCACCCGGAACACTTCCGATATCCAAACATAGGCTTCCAATATATCGATCTTTATGTCTCGACCATTTCGAGACTCCTCGTCATGTCCGTGATCACATCCGGGACTCCGAACAAACTTCGGTACATCAAAATGTATAAACTCATAATATAACTGTTATCGTAACCTTAAGCGTGCGGACCCTACGGGTTCGAGAACAATGTAGACATGACCGAGACACGTCTCCGGTCAATAACCAATAGCGGAACCTGGATGCTCATATTGGCTCCTACATATTCTACGAAGATCTTTTATCGGTCAGACCGCATAACAACATACGTTGTTCCCTTTGTCACCGGTATGTTACTTGCCCGAGATTCGATCGTCGGTATCCCATACCTAGTTCAATCTCATTACCGGCAAGTATCTTTACTCGTTCCGTAATACATCATCCCGCAACTAACTCATTAGTTGCAATGCTTGCAAGGCTTCAGTGATGTGCATTACCGAGAGGGCCCAGAGATACCTCTCCGACAATCGGAGTGACAAATCCTAATCTCGAAATACGCCAACCCAACATGTACCTTTGGAGACACCTGTAGAGCACCTTTATAATCACCCAGTTACATTGTGACATTTGGTAGCACACAAAGTGTTCCTCCGACAAACGGGAGTTGCATAATCTCATAGTCATAGGAACATGTATAAGTCATGAAGAAAGTAATAGCAACATACTAAACGATCGGGTGCTAAGCTAATGGAATGGGTCATGTCAATCAGATCATTCAACTAATGATGTGATCCCGTTAATCAAATAACAACTCTTTGTCCATGGTTAGGAAACATAACCATCTTTGATTAACGAGCTAGTCAAGTAGAGGCATACTAGTGACACTCTGTTTGTCTATGTATTCACACATGTATTATGTTTCCGGTTAATACAATTCTAGCATGAATAATAAACATTTATCATGAAATAAGGAAATAAATAATAACTTTATTATTGCCTCTAGGGCATATTTCCTTCAGTCTCCCACTTGCACTAGAGTCAATAATCTAGTTCACATCGCCATGTGATTTAATAGCAATAGTTCACATCACCATGTGATTAACACCCATAGTCCACATCGATATGTGACCAACACCCAAAGGGTTTACTAGAGTCAGTAATCTAGTTCACATCGCTATGTGATTAACACCCAAAGAGTACTAAGGTGTGATCATGTTTTGCTTGTGAGATAATTTTAGTCACCGGGTCTGTTATATTCAGATCCGTAAGTATTTTGCAAATATTTATGTCAACAATGCTCTGCACGGAGCTACTCTAGCTAATTGCTCCCACTTTCAATATGTATCTAGATTGAGACTTAGATTCATCTAGATTAGTGTCAAAACTTGCATCGGCGTAACCCTTTACGACGAACCTTTTTTCACTTCCATAATCGAGAAACATATCCTTATTCCACTAAGGATAATTTTGACCGCTGTCCAGTGATCTACTCCTAGATCACTATTGTACTCCCTTGCCAAACTCAGGGTATACAATAGATCTGGTACACAGCATGACATACTTTATAGAACCTATGACCAAGGCATAGGGAATGACATTCATTCTCTTTCTATCTTCTGCCGTGGTCGGGCTTTGAGTCTTACTCAATTTCACACCTTGTAACATAGGCAAGAAACTCTTTCTTTGACTGTTCCATTTTGAACTACTTCAAAATCTTGTCAAGGTATGTATTTATTGAAAAACCTTATCAAGTGTCTTGATCTATCTCTATAGATCTTGATGCTCAATATGTAAGCAACTTCACCGAGGTCTTTCTTTGAAAAACTCCTTCCAAACACTCCTTTATACTTTGCAGAATAATTCTACATTATTTTCGATCAACAATATGTCATTCACATATACTTATCAGAAATGCCGTAGTGCTCCCACTCACTCTCTTGTAAATACAGGCTTCACCGCAAGTCTGTATAAAACTATATGCTTTGATCAACTTATCAAAGCGTATATTCCAACTCCGAGATGCTTACACCAGTCCATAGATGGATCGCTGGAGTTTGCATATTTTGTTAACACCTTTAGGATTGACAAAAACTTCTGGTTGCATCATATACAACTCTTCTTTAAGAAATCCATTAAGGATTGCAGTTTTGTTATCCATTTGCCAGATTTCATAAAATGCGGCAATTGCTAACATGATTCGGACAGATTTAAGCATAGATACGAGTGAGAAACTCTCATCGTAGTCAACACCTTGAACTTGTCGAAAACCTTTTGCGACAATTCTAGCTTTGTAGATAGTAACACTACTATCAGCGTCCGTCTTCCTCTTGAAGATCCATTTATTTTCTATCGCTTTCCGGTCATCGGGCAACTCAACCAAAGTCCATACTTTGTTCTCATACATGGATCCCATCTCAGATTTCATGGCCTCAAGCCATTTTGCGGAATCTGGGCTCATCATCGCTTCCTCATAGTTCACAAGTTCGTCATGGTCTAGTAACATGACTTCAAGAACAGGATTACCGTACCACTCTGGTGCGGATCTCACTCTGGTTTACTTACGAGATTCGGTAGTAACTTGATCTGAAGTTACATGATCATCATCATTAGCTTCCTCACTAATTGGTGTAGTAGTCACAAGAACAGATTTCTGTGATGAACTATTTTCCAATAAGGGAGAAGGTACAATTACCTTATCAAGTTTTCTACTTTCCTCCCACTCACTTCTTTCGAGAAAAACTCCTTCTCTAGAAAGGATCCATTCTTAGCAACGAATGTGTTGCCTTCGAATTTGTGATAGAAGGTGTACCCAATAGTCTCCTTTGGGTATCCTATGAAGACATATTTCTCCGATTTGGGTTTGAGGTTATCAGGATGAAACCTTTTCATATAAGCATCACAATCCCAAACTTTAAGAAACGACAACTTTGGTTTCTTGCCAAACCACAGTTCAGATTGTGTCGTCTCAACGGACTTAGATGGTGCCCTTTTAAACGTGAATGCAGCTGTCTTTAATGCATAACCCCAAAATGATAGTGGTAGATCGGTAAGAGATATCATAGATCGCACCATATCTAATAAAGTACGGTTATGATGTCCGGACACACCATTACACTGTGGTGTTCCAGGTGGCGTGAGTAGTGAAACTATTTCACATTGTTTTTAACTGAAGGACAAACTCGTAACTCAAATATTTTACTTCTGCGATCATATCGTAGAAACTTATTTTTGTTACGATGATTCTCCACTTCACTCTGAAATTCTTTGAACTTTTCAAATGTTTCAGACTTGTGTTTCATCAAGTAGATATGCTCATATCTGCTCAAATCATCTGTGAAGATCAGAAAATAATGATACCTGTCGCGAGCCTCAATATTCATCAGACCACATACATCAGTATGTATGATTTCCAACAAATCTGTTGCTCGCTCCATTGTTCCGAAGAACAGAGTCTTAGTCATCTTGCCCATGAGGCATGGTTCGCAAGCATAAACTGATTCATAATCAAGTGATCCCAAAAGCCCATTAGCATGGAGTTTCTTCATGCGCTTTACACCAATATGACCTAAACGGCAGTGCCACAAATAAGTTGCACTATCATTATTAACTTTGCATCTTTTGGTTTCAATATTATGATTATGTGTATCACTACGATTGAGATCCAATGAACCATTTTCATTGGGTGTGTAACCATATAATGTTTTATTCATGTAAATAGAACAACAATTATTCTCTAACTTAAATGAATAACCGTATTGCAATAAACATGATCAAATAATATTCATGCTCAACGCAAACACCAAATAACACTTATTTAGGTTCAACACTAATCCCGAAAGTATAGGGAGTGTGTGATGATGATCATATCAATCTTGGAACCACTTCCAACACACATCGTCACTTCACCCTTAACTAGTCTCTGTTCATTTTGCAACTCCTGTTTCGAGTTACTACTCTTAGCAACTGAACTAGTATCAAATACTGAGGGGTTGCTATAAACACTAGTAAGGTAGACATCAATAACATGTATATCAAATATACTTATGTTCACTTTGACATCCTTCTTATCCGACAATCACTTGGGGTAGTTCTGCTTCCCATGACCAGTCCCTTTGCAGTAGAAGCACTTAGTCTCAGGCTTAGGACCAGACTTGGGCTTCTTCACTTGAGCAACAACTTGCTTGCCGTTCTTCTTGAAGTTCCCCTTCTTCCCTTTGCCCTTTTTCTTGAAACTAGTGGTCTTGTCAACCATCAACACTTGATGCTCTTTCTTGATTTCTACATTCATTGATTTCATCATCATGAAAAAGCTTGGGGGTCGTTTTCGTCATCCCTTGCATAATATAGTTCATCATGAAGTTCTACTAACTTGGTGATGGTGACTAGAGAATTCTGTCAATCACTATTTTATCTGGAAGATTAACTCCCACTTGATTCAAGCGATTGTAGTACCCAGACAATCTGAGCACATGCTCACTAGTTGAGCGATTCTCCTCCATATTTTAGCTATAGAACTTGTTGGAGACTTCATATCTCTCAACTTGGGTATTTGCTTGAAATATTAACTTCAACTCCTGGCACATCTCATATGGTCCATGACGTTCAAAAACGTCTTTGAAGTCCCGATTCTAAGCCGTTAAGCATGGTGCACTAAACTATCAAGTAGTCATCATATTGAGCTAGCCAAACGTTCATAACGTCTGCATCTGCTCCTGCAATAGGTCTGTCACCTAGCGGTGCATTAAGGACATAATTCTTCTGTGCAGCAATGAGGATAAACCTCAGATTACGGATCCAATCCGCATTTTCGCTACTAACATTTTTCAACACAATTTTCTCTAGGAACATATCAAAATAAACACAGGGAAGCAACAACGCGAGCTATTGATCTACAACATGATTTGCAAAATACTACCAGGACTAAGTTCATGATAAATTTAAGTTCAATTTAATCATATTACTTAAGAACTCCCACTTAGATAGACATCCCTCTAATCCTCTAAGTGATCACGTGATCCAAATCAACTAAACCATGTCCGATCATCACGTGGGATGGAGTAGTTTCATTGGTGAACATCACTATGTTGATCATATCTACTATATGATTCACGCTCGACCTTTCGGTCTCCGTGTTCCGAGGCCATATTTGTATATGCTTAGCTCGTCAAGTATAATCTGAGTATTCCGCGTGTGCAACTGTTTTGCACCCGTTGTATTTGAACGTAGAGCCTATCACACCCGATCATCACGTGGTGTCTCAGCACGAAGAACTTTCGCAACGGTGCATACTCAGGGAGAAAACTTCTTGATAATTAGTGAGAGATCATCTTATAATGCTACCATCAAACAAAGCAAGATAAGATGCATAAAAGATAAACATCACATGCAATCAATATAAGTGATATGATATGGCCATCATCATCTTGTGCTTGTGATCTCCATCCTTGAAGCACCATCGTGATCACCATCGTCACTGGCGCGACACCTTGATCTCCATCGTAGCATCGTTGTCGTCTCGCCAATCTCATGCTTCCACGACTATCGCTACCGCTTAGTGATAAAGTAAAGCATTACAGCGCGATTGAATTGCATACAATAAAGCGACAACCATATGGCTCCTGCCAGTTGCCGATAACTCGGTTACAAAACATGATCATCTCATACAATAAAATTTAGCATCACGTCTTGACCATATCACATCACAACATGCCCTGCAAGAACAAGTTAGACGTCCTCTACTTTGTTGTTGCAGGTTTTACGTGGCTGCTACGGGCTTAAGCAAGAACCAATCTTACCTATGCATCAAAACCACAACGATAGTTTGTCAAGTAGGTGTTGTTTTAACCTTCGCAAGGACAGGGCGTAGCCACACTCGGTTCAACTAAAGTTGGAGAAACTGTCACCCGCTAGCCACCTTTGTGCAAAGCACGTCGGGAGAACCGGTCTCGCGTAAGCGTACGCGTAATGTCGGTCCGGGCTGCTTCGTCCAACAATACCGCCGAACCAAAGTATGACATGCTAGTAAGCAGTATGACTTATATCGCCCACAACTCACTTGTGTTCTACTCGTGCATATAACATCAACACATAAAACCTAGGCTCGGATGCCATTGTTGGGTTTCGTAGTAATTTCAAAAAATTTCCTACGCACACGCAAGATCATGGTGATGCATAGCAATGAGAGGGGGAGAGTGTGATCTACGTACCCTTGTAGATCGACAACGGAAGCGTTAACTTGGTTGATGTAGTCGTACGTCTCCACGGCCCGACCGATCAAGCACCGAAACTACGGCACCTCCGAGTTCTAGCACACGTTCAGCTCGATGACGATCCCCGGACTCCGATCCAGCAAAGTGTCGGGGAAGAGTTCCGTCAGCACAGACGGCGTGGTGATGATCTTGATGTTCTACCATGTCTTGCATATGTCTCGGGAGGGGGTGGTGGGGTTGCGGGGTGGGTGGGGTGTGGGGTTGCTGTTCGTTCGGGTTTTTGTGCTTTTGTTTTGCTTTTTGTTTGTGTTTGTGTCCTGTCTGTTTCTTTTCTTGTTGGTTCGTTCGGGTCTGTGTTTTTCCTTTGTTTGATTGTTTTTTTGGTTGCCCCCATGCTTGCGTTTTCTTTTCTTTGCCTTATTTCTTGTGTCCTGTTTTGGTGTGGGCTGCCCTTTTGGCCTTCTTCTGCTGTGATTCCTCTGTTGACATCCTTGCCTGCCTTGACTCCTCCTGATCCGTCTCTTTTTTCGACTGGCGTGCCCCTTTTCGCTCCCGTGAACTTCTCCTTGCCCAACTCTTTCTCCTATTTCTCTTTTTTCCTTTTTCTTTCTTTCTTTTCTGTTTTGCCGAAGTACAGGCGCGCCGCCAGGGAGTCCCTGGCCCGCGGGCTTCCTGCACCTTTTCCTCCCCCACTGAGTGGCCTAGCGGCCTTTCGCGGACTCTCCGGCCCTCTGCCACCATGTGAAGCCTCTCGCACCCCTGTTCCGCACCGCCTCCTATGTTTTCCTTCCCCATCCGCTCCCATCCCTCGTCCTCCTTCCTGCCTCCACGAAGAGGACCTCGCACGCGCAGCAGCTCCTCTCTCCCTCGTCGCCTCCTCTCGATCCCTCTCTTCTCCACTCACGCAACGCACCCCGTGCCCGATCCCCTCGAGTCTCCTCTCCGTGCGCGACGGCCCTGCAGACGCCCGCCTCCGTTCGTCGGTGCCCGTCGCCGTGGATTTTCCCTCGCGCCACCGGCCTCTGCTTCCCTTCTCCAGGCCGCGCCGCCGCCTTTCTGCTCCGCCTCCTCGTCATCGCCTCATCGTCCGAGGACCGGCGTCGCCTCAGCGCCCAGGGTCCTGCGCTCGCTGCCTCCAGCCCTCGTCCATGACCGCGACTGCTGCGCCTAGCAGCACGCGCTACAGGAACAAATATTATCCTGAGGACTACTGTTGGAAGGGGCACGCACACGGCTAAGTAATATGATCAGCGTGGATCAACTTTTGTGGTTTCAATTGTACCCCGTGAGATCTCGTGGAGGCTGGCTGCGGCGCTGAGTCCTTCAGTCGCGACATCACCGGGTATAAGCCAGGAGCAAGGCAATGGGCGCGCTTGCCCCGCGCGTCTCAAGCCCCGAGTCGGCCGCCCATGATCCACACCTCACCGCTGTTCGTTCTGCTGTGATCTGCTCCGCCCCGAGCGCCTCCTCTACCTCGACGGCCGAAGCCCGGCCGCTCTCAGTCACTGTTTTCCGACGAGGCCCGCTGCTCCACCCCGCGGCCCTGGCCTCCGTACCGTGACAACCCCGCGCCCCTGCTGCCTTGCTCCTCCAACCACGCCTCTGCTATGTGCGAGCAGAGGACGAGGCGCTCGTTCACCCCCCGCCTGGTTGCTCGCCTCTAGAACCACCTCCTCGACATCTCCTCTGTGCCCATGGGCCTCGACGCCCTTTGTTGCTTGCTGCTAGACCACCACGGCGCCATCTTGGAGACCATGGCCACCACCGAGACCTCCCAGAACCGTCAAGACGTGCACACGGAGACCCTAGATTCGACAAGTCCCTCACGGTGACCCTGAATAGCTACGGGACATGGACGACTTCGAACCGTGTACCACGTCGAACATGTGCGGCTACACAATGAACCGCCAAGACCCTGAACGACTACCATCGCCGAAGTCCGCGAGTACCACTACGTTTGCCATGTACATCTACACCAAGACCGGACCGACAAGTACCGCGAGAACGTTTGTACCTCTACCGTCGCCGTGGATCCGACAAGTACCCCTACAACAAGTGTACCTCTGATCAGTCTTCGGAATCGCTAAGAACGTCAAGTACCCTTCGAGATGACGAGACCGGCAAGTTCGAATGACCCCAAGTACCTCTTCGAAACGACCGAGTACCATTACCGTCGGACGCTCGAACGACTCAGGCCGAAACGTCAAGTTCCTCGATGAACCATGTACGTACTACTCGTTTCTCGTGGATTCACCTAAGTACCACGAGATGGACGACCCTACAAGTTCACTATACGTTGCACGTGAACGACTACTGTCTCCACGAGACGACTACTTCCCAAGGATGAAACATGTGATCAACTTACCTGCGGAATGGTTCCTGCTAGCGCAAGTCGGTGAGAAGTAGAAACTCTACAACTTATATTATCCACGACGATCGTGAACGACTCACGCCGTTGACCCGACCAGCTTCGCTAGATAACTCGGACACGCTTCGAACGCAGTTATAACCCCCGAGACGAGGTTGGCCGGGAACGAATGCTTGTGATTATGAGATGCTCGTACAGCTTGTTCGTGCTCGAATTGTCGGTGCCGTTGCCCACTCTTTTGCCTTGTCACCGTCGTCAACCCGTAGGGAAGTCCCGTCTGGACGGGATCACCTCACCTTCTATATATTGTCACCCTACCCGTCACTTTTCCTTTGTACAGGTATCTCCATAAGATATGCCAGAAGGATAATGCTTGCTCGTGCATCCATTTTCGAGATTCGTTGTCGTGGCACCCCTTTCGTTTCCGCCACGATGACAAATGCTTCATAATGCTCTTGTCAACTTTTAATAAAAATTGCATAAACTTGTTCATGTCATCCGCATCATGATAATAACTTAAAATTGTTGTTGCATAAATTGCTAAATGCATATGGGGATTTACCGGATTTGTTGTTTGTTATATCCGGCCCCATTTAAATTGTTTATGTGTGTAGTTTTGTTATGCTTCACCTCTTGCCATGTTAACCAACATTTAATATTGTTGAGTACTATAACCGGGAGTGAACTAAATAATTGATGTGGTGTTCCGTCAATATGCAACTCGTTGCATATTGGAGCTCCACTTAACTTGTAGTTTGTTTGTGCACTTTGCCATGCCATGCATATTTAACCGGACATGCATCATACTTGATTGTGCATCATGCCATGTTTGTGGTTGTTTACTATGTTGTTTGCTTCTTTCCGGTGTTGCTTCTTCGGGTTAGTTCCGATAATCGCGTTGTGAGGATCCGTTCGACTTCGTCCGTTTGTCTTCTTCATGGACTCGTTCTTCTTCCTTGCGGGATTTCAGGCAAGAGAACCTCCCCTTGGCCGCCGGCCCTAGGAGATTGGATCTCCTAGGCTGGCGCACCACCCCCCCTTGGCCCTCCTATATATAGTGGGGGAGAGGAGGGACTTGACACACCAGCCCCTGGCGCCTCCCTCTCTCCCCGTTACGTCTCTCTCTCGTAGTATAGGCGAAGCCCTGCTACTGTGACGCCCTGCATCCACCACCACGCCGTCGTGCTGCCGGATCTTCATCAACCTCTCCTTCCCCCTTGCTAGATCAAGAAAGGAGGAGACGTCATCCGTTCCGTACGTGTGTTGAACGCGGAGGTGCCGTCCGTTCGGCGCTCGGTCATCGGTGATTTGGATCACGTCGTGTTCGACTACATCAACCCCGTTCTTTGAACGCTTCCGCTCGCGATCTACAAGGTACGTAGATGCATCTAATAACTCGTTGCTAGATGAACTCCTAGATGGATCTTGGTGAAACTGTAGGAAAATTTTTGTTTTCTGCAACGTTCCCCAACAGTGGCATCATGAGCTAGGTCTATGCGTAGTTCTTCTTGCGCGAGTAGAACACAATTTGTTGTGGGCGTAGATGTTGTCAACTTTCTTGCCGCTACTAGTCTTATCTTGCTTCAACAGTATTGTGGGATGAAGCGGCCCGGACCAACCTTACACGTATGCTTACGTGAGACCGGTTCCACCGACTAACATGCACTAGATGCATAAGGTGGCTGGCGGGTGTCTGTCTCTCCTACTTTAGTTGGAGCGGATTCGATGAAAAGGGTCCTTATGAAGGGTAAATAGAAGTTGACAAATCACGTTGTGGTTTTTACGTAGGTCAGAAAACGTTCTTGCTAGAACCCTACTTCAGCCACGTAAAACCTGAAACAACAATTAGAGGACGTCTAACTTGTTTTTGCAGCAAGTGCTTTGTGATATGATATGGCCAAAGTTGTGATGAATGATGAATGGTCTATATGTGATGTATGAGATGTTCATGCTATTGTACAAGGAATCACAACTTACATGTCGATGAGTATGACGGTGATAGGATGATCATGGAGCCCCAAGATGGAGATCAAAGGAGCTATGTGATATTGGCCATATCATGTCACTATTATTATTTGATTGCATGTGATGTTTATCATGTTTTGCATCTTGTTTACTTAGAACGACGGTAGTAAATAAGATGATCCCTTACAACAATTTCAAGAAGTGTTCTCCCCTAACTGTGCACCGTTGCTACAGTTCGTCGTTTCGAAGCACGCCGTGATGATCGGGTGTGATAGATCCTTACGTTCACATACAACGGGTGTAAGACAGTTTTACACAAGCAAAACACTTAGGGTTAACTTGACGAGCCTAGCATGTACAGACATGGCCTCGGAACACAGAAGACCGAAAGGTCGAGCATGAGTCGTATAGAAGATACGATCAACATGAAGATGTTCACCGACGTTGACTAGTCCGTCTCACGTGATGATCGGACACGGTCTAGTTAACTCGGATCATGTAATACTTAGATGACTAGAGGGATGTCTAATCTGAGTGGGAGTTCATTAATAATTTGATTAGATGAACTTAATTATCATGAACTTAGTCTAAAATCTTTACAATATGTCTTGTATATCAAATGGCCAACGTTGTATTCAATTTCAACGCGTTCCTAGAGAAAACCAAGCTGAAAGACGATGGCAGCAACTATACGGACTGGGTCCGGAACCTGAGGATCATCCTCATAGCTGCCAAGAAAGATTATGTCCTACTAGCACCGCTAGGTGATCCACCCGTCCCACAGAACCAAGACGCTATGAACGCTTGGCAGACACGTACTAATGACTACTCCCTCGTTCAGTGCGGCATGCTTTACAGCTTAGAGCCGGGGCTCCAAAAGCGTTTTGAGAGACATGGAGCATATGAGATGTTCGAAGAGCTGAAAATGGTTTTTCAAGCTCATGCCCGGATCGAGAGATATGAAGTCTCCGATAAGTTCTTCAGCTGTAAGATGGAGGAAAATAGTTCTGTCAGTGAGCACATACTCACTATGTCTGGGTTACATAACCGCTTGACTCAGCTGGGAGTTAATCTCCCGGATGACGCGGTCATTGACAGAATCCTCCAGTCGCTTCCACCAAGCTACAAGAGCTTTGTGATGAACTTCAATATGCAGGGGATGGTGAAGACCATTCCTGAAGTATTTGCTATGCTGAAATCAGCAGAGGTAGAAGTCAAGAAGGAACATCAAGTGTTGATGATGAATAAAACTACTAAGTTCAAGAAGGGCAAGGGTAAAAAGAACTTCAAGAAGGACGGCAAGGAAGTTGCTGCGCCCGGCAAGCAAGCTGTCTGGAAGAAGTCAAAGAATGGACCCAAGCCTGAGATAGAGTGCTTTTATTGCAAAGGGAAGGGTCACTGGAAGCGGAACTGCCCCAAATACTTAGCGGACAAGAAGGCCGGCAACACCAAAGGTATATTTGATATACATGTAATTGATGTGTACCTTACCAGTGCTCGTAGTAACTCCTGGGTATTTGATACCGGTGCCGTTGCTCATATTTGTAACTCACAGCAGGAGCTGCGGAATAAACGGAGACTGGCGAAGGACGAGGTGACGATGCGCGTCGGGAATGGTTCCAAGGTCGATGTGATCGCCGTCGGCACGCTACCTCTACATTTACCTATGGGATTAGTTATAAACCTCAATAATTGTTATTTAGTGCCATGTTTGAGCATGAACATTGTATCAGGATCTCGTTTAATACGAGATGGCTACTCATTTAAATCCGAGAATAATGGTTGTTCTATTTATATGAGAGATATGTATTATGGTCATGCTCCGATAGTCAATGGTTTATTCTTAATGAATCTCGAGCGTATTACTACACATATTCATAGTGTGAGTACCAAAAGATGTAAGGTTGATAATGATAGTCCCACATACTTGTGGCACTGCCGCCTTGGTCACATATGTGTCAAACGCATGAAGAAGCTCCATGCAGATGGACTTTTAGAGTCTCTTGATTATGAATCGTTTGACACGTGCGAACCATGCCTCATGGGAAAAATGACCAAGACTCCGTTCTTAGGAACAATGGAGCGAGCAACCAACTTATTGGAAATCATACATACTGATGTGTGCGGTCCAATGAGTGTTGAGGCTCGCGGTGGCTATCGTTATGTTCTCACACTCACTGATGATTTAAGTAGATATGGGTATATCTACTTAATGAAACACAAGTCTGAAACCTTTGAAAAGTTCAAGGAATTTCAGAGTGAGGTTGAGAATCAACGTGACTGAAAAATCAAGTTTCTGCGATCAGATCGTGGAGGAGAATACTTGAGTCACGAATTTGGTACACACTTAAGAAAATGTGGAATAGTTTCACAACTCACGCCGCCTGGAACACCTCAGCGTAACGGTGTGTCCGAACGTCGTAATCGCACTCTATTAGATATGGTGCGATCTATGATGTCTCTTACCGATTTACCGCTATCTTTTTGGGGCTATGCTTTAGAGACTGCCGCATTCACTTTAAATAGGGCTCTGTCGAAATCCGTTGAGACGACACCGTATGAATTATGGTTTGGGAAGAAACCTAAGCTGTCGTTTCTAAAAGTTTGGGGATGCGATGCTTATGTCAAGAAACTTCAACCTGAGAAGCTCGAACCCAAGTTGGAAAAATGCGTCTTCATAGGATACCCTAAAGAAACTATTGGGTATACCTTCTACCTAAGATCCGAAGGCAAGATCTTTGTTGCCAAGAACGGGATCTTTCTGGAGAAAGAGTTTCTCTCGAAAGAAGTAAGTGGGAGGAAAGTAGAACTTGATGAAGTATTGCCTCTTGAACCGGTAAATGGCGCAACTCAAGAAAATGTTCCTGAGGTGCCTGCACCGACTAGAGAGGAAGTTATTCATGATGATCAAGATACTTCTGATCAAGCTCCTACTGAAATTCGAAGGTCCACAAGAACACGTTCCGCACCAGAGTGGTACGGCAACCCTGTCTTGGAAATCATGTTGTTAGACAACGGTGAACCTTCGAACTATGAAGAAGCGATGGCGGGACCGGATTCCGACAAATGGCTAGAAGCCATGAAATCCGAGATAGGATCCATGTATGAAAACAAAGTATGGACTTTGACTGACTTGCCCGTTGAACGGCGAGCCATAGAAAATAAATGGATCTTTAAGAAGAAGACAGACGCGGATGGTAATGTGACCATCTATAAAGCTCGGCTTGTCGCTAAGGGTTATCGACAAGTTCAAGGGGTTGACTACGATGAGACTTTCTCACCGGTAGCGAAGCTAAAGTCCGTCCGAATCATGTTAGCAATTGCCGCTTTCTACGATTATGAAATATGGCAAATGGACGTCAAAACGGCATTCCTTAATGGTTTCCTTAAGGAAGAATTGTATATGATGCAGCCGGAAGGTTTTGTCGATCCTAAGAATGCTGACAAGGTGTGCAAGCTCCAACGCTCGATTTATGGGCTGGTGCAAGCATCTCGGAGTTGGAACATTCGCTTTGATGAGATGATCAAAGCGTTTGGGTTTACGCAGACTTATGGAGAAGCCTGCGTTTACAAGAAAGTGAGTGGGAGCTCTGTAGCATTCCTCATACTATATGTAGATGACATACTTTTGATGGGAAATGATATAGAACTCTTGGACAACATCAAGGCCTACTTGAATAAGAGTTTTTCAATGAAGGACCTTGGAGAAGCTGCTTATATATTAGGCATCAAGATCTATAGGGATAGATCGAGACGCCTCATAGGTCTTTCACAAAGCACGTACCTTGATAAGATTTTGAAGAAGTTCAAAATGGATCAGTCCAAGAAAGGGTTCTTGCCTATTTTGCAAGGTATGAAATTGAGCTCGGCTCAATGCCCGACCACGGCAGAAGATATAGAAGAGATGAGTGTCATCCCCTATGCCTCAGCCATAGGTTCTATTATGTATGCCATGCTGTGTACCAGACCTGATGTAAACCTTGCCGTAAGTTTGGTAGGAAGGTACAAAAGTAATCCCGGCAAGGAACACTGGACAGCGGTCAAGAATGTCCTGAAGTACCTGAAAAGGACTAAGGAAATGTTTCTCGTTTATGGAGGTGACGAAGAGCTCGTCGTAAAGGGTTACGTCGACGCTAGCTTCGACACAGATCTGGATGACTCTAGGTCACAAACCGGATACGTGTATATGTTGAATGGTGGAGCAGTGAGCTGGTGCAGGTGCAAGTAGAGCGTCGTGGCGGGATCTTCATGTGAAGCGGAGTACATGGCAGCCTCGGAGGCAGCACATGAAGCAATATGGGTGAAGGAGTTCATCACCAACCTAGGAGTCATACCCAATGCGTCGGGGCCAATCAAACTCTTTTGTGACAACACTGGAGCTATTGCACTTGCCAAGGAGCCCAGGTTTCACAAGAAGACAAGGCACATCAAGCGTCGCTTCAACTCCATTCGTGAAAATGTTCAAAATGGAGACATAGAGATTTGTAAAGTACATACGGACCTGAATGTAGCAGATCCGTTGACTAAACCTCTCCCTAGGGCAAAACATGATCAACACCAGAATTCCATGGGTGTTTGATTCATCACAATGTAACTAGATTATTGACTCTAGTGCAAGTGGGAGACTGTTGGAAATATGCCCTAGAGGCAATAATAAAAGCATTATTATTATATTTCTTTGTTCATGATAATTGTCTTTATTCATGCTATAACTGTATTATCCGGAAATCGTAATACACGTGTGAATACATAGACCATAATATGTCCCTAGTAAGCCTCTAGTTGACTAGCTCGTTGATCAACAGATAGTCATGGTTTCCTGGCTATGGACATTGGATGTCATTGATAGCGGGATCACATCATTAGGGGAATGATGTGATGGACAAGACCTAATCCTAAGCATAGCACAAGATCGTGTAGTTCGTTTGCTAGAGCTTTTCCAATGTCAAGTATCTTTTCCTTTGACCATGAGATCGTGTAACTCCCGGATACCGTAAGAGTGCTTTGGGTGTATCAAACGTCACAACGTAACTGGGTGACTATAAAGGTGCACTACAGGTATTTCCGAAAGTGTCTGTTGGGTTGACACGGATCGAGACTGGGATTTGTCACTCCATATAACGGAGAGGTATCACTGGGCCCACTCGGTAATGCATCATCATTATGAGCTCAAGGTGACCAAGTGGTTGATCACGAGATCATGCATTACGGTACGAGTAAAGTGACTTGCCGGTAACGAGACTGAACAAGGTATCGGGATACCGACGATCGAGTCTCGGGCAAGTAACATACCGATTGACAAAGGGAATTGTATACGGGGTTGTTTAATCCTCGACATCGTGGTTCATCCGATGAGATCATCGTGGAGCATGTGGGAGCCAACATGGGTATCCAGATCCCGCTGTTGGTTATTGACCGGAGAGTCGTCCCGGTCATGTCTGCATGTCTCCCGAACCCGTAGGGTCTACACACTTCAGGTTCGGTGACGCTAGGGTTATGAAGATATGTATATGCAGTAACCCGAATGTTGTTCGGAGTCCCGGATGAGATCCCGGACGTCACGAGGAGTTCCGGAATGGTCCGGAGGTAAAGAATTATATATAGGAAGTGCTGTTTCGGCCATCGGGACAAGTTTCGGGGTTATCGTCGGTATTGTACCGGGACCACCGGAGGGGTCCCGGGGGCCCACCGGGTGGGGCCACCTGTCCCGGGGGGCCACATGGGCTGTAGGGGGTGCGCCTTGGCCTGCATGGGCCAAGGGCACCAGCCCCAAAAGCCCATGCGCCTAGGTTCCACAAGGGAAGAGTCCCAATGGTGGAAGGCACCTCCTAGGTGCCTTGGGGGGAGGGAAACCTCCCCTTGGCCGCCGCCCCTAGGAGATTGGATCTCCTACCTAGGCTGGCGCACCACCCCCCCTTGGCCCTCCTATATATAGTGGGGGAGAGGAGGGACTTGACACACCAGCCCCTGGCGCCTCCCTCTCTCCCCATTACGTCTCTCTCTCGTAGTATAGGCGAAGCCCTGCTACTGTGACGCCCTGCATCCACCACCACGCTGTCGTGCTGCTGGATCTTCATCAACCTCTCCTTCCCCCTTGCTGGATCAAGAAAGGAGGAGACGTCATCCGTTCCGTACGTGTGTTGAACGCGGAGGTGCCGTCCGTTCGGCGCTTGGTCATCGGTGATTTGGATCACGTCGTGTTCGACTACATCAACCCCGTTCTTTGAACGATTCCGCTCGCGATCTACAAGGTACGTAGATGCATCTAATCACTCGTTGCTAGATGAACTCCTAGATGGATCTTGGTGAAACCGTAGGAAAATTTTTGTTTTTTGCAACGTTCCCCAACACCGATATCCAAACATAGGTTTCCAATATATCAATCTTTATGTCTCGACCATTTCGAGACTCCTCGTCATGTCCGTGATCACATTCAGGACTCCGAACAAACTTCGGTACATCAAAATGTATAAACTCGTAATATAACTGTCATCGTAACCTTAAGCGTGCGGACCCTACGGGTTCGAGAACAATGTAGAGATGACCGAGACACGTCTCCGTTCAATAACCAATAGCGGAACCTGGATGCTCATATTGGCGCCTACATATTCTATGAAGATCTTTTATCGGTCAGACCGTATAACAACATACGTTGTTCCCTTTGTCACCGGTATGTTACTTGCCCGAGATTCGATCGTCGGTATCCCATACCTAGTTCAATCTTGTTACCGGCAAGTCTCTTTACTCGTTCTGTAATACATCATCCCGCAACTAACTCATTAGTTGCAATGCTTGCAAGGCTTCAGTAATGTGCATTACCGAGAGGGCCCAGAGATACCTCTCCGACAATCGGAGTGACAAATCCTAATCTCGAAATACGCCAACCCAACATGTACCTTTGGAGACACCTGTAGAGCACCTTTATAATCACCCAGTTACATTGTGACGTTTGGTAGCACACAAAGTGTTCCTCCGGCAAACGGGAGTTGCATAATCTCATAGTCATAGGAACATGTATAAGTCATGAAGAAGGCAATAGCAACATACTAAACGATCGGGTGCTAAGCTAATGGAATGGGTCATGTCAATCACATCATTCTCCTAATGATGTGATCCCGTTAATCAAATAACAACTCTTTGTCCATGGTTAGGAAACATAACCATCTTTGATTAACAAGCTAGTCAAGTAGAGGCAGACTAGTGACACTTTATTTGTCTATGTATTCACACATGTATTATGTTTCCGGTTAATATAATTCTAGCATGAATAATAAACATTTATCATGAAATAAGGAAATAAATAATAACTTTATTATTGCCTCTAGGGCATATTTCCTTCAGGTACATCGTTAGCATTATAGGATGATCCCTCACTAAAATTTCAAGGTATAAGTGTTCTCCCTGAGTATACACCATTGCGACAGTTCATCGCGTTGAGACATCACGTGATGATCGGGTGTGATAGGCTCTACGTTCACATACAACGGGTGCAATACAGTTTTGCACATGAGGAATACTCGTGTTAAACTTGACGAGCCTGGCATGTATAGACATCGCCACGGAACACTGGAGACTGAAAGGTCGAACGTGAATCATATAGTAGATATGATCAGCCTTGATATGTTCACCATTGATGACTACTCCATCTCACATGATGATCGGGCATGGGTTAGTTGGTTTGGATCACATATCATTTAGATGACTTGAGGGATGTCTATCTAAGAGGGAGTTCTTAAGTAATTTGATTAATTGAACTTTAATTTATCATGAAATTAGTCCTGATAGTATTTGCAAATTATGTTGTAGATCAATAATTCGCATTGTAGCTCCCCTTTGTTTTTTATATATGTTCCTAGAGAAAACTAAGTTGAAAGATGAAAGTAACAATAATGCGGACTGGGTCCTGATATGAGGATTATCCTCATTGCTGCATAGAAGAATTATGTCCTTGATGCACCGCTAGGTGACAAACCAACTGTAGGAGCAGATGCAGACGTTATGAATGTTTGACAAGCTCGGTATGATGACTACTTGATAGTTTAGTGTGCCATGCTTTACGGCTTAGAACCGGGACTTCAAAAATTTTTTGAACACCACGGAGCATATGAGATGTTCCAAGAGCTGAAATTGGTATTTCAGACTCATGCCCGTGTCGGAAGGTATGCGACCTCTGACAAGTACTTTGCCTACAAGATGGAGGAGAATAGCTGAACCAGTGAGCATGTGCTCAAAATGTCTGGGTACTACAATCGCTTGAATCAAGTGGGAGTTAATCTTCTAGATAAGATAGTGATTGACAAAGTTCTCTAGTCACTATCACCAAGCTACCACTAATGCAAGATGCTGCTAACGCCACACTACGATCAGAGACCCTTCGAGAAACTGTGTGCGATGCAGTAATCGCAGAAGGTGGTGTATAAAAACCGTCAAAAAGGTGCAAAATGTTTGCGATGGAGGATGCATCAAACACGGTTCAGACTTTAGTTGCGTGTGCGATTCAGGCCACACGGTTAACCCATTCGAACTGTTTGCGATGAGCCAGAACAACAGAAACGGGCAGCCATATCAATGTGTGTGCGATATACGGCATACAGTTCACTGCGATGAACTGTTTGCTATTAGGGAGTGCAACATAAACGGTTAGCCACATCAAGGTGTGTGTGATATAGGGCATACGGTTCACTCGGACGAACTGTTTTTGATTAGCGAACGCAACAGAAATGGTTCAACTTAACAAGATGTGTGTGATACATGGAAAACAGCCAACTCGGACGAATTGTTTGCGATGAGAATTTACAACACAGACGGTTAATACAGTTAGTTCGTGTGCGATTCTGTGTGTACAAAAAACTTTGAAAAATGCAAACTAGTTGCTTGAGGTGGCTAGGAGTATCGAACACGATGCGTCTGCGAGTACTCGTGTGCGATGATTAGTAAGTTACACATACATTTCCTTATGTTAACACTTGTGTGATAAATAACACATGGCACCGGCTATGGTATTCGGGTTGTGTGTGTGCTCCACTTAGTCTTCCCGTGCTCCAGCAAATGCTTCCCGCGCTCCAAATGGGTGAATTGTAAAATCCACGCCTATTCCCTCACCGGTTTCCCGCCACCATCTAACGGCTTGCTGCATATAGCCCAGGCGGCAACGCACCACCGCGACACTCTGCGAAGATCTAGTACTCACCCATCTACCATTAGTTATTCCAAGCATGCCTGACAACGACCAAAGCATCGACGTCGATGCCTACCTGCGTTATATCTTCGGCAAGGAGAACGAGTCAGAGCAGGTCGGGGAGCAAGAGCTTTATCGGCCGATGCAGGCACCATGGCCCATCGATAGTGATATCGGCATCACAGTCCTTGGGAGCACAATCGACATATTGCAGAGGAGGTGTGATGAGCAGTTTGCCATCCATCATGCAAAAGATCCAGAGCTGCTCGGCGGCTTGATCGACGACCCACCCAAAGAACCGCCGTCACCAGTGCTCATCGAGAGCCTGATGCCCCCCAAGGAATGGGCACAGGACCTCTGCGATTCAGCCAAGACAAAGGCAGCCTGCGGCTTCATCATTGCCCGCAGCGGCCATGTCAACCTCGATCCCGATGATGTGGTGGCTAGGCTTGAGCGCATCCTTGGCGGAGGTGACGTCTTCGACGAAGTAGAACATCGCCAACGTGATATCTTGAGGATGTAGGTGATCGACGGAATTTGCTACCAGGCCAGAGACATGGAAATGGAGCGGTTCCGCGAAGTTGTCATGCACGCGATTGCACGTTGTCAAGCTCTTCTGGAAGAGGCCCAGCAGCCCCAAGAGCCTCCCATCAGCGCCAACAGCTCCGTAGGCAGAGGCGGGTCCGGACACTTGGAGTGAACGGCCACAAGGGTGCTATGCTGATCATGGAGTCCGAGAAGACCATCGTCGGAAGGCTGCCAACTCAGCCTTTTAGCTTATATTTTATTATAATTGTATGCATATGTAGGTCGTGGGTGTTCTGGGCCTTGCCGCATTTGGCATTTTAAATTATCCTGAATATGTAAGACAATTATTAAGAATTATTAATAGTTGCCATTGTAACTTTGCCTCAATGGCGAGCAGAGCGCGCGCAGGGACGCTAGAGCGGAGCGCGCCGCGCCCGCCTCAACGGCGAGCAACCACGTGGTCAACCTTCTGCCATCAATAAATTTTGACCTTGTCGTCACATTGCTGATTACAACGCAATAAGTAATTGCAAATCTGTTCACACCTCTCAAACTAATATGTGTTCACACTTAGCACTGGGCTATAAAAACTACCCACTCGAAAATTACTTCACACTTCCTCTCCTCATCACCCACAAAACTGGTTTTCTCTGTCAAGTCATTCCGCCATGACCGGTAGGAGGAGTTTAGGGTGGACATATAACCAGGCAGCAAAGACCAAGGCCGCGGAAGCACTAGAGAGGTCCTGCCGCGAAGCCGCAACCCCAGCAGAGATGTCCGGGCGCGTCGCGAAGCCCTTGAACAAGCTCTCACGGGCACGCGAGGGCTCTCACAAGAGCATTCGCGGCTTCGGCCATCGCGATGAGCTGGCGTTCCTGAAGTCCTTCGCCGGCGATGACGACATTCTCGCTGGCGTCACTATGCAGAAAGAGCTGGTCGATGGCTTGATGAAGCTGCTCAAGATCAGTGATGCCTCGGTTGACAAGGCGACCGGGCTCGTCGAGCAACTCATGGATGACAATGCGAAGCTCCTCAAGTTGGTCACCGAGAAGGAGGAGGAGGCCGCCGGATGGAAGATACTGCATGAGCAGAGCAGTGTCTCGGAGAGGACGCTGAAAGCGGTCGTCGAGGAACTGATGGGTGGCTTGAGGAAGCTCCGGATCAAGCGCGAGCAGGAGGTGGAGGAATTCGTGGCTGCTTTCAAGCAAAGTCGTGAGGAATTGAAGGAGCTGGAGTATTTCGCCATAGCTACTGCAGTGCCCAAAGCACGAACACCACCACAGCTAACCCAAACTACATGTTTATAGCAGAAGAGCAACTGTTCTCAGGTCAGATTCCGTAGCTATGGTCCATACTCCTTTGCTGTTGCATCACTGTATTTACTCATACCAACTACTTTCGAATTTGAAGGATCCAATTAAAACTTCAATGGCGCAACAGGTATGTTTTAAACCTATTTCTTTAACTGGATTGTTGTTCTAACTTCTTGCTCTATGTTGATTTCAGTTTAAGTTGTATAAACAGTTATATTCTCATGTGATGCACATTACAAGTGCTGCCAATGCTGTGTAGTTTCTCACACTTATATTCTGTCTATGCTGTTGTGTCTTAAAAATATATGAGTTGAACGGTGTCTCTATCTTGATTAGGGAACATAAACTAGAATGATATGGACAATACAGTGACCATAGTACATAGATATATGTTTGTTTCATGCTATTATCCTGTCCACCTTACTACCAAACCGGTTTACCAAAATGAGTTTCATATACTACAAGCTAAACATGTGATGTGTCTGCTTGTTTCTCTTGTAGTATGCAAACAGAATATTGGAGAAGAGCACCCCACTATGCAATGGTAGAGAAAGTAATGCAGATAAGGTTCAAGATAGTGAGACAACCCTGTTGGTCTCCAATAAAGGTGATAAAAACGATCTTGTAGACAGTGAGAAAACCCCACAGTCCTGCTTTGATGTAGTGTTCGAGTTACTGGCCAGTACCGCTGGCACAAGCTCTTCGAACTCGCTGCCTGAATCACTTCGGCTTCTTTAGTCTCAGCTACAAGCTGAAAGGCATCACTCAGCTGTGCTGCAGCAAGAAGCCGAAGGACTGAGGAAGTCCCTGCAGAATTCAAATGCGTACTTTCTTGTGCAACAACAAGCGCTGGAGGATTTAAGCGCCAAACAAGAGAAAGTTAATAAGCTTGCTAAGCATCTTGCCAGCATTATGGGTACCCAGGATATTGTTTCTTTAAATCTTCTGAAGTGGTTTCAGTTCTGGACTTGTTTTGCTGCAGCGTTTATATGCTGCTTTGTTCCCTATATTTGCACTGGTGGCGACCTTTGATGCCAAGTGGATGTAATATGTGTAATAGCCGTGATAGCCTAGCATAAGTTGCTTGCTTATTTATTTCCTTGTTGTCTTGTTTATTTGTTTGCTTGTAGCCAGTGCAGTTCTTTTTCCGCGGTTTGCTAGTGGCTGCAATAACCTATTTTTTAAAACTAGGCCACAATAACCATGGGCTAATATTTACTGTATTGACACTGGGCCTCCTACGGGCCGTAGAAACAGTGGGCCTTCTACGGGTCGTAGAAACAGTATGCCTTCTATGGGCCGTATCATCAATGGGCCTTATACGGGTCGTATGATCGATTGGCCAAACATGGGACAATAACAGGCCGCATTATGGCCGTAAATAGGCTAGAGTTGGAATCGTTCGTTCATGGGCCAACCATAACGGGCCATCATTAATAGGCCGTATTTGATGACACTATGAAAATGGCCCAACGTATTAACGGACCACAAACGGGCCGACTATAACCACGGGCTGAATTTGGCCCACAAGCAGAAAATGACAGTAACGGGCCGTAAGTAAACGAATGCTGGAAATGAGCCCAAGAATAAATGGGCTCTGAGAAGGCCGAAAGATAACATGGGCTGGAAATGGCCCAACGGAATAACGGGCCGTTAATGGGTATAAAGTGATACACTATTCATTACGGGCCAGTTTCACCACGGGCTGTTAATGGGTGTAAAGTGATACACTGTTCATTACAGGCCAGTTTCACCACGGGCCGTTAATAGGCCAAGAGTTACATAGGGCCTCATATGGGCCGAAAGACGTCATGGGCCATACATGGGCCAGAACTGAAAATGGGCTGGAATCATATGGGATGGCGCAGATGACGCTACTGGGCCTAATTCGGATAGGGCGTAACGGGCCTTGGGTTAGCGGGCTATAAATGGGCTATATGCGAACAGGCCGTTAATAGGCTTTCCATGGGCCGGCCCGCCACCTTTTGACCAAGTCAAACGGGCCAGCCTTTTCACAGGAATGGGCCTCTGTTGGGCCATGCCACGTGTCAACGTATCATAGGCGCCTTCTGTCCAATGAGTGGATGACATCTGTCCCAACGATGAGCCGACACGTGTTTCCTCCAGACAATGATGATTTTACACGTGGAAAATCCCCGTTGGTCGGGGCTGTTAATGGGTTATCGGATCCAAAACCCGACCCGATAGCTTAACGGCGTTCCATTACGGTGGATGCCACATGCCGATCACCCTTGACGAAAGCACTTCTGTGACGCGCGATTTATCGTCATGGAAGTGCACACTTCTGTGATGATAATTTTGGTAATGTCATGGAACACTTCTACGACAACACAGGTATGACTATCTTGATTCTATCATAAAATCATCATGGATGTACATGCATGACAAAAAACGTGACCTACTGTGACAAACACGTATCATCACGGAAGTGTATTTTTTTGTAGTGTTACGATCAGCCGCTGCGCCACCGCGCTCACTTCGAAGGAGGCAACGGGCCATCTCGTCGCCGCGCCTCCGTGAAGCGTGAGGAGGGGTCTGGCTAAGCTTGGGCGTCGCTAAGGGCCTGCCCCTGCGGATCGCTCAAACGCTGCTTTGTTTGGCGTTTTCCTTTCTTTTCCTGCACCAGAAAATGAATCCAGTATGGGCCCAGAGGGGCATGTATCGAACTATGGTTCTTGGTTAATGCAACGTGCGTGTTATTCCCATGCCATGCTGTTATTTTGCACAGAGATAACCTAACCTGGCGTGTTCGGGACGCTCCTTCCTTCACGAGATACCTGTGATGGCTCAGGAACTGCAAGAATTTGTTAGGGGGCGTGCTAGAGGATTTTGCCGTTCACCCGATCCTTGACTAGGCGCTTTGCATCGCGGTACCCGTGGGGCACGGATTTTAGGTGAGTCGCGCCAGCTTCCAAGCTCAAACGAGGGTGACTCGCGAGAAGGCAGAGAGAAGGAAAAGCTCGTGAGGGCAGAGAGAAGGAAAAGCTCGCGAGGGCACCTTCCTAGCCCCCTCGCGAGATATGCAAGAGAGAGACCACGGGTAAACCAGAGCTGAAAAACGAGGTAAAAGGTGAAGGAACCAAATCAGCAAGGAACACCAAAGGCAAACTCGATTAAGAAAAAGTAAGCCAACTACGGAAAGCAAACGAAACGCCGCGCCTGGCACCTAATCTAGTCTTCAAGTCTTCTCACCAGTGTTGAGCTAAGTGCTGTCCACTAGGCGTGGGAGGGAGCCCCAGGGCCTGAGGCCGGCGCTCCTGAGACTCCGGGGCGTGTATAGCCCCAACTCATTATTACGTGAGAGTCTCAGGGGCAGCGATTCTTCACATGCACCGGGCCTTGCTTCACAGGCTCTGGGCCTTTCTTCACAGGCACTGGGCCTTGCTTCACAGGCACTAGGCACTGCTTCACAGGCACTGGGTCTTGCTTCATATGCATTGGGCCCTGCTTCATAGGCACTGGGCCTTGCCTCATGGGTAGAAATTCTGGAGGTGCTGGATGTTCCAGGCGTTTTGGATAGGTATCCCCTGTTGCATCTCCAGGTGCACGACGCCAGGCCTGGAGATGTGGACGACCCTGAACGGGCCCTCCCACATGGGTGAGAGCTTGTACAAGCCTTCCCTGGAGAGGACCTGCCTCAGGACCAGGTCACCCGTCTCGAGCGTCCTGGAGCGAATGTTGCGGCAGTGGTAGCGCCGCAGCGCTTTCTGGTACCTTGCCGCCCTTAATGCAGCTTCGCGTCGACGTTCCTCCCCCAGCACGAGATCCACCCCCCGCATGGCGTCCTACTATGTTTCGTCGAACGCCAGGACCCATGCGGAGCGATGCCTGACCTCGTGAGGGAGGACTGCTTTGGCCCCGTAGACGAGGAAGAACGGGGTCTCGCCCGTTGGCTTGGTAGCGGTGGTGCGGATGGACCACAACACGGACTGGAGCTCATCGTGCCAGCCCCTGCCGCCGGCCTCCAGCTTCTCCTTGAAGGTCCTGGTCTTGAGGCCCCTCAGGACCTCAGCGTTGGTGCACTCGGCCTGACCATTGCTCCTGGGGTGGGCTACCGAAGCGTAGCAGATCTGCGATCCAAGGTTAGCACGGTAGGTTTTAAAGAGGTTACAAGTAAACTGTGAGCCGTTATCTGTGATAATGCGGTTGGGGACCCAGAAGCGGCTCATGAGGCCCTTGACGAACTTGACAGCAGAGCCGGCTGGAATGGTTCGGACGGCTTCCACCTCTGCCCACTTGGTGACCTTATCTATGGCGACGTAGAGATAGCGGTAGCCCCCTGGCACGCGCGGGAACGGGCCTAGGATATCTAGCCCCCAGACCGTGAACGACCACGTGAGCGGGATGGTTTGGAGGCCCTAAGCAGGCTGGTGGATTTGTTTGGCGTGGAATTGGCAAGCTTCGCAGGACTTCACCAGCTCGGCTGCATCGTTGAGTGCTGTAGGCCAATAGAATCCTCTGCGGAATGCCTTGCCGATGAGGGTCCGTGATGACGAGTGATATCCACAGTCCCCGCCGTGTATGTCAGTCAGCAGCTCCCTCTCTTGATCACCGAAGATGCAGCGCATCGTGACGTCGTTCGGTCATTTCCTGTACAACTCGCCGTCTTGAATGCAGTATGCCGTGGCCTATCGGGACACGCGCTCCGCGTCCTCTTCTTTCTCCGGCAGCGTCCCGTGCATCAGGTACTCCCGGAACTCCTTGGTACAGCAGTCCTCCTGGGGCTTGAGCGTCAAGAGCAGCCGAGCTCCTGAGGTCGGGCCGCAATCTGGGGCTCCAGAGGCCGGGGGTTGAGGGAGCTCCTCCCGAGGCTGAGTCATGCTTGAAAGAGGCGGCGTAGCTGACGGCTTGAAGAGCCGCTCTTCGAAGACATCGGGCTCTTGCGGTTGCCGCTTGGATGCTCTCTTGGCGATGTTGTCGGCTTCCTTGTTGGTGCCCCGGGGCACGTGCTGCAGCTCCAAGCCTGTGAACTGCTTTTCAATTTTGTGCACCTCAGCAAGGTAGGCCTCCATGTGCTCGTCCTTTGGCTCGTACACTTTGTTGGAGAAGTTGACGAGGAGCTGCGAGTCACCCTTGACGGTAAGGCGCTTCACCCCCATAGCCACCGCAGCCTTTAGGCCGGCTATGAGGCCCTCGTATTCCACGATATTGTTGGAGACCTTCTCGCCATGCTGAAAGCAGAGTCGCACGGCGTAGCAAAGCTTGTCTTGGGTGGGCGAGATGAGCACTGCTCCAGCCCCCGCGCCCTGGTGCGCAAAGGCGCCATCAAAATACATGACCCAGCCGTCCGGCGCCTCGCTTCCTGGGGAGGTGGACCGGTCTTCCCCTTCCTCAAGAGCCGGGGCATCTGTCCATTCTGCCATAAAATCGGCGAGCGTGGCTCCCTTGATGACCCTGGTGGTGCTAAACTCCAATTGAAATGCTTGCAGCTCGATGTTCCATTCAGTGACCCTCCCGTCTGAGTTTGGGCTCCTGAGAATCCTCTCCAACGGGTAAGATGAGACGACCTTGATGGGGTGCCCCTGGAAGTAGTGCCGCAGCTTGCGCGAGGCCACTAAAAGAGCGAGCAGGAGCTTCTGCAGCATGGGGTAGCGTCCCTCGTGTCCCGCAGTACAGTGCTGACGAAGTACACCGGGTGCTCGACGAGGGCCGGTACACTGTTGAGGCTCGGGTCCCGCGAAGATTGCGGTGTATCCTGAGGTGATGGGTCTCCGGAGGCCTGACCGCCCTCAGGAGCTTCCGCGATGTTGCTCTGTTGAGCTAGGTGGGCTGCCGCTGACGGCCTTGCTGCACCTCTCTGGCCCGGTGCTGCATCAGCTCTACCCTTGTCTTGTTGTTCCTCCCGAACTGCCACCAGCGCCGTGCTAGCGGAGTACGAGTGGCGGCAAGGTAGAGCAAAAGAGGCTCGATAGGCCGTGGTGCCACCATCACCGGGGGGCTAGTGAGGTATTTCTTGAGGTGTCGGAAGGCCTGGTCGGCCTCCGGGGTCCACTCGAAGGGGCCTTTCTTCTTCATGAGCTTAAAGAAGGGCAAGGCACGCTCGCCTAGCTTAGAGATGAAACGCCCTAACGCGGTCACCCGTCCTGCCAGCTTTTGCATCTCCTTGAGGGTCTGTGGTGGGCTCATGTCTTCAATGGCCTTGATCTTTTCTGGGTTCGTCTCGATCCCTCTGTGTGATACGAGAAACCCTAGCAACTTCCAGGATGGGACGCCAAACACACACTTCTCCGGGTTAAGCCTCAAGTTCACTTGGCGCAAACTCTCGAAGGTCTCCTCCAAGTCTTGAATCAACGTCCTTGCCTCATGAGATTTGACCACTATGTCATCAACATAGGCCTCTGTGTTCCTGCCGAGCTGCCGCCCCAAGGCGATGTGCATCAGCCACTAAAAGGTTGCGCCCGTGTTGCGAAGGCTGAAAGGCATGCAGGTGTAGCAGTACACCCCACATGGTGTCAAGAAGGCCGTCTTCTCCACGTCCTACCGCCATCTTGATCTGATGGTATCTAGAGAACGCATCTAGGAAACACAACAAATCGCACTCGGCGGTGGAGTCGACGATTTGATCGATGCGCGGAAGGGGGAACAGGTCTTGGGGGCAGGCTTTGTTTAGGTTGGTGAAGTCGACGCACATCCGTTCCTTCCCGCCTTTCTTCGGTACCACAACGGGGTTCGCCAGCCATTCGGGGTACCAAACTTCCCAGATCGTGCCTGCCGCCTCCAGCTTGCGTGTCTCTTGGACGATGAAGGCCTGCTTCTCAGTGGACTGCCGTCTTGCTCACTGCTTCACGAGGCGTATGTTGGGGCACACCTTTAGATGATGCTGGATTACCTCTCTCGGGACCCCTACCAGTTGATCGGGCTCCCACGCGAATATCTCCTTGTTCGCGCGCAAAAACCTCACCAAAGCTTCTTCCTGCCCTGAGTTAAGGCCAGTTCCTATGGTGAAGGTGGCTCCTGAAGACCCATCCTCGTTGACCAGCACCTGCTTGGTCTCCGCCTTGTCTTGGGTGAACAGCTGCTTTTTCTTGGTGGGCGCGGCCTCCTTGGCCTCTGGCGCTCCGGTGTTGGCTGGCTGTGCCGCTGCCGCGGTCTTGAAGATGAGCCTGAGCACCATCACGACCTCCTTAGCATCCCTGTGGATGGTGAGGACGCCCTTGCTCCCGGGCATCTTCATGAGGTTGTAGGCTGGGTGAGTTTCCGCCATGAACTGGGCGAGGGCCGGGTACCCGAGGATGGCATTGTACGGGAGACCGATGCGGGCGATGTCAAAGGCCACCAGCTCGGTGCGGTAGTTATCCCGCATGCCAAAGGTGACAGGGAGGCGGATCTGCCCCAATGGATGATCAGTTCCACCGCCCACTCTTGTGAAGGGCTTGCTGAGGCCGAGTCATTCAAGCGGCACATGAAGAAGGCTGAAAGCTTCCACAGAGAGCAAGTTGAGACCGGTGCTGCCGTCGATGAGGGTCTTGGTGATGGCCACATTGCAGATGGTGGGCGTGCAGAGCATCAGAAGCATCCCTGAGCCGGCGGTGGAGCCGGGGTGGTCTTCCGAGTCGAAGGTGAGGTCGGTTCCGGCGCGGCCCAACCCGGCGGAGCCCCCGGGCTCTTGTAGGCGGCCCCAATCTGACGGAAGAAAGGCTTGACGTGGCGACCTGAAGGAGGTGCTTGGGAGCCGCCCAGCAATGCCGCGACTGCGTGGTGTGCCGGCACCGCATAGCGCATGGTGAAAAGGTCGCGGAGTTTCCCCAGGATGCCACCGTGGATACCGGGAGGTTCAGCAGCCAGACGTGCGGCTCGCCGGCGAGGGCCATGGGGAACCAGTTGGCCATGATCTTGTCATCACCCACGGCTTCGAGGACGGCCTCCTCGTACGCCAGCAGGAACGGCGCCGGGTCTGCCGCGCCGTCGTAACGCGGCGGCATCTCCGGCTTGAACTTGGTTGGCCACTGCACTCGCCGCAGGGCGGGGGCTAGGGCTCGGTACCCAAAATCCCTCTTGCTAGCGTCGGACGTGGAGGTCGGTGGCGTGGCACCTGCCATGGAGGCGCGGTGCGGCGGTATGGGGCGCTGGTTGATGGAGAGAAGCTCCGGCGCACCCCCTACCTGGCGCGCCAAATGTCGGAGTTGGGGTCCCGGCAAACCCTTAAGGTTTGAACACTGGGGTGCGCGCGAAGTCTTTCCCTCCAATCGATCTATGCTCTAGCTCGCTAAGATCTTGCGGACAAACTCGATGAACTCACAACACAGAAAGACACAGGGTTTATACTGGTTCAGGTCACCGTTGTGGTGTAATACCCTACTCCAGTGTGGTGTGGTGGATTGCCTCTTGGGCTGGTGATGAACAATACAAGGGAAGAACGGCCTCCTGAGGTTGAGGCGTTCTTGAGCGTGTGAACTTGTGTGTGTGTGGGGTTCGATCAAGCTAGGATCCGATGCCCCTACTATGGTGGTGGATAGTCCTACTTATAGGGGCTCTGGTCCTCTTCCCAAATATCGAGCAGGAAGGGAGCCAACAATGGCGGGCTAATTTGAAGGGGGACAGCTCGTACAAGCTATCCTGACAAAACTAGTCTTCGCCTGCCAAAGCTCTGGTGGTGACGCCGTCTTGGGCTCCATGATGACCTCCGTCTTGCAGTCCATGGTCTTGGTCTTGTTGCACTGAAATGGCAACCTTTGCCTGAGGCCTCGGTACTCCGTGGCTGCGCTTTCCCCCTTTACACCAAACAGGACACAAGAACGCTACGCGCGCTGGCACCCGCCTGGTGTCGATCGTTGAGGCTCACGTCACGAGAGCCTCGTGAGGTTCACCTCACCTTGATATCTCCGCTCCTCGTGAGCCTGCCTAGCTAGGCCACTTCAGAGGAGGTCTTGCATCGTCCGCCTCGCGAGGCTTGGCCCCTCGCGAGGGTCTTGGGCGCTTCGTTGGTGAAGATGGGCCACACGGCCTGCTAGCTCAGCCACACTGCTAGCCGTAGGCAGGCAAGTCTGGGGACCCCCGTTCCCAGAACGCCGACAGTGGGACTCATGAGGCCCTACCTCAAGGCGGGTTGCGCCTGGTCTTGGTTCTTGAAGGCTGTGGCGTTCCTGTGAGATGGTTAGACAACCTGCGCCGAATGAATTTCCTGAGGCTATCACACGAGAAGGCCAAGCACCAACGACCCCAGGAGGTGACGTGAACAGGGCCGGCCCGCCAGACAGAGCTCAGTCGTTGAATTTATCGACGCTGCAGGGACAGGCCTGAGCACAGACATCGTGCATAGCCTTCTTATGTGAAGGATCCTGAAGAAAGATGATCGGCGCGCAGCTCCCATGGTGGGTGACAATCAAGCAGGTGATAACCATAGATAGATTACGCATGAAAAGCAAACTAGCTTAGGTAAATGCAAGAACGGTACATGCCACTGGGTCGGACCCGAGCGGCCTGGGGATGATGCAGCCCGAGGGGCGCCCCTAGCAGGGTGAACTAAGAATGCAAGTGGATACATGCCGCAGGGACAGACCCACGCGGCCTGGGAATGATGCAGCCTAGGGGGCGCTCCCAGCTAAATAAATTTGGAAAATGTCACCTGGTTTGGTTATCGAAGGAGTGTTGGGGTAGCTGAAGATGCATGGTGAAGAAGTCGCTCCTCACGAGCCGTCGAGGCCCAGGTGGCCTCCTAAGGACCGTCTCCATCTCCTCCAGGATTGCGTGGTGCCTCGCCTCCTGACCTGCCAGGATGCTCCATAGATCGCGCTGGAAGGGGGCTACCACGCTCGGCAGGCCGAACGACATGCGAACATAGCTGTGAGGTGGACCCTCACACCGGCCAGCACGCGAAGGCCAGAAGCGCTCCTGAGATGCGGCCCTGTTGAGCCCCGGGATGTCGATGCAGATGCGCAGCTGATGTCTACCACCCAACCTTCTTCTTGTAGATGCTGTTGGGCCTCCAAGTGCAGAGGTTTTTAGGACAGTAGCAGATTTCCCTCAAGCGGATAACCTAAGGTTTATCAATCCGTGCGAGGCGTAGGATGAAGATGGTCTCTCTCAAACAACCCTGCAACCAAATAACAAAGAGTCTATTGTGTCCCCAACACACCCAATACAATGGTAAATTGTATAGGTGCACTAGTTCAGTGAAGAGATGGTGATACAAGTGCAATATGGATGGTAGATAAAGGTTTTTGTAATCTGAAAATATAAAAACAGCAAGGTAACTAATGATAAAAGTGAGCACAAATGGCATTGCAATTCTAGGAAACAAGGCCTAGGGTTCATACTTTCACTAGTGCAAGTTCTCTCAACAATAATAACATAATTGGATCATATAACTATCCTTCAATATGCAACAAATAGTCACTCCAAAGTCAATAATAGCGGAGAACGTACGAAGAGATTATGGTAGGGTATGAAACCACCTCAAAGTTATTCTTACCGATCGATCTATGCAAGAGTCCGTAGTAAAATAACACGAAGCTATTCTTTCCATTCAATCTATCATAGAGTTCGTACTAGAATAACACCTTAAGACAAATCAACCAAAACCCTAGTGTCACCTAGATACTCCAATGTCACCTCAAGTATCTGTGGGTATGATTATACGATATGCGTCATACAATCTCAGATTCATCTATTCAACCAACACAAAGAACTTCAAAGAGTGCCTCAAAGTTTCTACCGGAGAGTCAAGACGAAAACGTGTGCCAACCCCTATGCATAAGTTCACGAGGTCACGAAACTCGCAATTGATCACCGAAACATACGTCAAGTGGATCACGTGATATCCCATTGTCACCATAGATAAGCACATGCAAGATATACATCAAATGTTCTCAAGTCCTTAAAGACTCAATCTGATAAGATAACTCCAAAGGGAAAACTCAATCCATTACAAGAGAGTAGAGGGGGAAAAACATCATAAGATCCAACTATAATAGCAAAGCTCGCGATACATCAAGATTGTACCACCTCAAGAACGCGAGAGATAGAGAGAGATCAAACACATAGCTACTGGTACATACCCTTAGCCCCGAGCGTGAACTACTCCCTCCTCGTCATGGAGAGCGCCGGGATCATGAAGATGGCCACCGAAGAGGGTTTCTCCCCTCCGGCAGGGTGCCGAAATGGGTCTAGATTGTTTTCGGTGGCTACGGAGGCTTCTGGCGGTGGAACTCCCGATCTATTTGTCGGATTTCGGGTTCCGGCAGACCATTGAGGTTCGAACACTGGGGTGCATGCGGAGATCTCTCCCCTAACGATCTACGTCCGATCCTCTCGTGCGAACTGAGATGAAAATGATGAACTACACAAGAGACACAAGGTTTATACTGGTTCAGGCCACCGTTGTGGTGTAATACCCTACTCCAGTGTGTGGTGTGGTGGATTGCCTCTGGGGCTGATGATGGACAGTACAAGGGAAGAACAGCCTCGCGAGGGGCGTTCTTGAGCTGGTGCGGCGTGTTCTACTTAGTCTCTACTGGGTTTTATCCTCTCTCCCCTTCTCTTTGTGGAGGCTAGTTCTATTTATAGAGGCCCTGGGCCTCTCCCCGAATAATTGAGCGGGAAGGGCGCCAACAATTGGCCATTTTGAAGGGGAACATCTAGTACAAGTTATCCTGACCAAAGGTGGTCTTTGGCTGCCAAAAGCACTGGTGTTGACGCCGTCTTGGGCTCCACAGTGACCTCCGTCCGGCCTCCGGCTGGTCTTGGTCTCGTTGCACCGGAATGGTAACCTTTGCCTGATACCTTGGCCTGTGCTTGCCCCCTTTGCACCAAAGGGGAAACAAGGACCCCGCGCAGGCCGGCGCCCGCCTGGCCTTGATCGTCATGGCTTGCGTCATGGGATCCTCACGAGGTACCCTTGCATTGATCTCTCCGCCTCCTCGCGAGCCTGCCTGATGAGGCCGTTCTTGAGGAAGCTCCCTGTCGTCTGCCCTGCGAGGCTTGGCCCCTCGCGAGGGTCTTGAACTTGGGCTGATGAAGATGGTCCGCACTAGGCCCCCACCCGAGCCACGCGGAAGGCCGCAGGCAGGCAAGTCTGGGGACCCCCGTTCCCAGAACGCAGACAGTAGCCCCCGGGCCCAAGGCGCACGTGGGCTTGGCTTAGCAGAGAAGCGAAGGGGCAAGCATAAAGCGCCGCGGGCCCTAACAGCCTGTGGCCTTGGGCGCCGCATGGCGGTTGATTGGACGTGGGCGTCTGCACTTCCCACGACGCCTCGGCAACTGCACGACTCACAAAAGGGGGTGCCCGGGCCAGGCTTACTTGCCCTGCTCTCGTCCGTCTTGCCCTAGATCCCCTTTCTCGCTTTCCTCCCTCCTTCGCCTTCGAGATGCCGACAAGCGGGGCCCTGGAGCTCTGGCTGCAGCACGCCGACTGTGGCACCCCTGCAACCGGAGCGGAGGTCGCGGTCGTCGCTCCGGGCCAGGTCTTCATGACCTGGGGCTGGGGTGAGATTGCCCGGGTCTGCCGCGCGGACGGCGCCTTGGTGATCCATCATGAATACGACGGCGCCTCCTTGATATTCTTCAAGGTCTTTGATGCAGAAGGACGCCGGCTGGAATGCTGCCCTAAGGGAAGCGCCAGGGGTGACGAACTGGCGAGGACCAACCCCGCCCGTTGGTCCTCCTGCAGCTCCTCAGGCAGCAACGGAGGGACTAAGGTCTTCAGCGGCTCCCCCTAACTCCTCGCGACCCCGGAGCGAGCAACGACAGCTACGAGCCTCCGAGCTCGCGCCGCGCTCGGAGTGGGGCAGCTGCATCGGGCCGCCGACGCCACTGATCTGGATGGGATTGGCGCCGTCACTGGGCAGCCTACTGTTGATGATGGTGTCGCTTGTGGAGGTGCTAGCAAGTAGCGTCCCTTAGGGTTAGCACCTTTTGTTCCCTGCGAGGAATTAAAGTAACACCCCGCGGGGGTATGTAAGGCATCTACCGTGCCTTTTGTAAATACTATATCCTTAATATGAATTGGCGTGAGGTGTCCGTTCTGTTCCGGCTAAGCTCCCATTTCTATCCTCACGAGGACTTGGCGCTCTACGCTGACAGGTCCCAGTCCCCAGGCAAGCTTCAACCGTCGCTGGTATGCCAGGTCCCGATGCTGTGGTCAAGGCTAGGAGGTGAGCGGCCCGAGGTCCGGTAAGAGCCCCCGAGACGCAATGCTCGGGAGGTCCCCTTTAGTGCTCAAACAATCCTTGATGGGCGAGAAAGGAAGGTAGCATCGCCGTGACAGAGTTGCACTGGGCGGGGATTTAGCACTGCGTTGGTCTAGCTCTTGCGAGGGCGCGACTTATCTTGTGCGTCTGACGTAGTTCCTCGGAGAGGCGCCCGGCCCGAGAGGCGATGGCCGAGGTACTGCTGGGTTAGGCTCTCGCGAGCTTCTTCCCACTCCCCCGCACTTTCCTTAACGCTCTACGTCCTCAGGTCCCGGCCCTCGAGCGAGCTCAGCCGCCGCTGCTATGACAGGTTGCGATGCCGTGGGTCAAGGCCAGGGGGTGAGGGCTAGAGAGCCAGTAGGAGCCCATGAGTCGCAATGCTCAGGTACCCCCCTTTAACGTGCAAGCGGTCCGTGCCGAAGAGGGGGAGAGAGAGCTCACGATGCCCCCAACGTTGCTCCTGGAGTAGGTCCTGCACACCAATCATGAGGAGAAACAAGGCCTGTCATTACGGTCGCCGGACGACCTATGGCCACTCCGAGGGAGTGGTCAGGGCACTGAGGGCCTAATGAGGTGGCACCGTGCGAGGCTGCCGCAGCCAGAGCTTGACCACTCAGGTTTATCAACGTTGCAGGGACGGAGCCGTGCGCACGCGCCATGCCAAAGTGAGCGGCTCTTCAAATAGGCGTCGATCGAGCAGGTGATTAGGTCAGGTATGTTAAGCACATAGGAGGAAATCCAATTTCAAGCAAGCGTAGGTAAAAGCAACCGCCGCTGGGTTGGGCCCGAGCGGCGTGGGGATGATGCAGCCCGAGGGGCGCCCCCAACAAGGTAAGTAAAGAGCATAAACAAAATGGGTACATGCCGCGGGGACGGACCCACGCGGCCTGGGAATGGTGCAGCCCTGTGGGCGCTCCCAGCTGAAAGTAGAACTCTGAAAGATGTCACCTGGTGCTGTTGAAGATGAAGTGATGCTGAGGAAGTGAGCGATGCATGGTGAAGATGTCGGCCCTCATGAGCCCCCAGGCCCAGGGGCCTCGGGAGGCTCCGATGGCACGTGCAGGTCTTCGGGGAACATTGCCACCTTCGCCAGGACCGCGCGATGCCTGACCTCCTGAGCCTCCAGAATGCTCCTCAACAGGAGCTGATGTGCGGCGACTGCGCTCGGCAGGCCGAAGGGCATGCGAACATAGATGTGAGGTGGTCCCTCGCAGCGCCCTACGGCCGAAGGCCATAGGCGCTCCTGGGACGCAGCTTGGTTGAGCCCTGGTACATCGACACAGACGCGCAGTCCTCCATCCTCGCCTGGATGTGGGGCCACGGTAGGTAAGCGGCGGCTGCTGCGCATGACTCTGGACTCTTGTAGCTCATGGGTGTTCCTTACGATGAACTCCTGGGGGTTTGGTCTCCTTTGGCTTGTACCTTCCTGAGGGAAGCGTGCTTGAAAGCACCCCTCCAAGTGGTGCCCGAGCGCCTCCCCCGTGACCATGGCAAGGTCGGCGGCTCTCCAAGAGAGAGCCTTCGAGCCCTGCCTAAGGAGGGCACCGGGCGCGCCTTCCTATGCGCGAGAGGGTGGCGCTCCCTGATCGGGCGCGAATCCTGATGAAATACCTCCGGAGGTGCCTGCCTCCTTGTGGCTCGGGCCAGGTGAGGTCTTCTTCTTCTTGAGGGTCGCCTCGGGAGGCCTCCTGCTCCTGTGATCTGGGTCTTCGATTGCTGTGGCTTGGAACGCACGCTCAAGCGAGCACACTGCGTCCCTTTCTTAACAGGGTACGGTGATGACTCCACCGCTTCCTGGCATCTTGAGGACATTGTAACCATGGTAAGTCACTACCATAAACTTGGCTAGGGCTGGGTACCCGAGGATGGTGTTGTACGAAAGGCGGATGTGAGCGACGTCGAAGTCGATGAGCTCGGTGCGGTAGTTGTTGCGTTGCCCGAAGGTGACCGGAAGGCTAACCTGCCCAATTAGAACAGTGGAACCATCGGTGACTCCTGAGAAAGGCTTGGTCGGCTGAAGCTGGTCGTACGGCACTTGGAGATTGTCGAACGTCTCGACGGACAGGACGTTGAGTCCTGCCCCGCCATCGATGAGGGTCCTGGTGACCTGCACGTTGCTGATGACTAGGGAGCAAATCATCGGGAGGATTCCGGCCGTAGCCGCACACTTGAGCTGGTCTACAGAACTGAACGTGATCGCTCATGTAGACCACGTGAGAGGGTGCGTGGCCTCAAGCTTGGGAAGGACTGCATTCACCTCGCGAGCAAACTGCTTGAAGATGCGCTGTGAGGCTGGGGCCTGGGCGCCACCCAAGATGCAAGCAATTGCACGCGGCTCTTGGAAGCCCCAAGCCCCATCGTCTTGGTGTTGGTCTTGGTTCCTCCTTGGTGGAGGCGGCAGAGGAGGGAGGCCTGCGTTGCTGTGCGGGTGGCCCTCACGAGGCTGGTCCCTCCAGCCTCCCTCGCGAGGCTGGTCCTGCCAGCGGTCCTCGCGAGGGCTGTCACGCCATCCCTGGCGAAGGCCATGGTCTTCCCATCGTCCGCCCTCTTCCTCCTCCTCGGCCATAGCACATGTCATTGCGCTCTAGGCGTCGGCCGATTCGCCCATCTCGCACGGCTCTGAGCTCTTGACATTCGTTGGTGTTGTGGGTGTGGAGGTCGTCGTACACGCAGTACCGTCCATCCTTGGATGACTCAGGCTGATCCCTGCCTCGCTTGGTGTCCGGTTCCGCTGCTAGCATGGCAGCCCCCTTGCACTTCACGTCTTTGGCCTTGAGCTTCTTTTCTTCCGGGTCGGTTGCCGGGAGCTCGAGGGGGGAGAGACACCCTTCCTCAGCCCTGGTGCACTTGGTCGCCAAGTTGAACAGCTCCAGGGATGTGCACAGGTCTTCATGGATTGCTAGCTCTTCCTTCATCTTGACGTCGCGCACGTCGTCGGAGAAGGCTGAGATGATAGCTTCTTCAGTCACCTTGGGGATCTTGAGGCGAGCATAGTTGAAGCGCTGGATGTACTTCTGCAAGGTTTCTCCTGGCTGTTGCTTGATGCGGCGCAGGTCGCTCACGGCCAGGGGCCGGTCGCGAGTGCCCTGGAAGTTGGCGATGAAGCGGGTGCGCATCTCGCTCCAGGAGGAGATCGTGCTGGGAGCCAGGTTCAGGAGCCAGGTGCGGGCGCCGTCCTTGAGAGCCATGGGGAACCAATTCGCCATGACCTTTTTGTCTCCGTCGGCGGCTACGATGCCCAGCTCGTAGCGCTGTAGGAACTCCGCGGGGTCCGCTGTGCCATCGTAGTGGGGAGGGAGGTCAGGCTTGAACTTGCCTGGCCATGTGACGCCGCGCAGCTCGGGGGTGAAGGCGAGGCAGCCCGCCGTGGCCACCGGCGCCCTTTGCTGGTGCTGGACTTGTTCTTGCGGGTCACCATGCGCCGCCACTGGGAGCAGCGCGAGGTCTTGTCGTGGAGGCACTGGGGCGCGACCTTGGCGCGCCGGCGCTAGGAGCGCGCGAGCACCTTCCCGGGGACGTGGGATCTCTTGGCAGCTCCCTTCTTGCTGCACAGGCGCCGGACGTGGAGGGTCCCGCCCTGGGGTTGCGCGCCTTGGAGCTGAGGCACCCTCTTGGGGAAGAGGCGGCGGAGGCGCCTCCTGATCCTCGCCCCCTGCACGGGACGAAGGGCAAGGCAGCGAGAGGGACTGCAAGGGGGAGCCCCCTGCGGCACTGACGAGCTCGGTGATGCGGGCGAGCCAGTCCTCGTAGAGGTCGTCGACGGGGCGATAGTGCAGGATCTCCCGCACCAAGAGCAGTGAGGCGTGCGCATCCATGGGTGCGCGACGGGCGTGGGACGACGAGCCAGCTGGAGTCAGCGACGGGGTGGCGGTGCGGCCATCCCGCCGCACCGAAGGATGCCGGGACGAGGTCTGCTGCTCGTTCCCCGCCGGGACGGTGGCGGCGTTGGCGGCGGGCGACGGGGAACGACGAGGGGGGCCGCCGACGGGCACCGTCTGGGCGACGCGAGTGGCGCGAGCAGCCCGGCGCTCAACGCGAGCCCGACGAGCATCAGCCATGGACACGACGGAAGATCACACACGAACAGCAGAAGAAGGATTCCGGCGCACCCCTACCTAGCGCGCCAAATGTTGGATTTCGGGTTCCGGCAGACCCTTGAGGTTCGAACACTGGGGTGCGCGCGGAGATCTCTCCCCTACTGATCTACGTCCGATCCTCTCGTGCGAACTAAGATGAAAATGATGAACTACACAAGAGACACGAGGTTTATACTGGTTCGGGCCACCGTTGTGGTGTAATACCCTACTCCAGTGTGTGGTGTGGTGGATTGCCTCTGGGGCTGATGATGGACAGTACAAGGGAAGAACAGCCTCGCAAGGGGCGTTCTTGAGCTGGTGCGGCGTGTTCTACTTAGTCTCTACTGGGTTTTATCCTCTCTCTCCCCTTCTCTTTGTGGAGGCTAGCTCTATTTATAGAGGCCCTGGGCCTCTCCCCGAATAATTGAGCGGGAAGGGCGCCAACAATTGGCCATTTTGAAGGGGAACATCTAGTACAAGTTATCCTGACCAAAGGTGGTCTTCGGCTGCCAAAAGCACTGGTGATGACGCCGTCTTGGGCTCCACGGTGACCTCCGTCTGGCCTCCGGCTGGTCTTGGTCTCGTTGCACCGGAATGGTAACCTTTGTCTGATACCTTGGCCTGTGCTTGCCCCCTTTGCACCAAAGGGGAAACAAGCACCCTGCGCAGGCCGGCGCCCGCCTGGCCTTGATTGTCATGTCTTGCGTCATGGGATCCTCGCGAGGTACCCTTGCATTGATCTCTCCGCCTCCTCGCGAGCCTGCCCGATGAGGCCATTCTTGAGGAAGCTCCCTGTTGTTCGCCCCGTGAGGCTTGGCCCCTCATGAGGGTCTAGAGCTTGGGCTAATGAAGATGGGCCGCACTGGGCCCCCACCTGAGCCACGCCGCAGGCCGCAGGCAGGCAAGTCTGGGGACCCCCATTCCCAGAACGCCGACACTATTCTGCTCCTCGATGTTTTTAGGGTATATGGACATATATAGGCGAAAGAAGTCGGCCAGGGGAGCCACGAGGGGACCACGAGGGTGGGGGTGTGCCCAGGGGGTAGGGCGCGCCTCCCTGCCTCGTGGATTCCTCGAAGCTTCCCTGACGTCTACTCCAAGTCTCCTGGATTGCTTTCGTTCCAAAAAATAAGTTCCGTGAAGTTTCAGGTCAATTGGACTCTATTTGATTTTCCTTTTCTGTGATACTCTAAAACAAGGAAATAACATAAACTGGCACTGGGCTAACCAAAGTAATCATGTCTGGCTATCCCTACAAGGAAAAATAATAATACTTCAAGCATACTAACCAAAGTAATCATGTCTTCTCAAAATAACATGGCCAAAGAAAGCTATCCCTACAAAATCATATAGTCTGGCTATGCTCTATCCTCATCACAGAAAATATTTAAATCATGCACAACCCTGATGACAAGCCAAGCAATTGTTTCATACTTTTGATGTTCTCAAACATTTTCAATCTTCACGCAATACATGAGCGTGAGCCATGGGCACAACAGTATAGGTGGAATAGAATGGTGGTTGTGGAGAAGACAAAAAAGGAGAAGATAGTCTCACATCAACTAGGCGTATCAACGGGCTATGGAGATGCCCATCAAAAGATATCAAATGTGAGTGAGCAGGGATTACCATGCAACGGATGCACTAGAGCTATAAGTGTATGAAAGCTCATCAAAAGAAACTAAGTGAGTGTGCATCCAACTCGCTTGCTCACGAAGACCTAGTGCATTTTAAGGAAGCGCATCATTGGAATATACAAGCCAAGTTCTATAATGAAAGATTCCCACTAGTATATGAAAGTGACAACATAGGAGACTCTCTATCATAAAGATCATATGGTGCTACTTTGAAGCACAAGTGTGGTAAAAGGATAGTAGCATTGCCCCTTCTCTCCTTTTCTCTCTTTTTTGTTTTTTGTTTTTTTGAGCCTTCTCTTTTTTTATGGCCTCTTTTTTTCTCTCTTTTTTTATTTTTCGTCCAGAGTCTCATCCCGACTTATGGGGGAATCTTAGTCTCCATCATCCTTTCCTCACATGGGACAATGCTCTAATAATGATGATCAACACACTTTTATTTACTTACAACTCAAGAATTAAAACTCGATACATAGAACAAAATATGACTCTATGTGAATGCCTCCGGTGGTTTACTGGGATGTGCAATGACTGACATGTATGAAAGAATTATGAACGGTGGCTTTGCCACAAATACGATGTCAACTGCATGATCATGCAAAGCAATATGACAATGATGAAGCGTTTCATAATAAACGGAATGGTGGAAAGTTGCATGGCAATATATCTCGGAATGGATATGGAAATGCCATAATAGGTAGGTATGGTGGCTGTTTTTAGGAAGGTATATGGTGGGTTTAAGGTACCGGCGAAAGTTGCGCGGTACTAGAGAGGCTAGCAATGGTGGAAGGGTGAGAGTGCGTATAATCCATGGACTCAACATTAGTCATAAAGAACTCACATACTTATTGCAAAGATCTATTAGTTATTGAAACAAAGTACTACACGCATGATCCTAGGGGGATAGATTGGTAGGAAAATACCATCGCTCGTCCCCGACCGCCACTCATAAGGAAGACAATCAAAAAATAAATCATGCTCCGACTTCATCACATAACGGTTCACCATACGTGCATGCTACGGGAATCACAAACTTTAACACAAGTATTTCTCAAATTCACAACTACTCAACCAGCATGACTCTAATATCACCATCTTCATATCTCAAAACAATCATCAAGTATCAAACTTCTCATAGTATTCAATGCACTCTATATGAAAGTTTTTATTATATCCCTTTTGGATGCCCATCATATTAGGACTAGTTTCATAACCAAAGCAAATTACCATCATGTTCTAAAATACTCTCAAAATAATATAAGTGAAGCATGAGAGATCAATAATTTCTATAAAATAAAACCACCACCGTGCTCTAAAAGATATTAGTGAAGCACTAGAGCAAATGACAAACTACTCCGAAAGATATAAGTGAAGATAAATGAGTAGTCGAATAATTATGCAACTATGTGAAGACTCTCTAACTTTTAATAATTTCAGATCTTGGTATTTTATTCAAACATCAAGAAAAACACAATAAAATAACTTGATGCTCCAAGCAAAACACATACAATGTGGTGAATAAAAATATAGCTCCAAGTAAAGTTACCGATGAACGAAGACGAAAGAGGGGATGCCATCCGGAGCATCCCCAAGCTTAGGCTTTTGGTTTTCCTTGGATATTACCTTGGGGTGCCTTGGTAATCCCCAATATTAGGCTCTTTCCACTCCTTATTCCATAGTCCATCGAATCCTTACCCAAAACTTGAAAACTTCAGAACACAAAACTCAACAAAAAACTCGTAAGATCCGTTAGTACAAGAAAATAAATCACCACTTAGGTACTATTGTGAACTCATTATAAATTCATATTGGTGTAGTATCTACTGTATTCCAACTTCTCTATGGTTCATACCCTCCGATACTACTCATAGATTCATCAAAATAAGCAAACAACACATAGAAAACAGAATCTGTCAAAAACAGAACAGTCTATAGTAATCTGGATCAAACGTATACTTCTGGAACCCCAAAAATTCTAAAATAAATTTCTGGACGTGAGGAATTTATCTATTAATCATATGCAAAAATAATTAACTAAATATCACTCTCCCGTAAAATATGGCAGCAATTCTCGTGAGCGCTAAAGTTTCTGTTTTTTACAGCAAGATCGCAAAGACTTTCCCCAAGTCTTCCCAAAGGTTCTACTTGGAACAAACACTAATTAAAAGCATAAAACCAAATCTAAACATAGTATAGATGAATTATTTATTAGTAAACAGGAGCAAAAATCAAATAACAAGAATAAAATTGGGTTGCCTCCCAACAAGCGCTATCGTTTAACGCCGCTAGCTAGGCATGATGATTTCAATGATGCTCACATAAAAGATAAGAATTGAAACATAAGGAGAGCATCATGAAGAATATTACTAGCACATTTAAGTCTAACACACTTCCTATGCATAGGTATTTTGTGAGCAAACAACTTATGGGAACAATAATCAACTAGCATAGGAAGGCAAAACAAGCATAACTTTAAAACTTTATGCACATAGAGAGGAAACTTGATATTATTGCAATTCCTACAAGCATATATTCTTCCCTCATAATAATTTTCAGTAGCATCATGAATGAATTCAACAATATAACTGAGGGAGTCCTGGATTAGGGGGTGTTCGGGTAGCCGGACTATACCTTCAGCCGGACTCCTGGACTATGAAGATACAAGATTGAAGACTTCGTCCCGTGTCCGGATGGGACTTTCCTTGGCGTGGAAGGCAAGCTTGGCGATGCGGATATTCAAGATCTCCTACCATTGTAACCGACTCTGTGTAACCCTAACCCTATCCGGTGTCTATATAAACCGGAGGGTTGTAGTCCGTAGGACATCAACTCCATATACAACAATCATACATAGGCTAGCTTCTAGGGTTTAGCCTCCTTGATCTCGTGGTAGATCTACTCTTGTACTACCCATATCATCAATATTAATCAAGCAGGAGTAGGGTATTACCTCCATCGAGAGGGCCCGAACCTGGGTAAAAATATCGTGTCCCTTGTCTCCTGTTACCATCCGGCCTTGAGGCACAGTTCGGGACCCCCTACCCGAGATCCGCCGGTTTTGACACCGACATTGGTGCTTTCATTGAGAGTTCCTCTGTGCCGTCACAATTAGGAAGGATGCCTCCTCCCGTCTTTAAAGACGGCGCCGTTGCTAAGGGAGCCTTGGCTGTCGGCCAAACTCTCCGGCTTGGTGGTTTCCTCATGACCGCCTGTTCGGCTGTTGCGCCAACGGTGACCTCTCGGGTCATCAAAAGCAACCTACACGTCAGCTCGGAGCTCGTCGAGCAGCTAGATCCAATGGAGCTCTCTTCCGTAAACGAGCTCTTGGATCGCATCGCCGCCCTGGGGGTCGATACGGATTATGACCAGGTTGGGCTTAAACCCGATCTAAGAGAAATTAACTCTCACCAAGTCACCCACCACATTGCCGTGGTAGAGGCGCAGTGCGGCGACCCTTCATCTATTTTAAGGACTAGCTACGTCCGAATTCCCGACCCCTCCAAGCCGGATACCCGCGGAGAGGAGGATGTAACTCAAGACCTGAGCTTAGGATCAGGCAACGGGATAGATTCGTTGGACAACATCCAAGAATCTGAACTTCAGAGTTCGGAAACTCTTCAGCCTCCGAATCTTGGATTGGGTGAGGTTTCAGATTCAACGACACCCGCCCACCCAAACATAAGCGATCTCTCCCAAATCAGGCAGAGGCCCGAGGAAACATTACATCATTACTGGGCCAGATTCCTCCTGGTTATGAACATGATAAAGGATTGCCGCGAGGAAGACGCAATCTCAATTTTCTGTAGTAATTGCACGGACGAGGGAATCCTTAACGCCGTAAGTCATCGTGATATTACACGCTTTGCTGACTTGGCATCCATAGTACAAAAATACTGTGCGAGGGAAAGCGCCTGGAAAACCGAAATAAAATTTTGGGATAATCCGGCCTTGAATAGTAATCCCGTCCGAACTAAGAGGGTGCATCATCATAGGACACCCGGGATAGACACCAAAAAGCCAAAACCCTCTACAGGGCATGGAACCATACTGGAAAGGTGGCTTGATGGACCCTGTAGAATTCATAGTACAGAGGACGCCACACCAACTCACAGCCTTAGAGCATGTTGGATACTCCGGCAGGTGTCCAAAATTGGCGAGGACCTCTTAATTCTGGAGGCCGCAGAAAGCCAGCCCGAGGACACCAGTACCGTTCTCATAGTCTTCGAGACTTTCGCATCAAACAATATGCGAAAAATAACACTCCGTAGCCTCACCGAAGTCTATCAAGTTGCAACAATAAATCCATGGAGCGACACTGCTATTACCTTCAATGCAAGTGATGAACCTAGATTCCGAACAGCCCGAGCACCAGCCGCATTGGTCCTCAGTCCCATAGTGGACGGCTTTCGCCTCACCAAGGTGCTCATGGATGGAGGCAGCGGACTGAACCTCATTTATGAGGAAACCCTTCAAAAAATGGAAATAGACTGGAACCGCATCGAGCGAAGCAGCACAACCTTTAGAGGAATAATCCCCAGTCGGGAAGCGCGCTGCATAGGAAAAATCACACTAGATGTGGTGTTCGGCACGCCGGATAATTACAGGTCCGAAGAAGTCACGTTTCAGGTGGCCCCATTCAAAAGCGGATATCACGCTTTACTAGGGCGGGAAGCATTCACAATCTTCCAAGCAATACCCCATTACGAGTACATGAAGCTTAAGATGCCCGGGCCGAACGGAATAATCACTCTAGCTAGTGATCCGGACATAGCACTCCGCGCCGAAAACAAGACGGCCGCATTAGCCCTTGAGGCACTATCCGAAGCCTTATCGGCCGAGGAACTGACTGCGCTGCGCTCCACGGTTAACAGGGATGATGTGATACTCGACAAGAGATCCAAATCCACATCCTTCAAGCCAGCTGACGAAATAGTCAAATTCCAGGTCCATCCAACGGACCCCAATAAAACAGCTTCCATCGGGGCACGACTGAACCCTGATGTAGACGCCGCACTGCGAGAGTTCCTACGAGAGAACTGGGACATTTTCGCCTGGCACCCTTCAGACATGCCAGGGATCCCACGCAGACTGGCCGAACACAGCTTAAATATCCTAAAAGGATTCAAACCTGTCAAACAAGCCCTTCGGCGTTTTTCCGAACCCAAGAGACAGGCTATGGGAGAGGAGCTAGCCAAGCTATTGGAGGCCGGAGTCATTAGAGACATAAAACATCCGGACTGGCTAGCAAACCTGGTGATGGTACCAAAGAAGGACAAATCCTGGTGCCTGTGTGTCGATTTTAAAGACCATAACAAGGCTTGCCCAAAGGATCCCTTCCCCCTCCCCCGTATCGATCAAATTATCGATGCCACCGCAGGACACGATTCGTTGTGTTTCCTCGACGCATACTCCGGTTACCATCAAATCAAGATGGCAGAATCAGACCAGGCCGCAACAGCATTCATCACACCATACGGCCCATTATGCTTCAACACAATGCCCTTCGGGCTGAAAAACGCCGGCGCAACATATCAGCGCATGATCCAGACATGTCTGGCAAACCAGATTGGCAAAATAGTGGAGGCGTATGTGGATGATGTGGTCGTCAAATCAAGACATGTCGAATCTTAGTAGACTACTTGAGGCTTGCATTCGACAACCTCCGAAAATATGACATCAAGCTCAACCCGGAAAAATGCGTCTTCGGCGTTCCAGCCGAAAATCTCTTGGGCTTCATTGTATCCGGTAGAGGAACTGAAGCAAATCCAGCCAAGATCCGAGCTTTGTCACAATTGGATATCCCAAAGGACCTTAAACAAATACAAAAATTAACCGGATGTGTGGCGGCTTTAAGCCGCTTCATCTCTCGCTTGGGAGAAAAGGCACTACCCCTCTATCGCCTCCTTCGGCGCACCGAACACTTCGAGGGGACGGATGCCGCCACGGCCGGACTTGATGAAATAAAAGACATATTGGCAACAAACCCAGTCCTGGCCGCACCGAACACCGGCGAACCAATGTTATTGTACATTGCAGCAACACATCAAGTTGTCAGCGCAGTGCTCGTTGTCGAGCGGGAAATGGATGGACACAAATTCCCCCTTCAAAGGCCGGTCTACTACATGTCCACTGTACTCACTCCATGCAAATCACGGTACCCGCATTATCAAAAGATTGCATACGCGGTATTCATGGCATCCCGAAAGCTACGACACTACTTTCAAGAGTGTTCCATAACAGTAGCCTCGGAAGTACCACTCAACGATATTATCAACAACCATGATGCAACGGGCCGGATTGCAAAATGGGCCATCGAGCTTCTCCCGTTAGATATAACCTATAAGCCACGGCGAGCTATTAAATCGCAAGTTTTGGCTGACTTCGTCGCAGAATGGATGGAGGCCGAGCTCCCTAAAGAGTACGGCACATATTCAAACTGGATTATGCATTTCGACGGCTCCAAAATGTTGGCCGGACTGGGGGCTGGCGTCGTCTTGACATCCCCCACAGGAGACACAATCCAATATGTGCTCCAGATCATGTACACGGATTCCAACAATGTAGCCGAATATGAGGCCCTCCTACATGGTCTCCGGATAGCAGTATCCATGGGTATCCAGCGCCTAGAGGTACGCGGGGATTCAAACCTCGCGATATCCCAAATAAACGGAGACTTCGACGCCAAGGACCCAAAAATGGCAGATTACCGCAACGCCGTCCTAAAAATGTCAGCTCGGTTCGAAGGGCTGGAGTTTCACCATATAGCCCGAGAAAACAATCAAGCAGCGGACGTCCTGGCACGCATCGGAGCAAAACGTGATGCAGTCCCCCCAACATCTTTTTGGAAAGATCGTTCAAGCCATCCGTAGCATGGGAGGGGGAACCCGCAAATAACATCCCGGACCTAGCCGCACCACTCGACGCCGAACAATCTGACACAATTGGAGGCTCTGCCAATGAAATTACACCTTCAGCCCACGTAATAATGGCGGTTATCGCCCCGTGGACAAAACCACTCCTAGCCTACGTTACTAGGCAGGAACTCCCGGAGGACCAAAATGAGGCCCGCTGCATAGTGCGGCGATCTAAAGCCTATAGAGTCCATGAGGGAGAGCTTTATAAGAAAAGCACTACCGGAGTCCTTCAAAGGTGCATCTCTAAAGAGGAAGGGCGGAACCTTCTGGCTGAAATTCATGCCGGACTCGGTGGTCACCACGCCGCTGCTCGGTCCCTTGTTAGCAAGGCTTTTCGTACAGGCCTTTATTGGCCGACGGCCTGGGCAGACGCTCATGACCTAGTCCAACGATGCGCTGGTTGCCAACTTTTTGCCAACCAAAGCCATATGCCACCCACCGCACTCCAAACTATACCCATCACCTGGCCTTTTGCGGTCTGGGGGCTTGACATAGTCGGACCCCTTAAAGGTGGGACCGATAGGAAAAAATACTTAGTGGTCATGGTGGATAAGTTCACCAAATGGATAGAAGCCAAGCCTATTAAAACGGCTGAATCCGGATCTGTGATAGACTTCATATCCGGGGTTATACACCGTTATGGCATCCCCCACAGCATCATAACCGATAACGGTACAAACTTTACCGCCGACGAGGTAAAACTCTGGTGCAAAAACATGGGCATCAAGCTCGACTATCACCCACAAACCAATGGCCAGGTCGAACGCACAAATGGTCTTATCATGAGCGGCATTAAACCCAGACTAGTGCGGTCCCTCAAGGAATCTAACACGCACTGGGTAGAGGAGCTCGACTCCGTGCTATGGGGGCTGCGGACCACACCAAATTGCACCACCAGATACACACCATTGTTTATGGTGTACGGCGCAGAGGCAGTTCTGCCCTGCGACATAATTCATGACTAACCTAGAGTGCGCATGTACGAAGAAAGAGAAGCCGAGTTCGATCGGCAGGACAACATGGACGCCTTGGAGGAGGAGCGTGACGTGGAAAAAGCTCGTTCCGCATTTTATCAACAGCAGGCCCGAAGATATCAAAGCAGAGAAGTGCGGGCCAAAAATTACAATGTTGGCAAACTAGTTCTACGCCTGCCAGGTAAGAAAAAGGACAAACTCAAGCCCAAGTGGGAAGGTCCATTCATAATCGACCAAGTCCTGACTGGTGGGGCATACCGCCTGCGAGATGCATCGGATAACCGACTCGAGCCGAACCCGTGGAACACCACCCGTCTCCGAAGATTCTATGCCTAGCGCCGGACTCTGTGTTCGTCTCCTTCCTCTGTCCATTTTTTGCATTTTTCTGTCTTACATTTCTATCCTTCCCATCTTTTCTTTTATAGCCCTTAAAGGCTCATCTAGTGACGCGCCACTCGCGCTCATTGAACCTGGGGGCTTCTTTAACAGAAGCTTATTTATACGGGCTTCACACCCAACACATGCGTCAAACTTCCGCATGTAACTTTTTCTTCACCATTGTATGCATCGATATGACTTAAGTTTTGGCCAAGATGGGTTGCCTGGCTCCTGTGCTTACCCCTATGTTCCCGATTGTTCGGCTAGGCAGTAAAGGGAGCACATCTGCGATTGTTACTGCTGAGTCAGCCGGATGTGTACCTCAGACTGGGTGAAGCCGAAAGCTAGCGTTCTTAAGGGAATATTCGGTCGGTGAAATAGAAGATGATCTTTTTACTCATTTTATGCACCCCAGATGCTTTTTTCTGCGTCTTTTCACGCAATCCGGACATGCACTTTAGGGCATGCCTCCCAGCGAAAGGAACCCCTAACGGAACTATTCTCTCTGGAAGATGTTTCTTACTAACCATGTAATATAACATAACTAGTTTGGCACTTGTCTGATAAAGCACTAATGACCCCTACGCCTGGTCTCCACGCATACCCCGGTTCTGATATAACCGCTATGGTATTCGGACACACTCCGGACCGTCAGGTCCCGAGGTTGAAGCGAAAAGGTCGGCAACGACAAACGATCTACAATCCGGCTAGAAGGCATTACACATGTCAATTCAAAATTACATAGTCATTCTGACTGATTGTATTCCTCTTCTATACCATCTAACAGGCTGTCAAATTTACAGTCCTGCTGGGAATACTTCGTGGCCAACTCTATTTGGCCATATACTAAGCTTACAGGGATCTCCTTCCCGTCAGGCCCCACTGGTCCGACCTCGGCCATGTGGTTTGGGTCAGACTTCGTAAAAAGGGTCTTCACCATGGCCCAGGCCTCCCTAGCGCCTTGTCGGCAGGCCGATAGCTTCCACAACCGGAAGCGCCGCCGAGCTCCCTTCAGCTTCTCCGCAAGCTCTCCAAGGCCCTCGGGCATGGAGTGGGCAGGCCATAAGGCTTGGGAAATGCTTCGCATCACCTGCCGAATTCGCTCGTGCAGTTGCAAGAGTTCGGGAAGAAGGTCACCCGTAGAACCGGGCATCTCCTCTGCAGGACGACCTGTGAGCATACCTACAAACATTACTCTGTTAGTCGACTTCCTCGCCGAACTCTTTTTTCAAAGTTCGTTCAAGCACTTACTAAATACGCCGCGTCGAAGCCGCTGATTCTCCTTCGTGGAGTTCGACAGCTGGCCACGAACATCTTTAAGTTCGACGTCCAGCTTGGTGTTGGCATCCTGAAGATCATTCTTCTCTCGCCTCACCTTTGTCAACGTACTCTCACCGGCCTTTAGCCGGCGTAAGAGTTGTTGCTTTTCCGGATCAAGTCCGGCGCCATCTGCAATATGATTTGTCAGATTTGCACCCACACCGCACAATACTAATCTTTCGAAGTGTATCTTACCTGAGGGGGTCTCTTTGGGCTCCCCTGCTGCGGCTAGTGCGGCCTCTAGTTGGGCCTTGCACTTTTCCAGCTCCTGGGACAGTACGGTATTCTTCTCTGTAAGAACCTGCATATTAAATGATCCTTAAATTAGTTGCTCTAACTGTTTCAAGTCTCAGGGGCTACTGGTATATATATATCTGACCAAAATTTTCTTACCCGTATGTCTTTTACATACTGCTCCGTGGCTCTGGCTAAACCATTTTGAGCGGCACGGAGGTACGCATCTCCCGAATTAAAGGCATCTAAAGCCTCTTGGGAGAAACAAGCGTCGCGTAGAACTGTCCGGCGACGACTGTGGTTCATGGAACTCTCCACTTCAGAATTTGTGGCAGACAGCCTGTCTGCATCCTTTGTCGGAGGAGCGTCCGGTGCGCGCCTTGTGCTCGCCTCCGCTTCCTGGCCAGACGTTGGAGCCTGGCTGGTGGAGGCGCGATTGGCAACCTCTCCGGATGTAGTCCGGCGAGGTCTCTTTGTTCTGAAGATAGCACGAACGTTAATATGCCCTGACAGAATAACACCAGGGAAACAGAGGGTGCGCTATACCTTTGCGCCGGCATCTCAGTCCGGACTACATTCCTTTTTGCCCCACGGGGCCCTGCGGCCCCTCCTTGGCTAGCCGCCGCAGGTTCGGCCTCCTGCCTCGGAAATCTCCCTTGCAAAACATGGTTGTCGTCAGAAACACCGGAATACGTGAGAATGGAATCTCTCTCAAGGGAATGAGACTTCGGTTTCTGTCACCTGGGAGGCCGGGATTAACCCTGGGTAATCAGCCGTAATGGCTACCAAGGTATTGTCCTTGCTTAGCTGATGGAACACCCCGTCGATAAGCTCCACCGATATGTCCGGATCCTCTTCGGAGTTCGGATCGAGGGACCATTCTGGGTCCTCGGGCTGTGGAGGGCGGCTGTTTATATCCTTTACCTCCTGTCGCAGTTCCTGCATTGAAGTCGTTAGACTACATATCTAACCGTGGGAGTATAAAACAAACGAGCAAGCGCAATTGTTCACTTACCCAACTTGGAGGATCGTACATAGTAAATCCGGCCCGCGGGTTGACGCGGAGGAATTCCTTCTTTTCTCCCTTGTACAAAGAGGATAAGATCTTTACTAGGGCGGCGGCTGAGGCCGGCCCCTTACGACCGTAACGGGTGGCGTCATCCTCCCCATTGAAATCCCACATGGGGTGGCCTCTATATTGAAGCGGCTGCACCCCCCGCATAATGCATGCGGCCATGACTCCAATCATGGTTAGTCCGGAATGAGCCAACAGTCTTATCCGGCCCATCAGGTAAAGGACGTCTCTGTCGCTTTCTCTCTGAGAGCTCCGTGGACGCCAGCTCAAGCATTTCTTCAATGAAGCACTGTTGAACTCAGGGAGACCGACCCGGATAGGGTCCGGTAGCGGGACGTCATCTATGTAAAACCATTTCGAAGGCCAGTCCTCGGACGCCTTCTTTGGGGTTCCGGATAGGTATCCGGTCCCGGCGATGCGCCATACTTCGGCTCCGCCCACTTGGTATATAGACCCCTCTTGAGAATGGGGCACCAGGCAGAATAACCTCTTCCACAGCGCGAAATGAGCCTCAACGCCTAAGAATAGCTCGCAAAGGGCGACGAAACCAGCAATATGTAATACGGAGGCGGGCGTGAGATTGTGCAGCTGGAGGCAATAGAACTCCAGAAGCCCGCGGAGAAATGGATGAATTGGAAATCCCAGTCCCCTTATTAGATAGGGGACGAGGCACACCCGCTCTCCTTTAGAAGGATTGGGGGTGCTCTCCGCTTGTTTTCCGCTATTTTAGGTGGCGAGACCGGCTCGGACCGGGACCATGTATGCCTGAGGGAGAAATCCCTTGGCCTGAAGCAACACTAACTCGCTATGCGGGATGGTGCAACTCTCCCAGTCCCCGGGTTTGGGACCGGAGGGGCGAGGGGAGGAGCTGCCACGGCTGGCCATGCTGGAATGGACCTTTGCTGGAAGCACTCTGATGATAACTCGCGGAGAGGAGAATATGTGGTTTGGACCTAAATCCCCATCCCATTAAATAGGCGGCTCGTTTATACGGCTAGGGGTGTGGATGTGAAAACGCCCCGGCTTTTCGCATTCGTTTGACGCGTGGAAGATGGCCATTATTGGGCGTGGAAGCCGAGGAGCACTACATTACAAAAATCGGACATTATTCCTACAGGTACACAGGATTTGGAGAAGAACCCGCCTTGCAATGCCGAACAATCTGCGCGCCAGACTCATCGTCATTGAAGCCTGGTTCGGGGGCTACTGAGGGAGTCCTGGATTAGGGGGTGTTCGGGTAGCCGCACTATACCTTCAGCCGGACTCCTGGACTATGAAGATACAAGATTGAAGACTTCGTCCCGTGTCCGGAAGGGACTTTCCTTGGCGTGGAAGGCAAGCTTGGCGATGCAGATATTCAAGATCTCCTACCATTGTAACCGACTCTGTGTAACCCTAACCCTAACCCTATCCGGTGTCTATATAAACCGGAGGGTTGTAGTCCGTAGGACATCAACTCCATATACAACAATCATACCATAGGCTAGCTTCTAGGGTTTAGCCTCCTTGATCTCGTGGTAGATCTACTCTTGTACTACCCATATCATCAATATTAATCAAGCAGGAGTAGGTTATTACCTCCATCGAGAGGGCCCGAACCTGGGTAAAAATATCATGTCCCTTGTCTCCTGTTACCATCCGGCCTTGACGCACAATTCGGGACCCCCAACCCGAGATCCGCCGGTTTTGACACCGACAATAACCATCACATAAAGCATTCTTTTCATGATCTACAAGCATAGAAATTTTATTACTCTCCACATAAGCAAAATTCTTCTCATTCGGAATAGTGGGAGTATCATACGAAACTTGAAAACTATAAATTGTTTCCACATTAAAAGAGTAATGTTCAGAAAGAGGGTAACCATAATCATGACAAGTTTTATAAATATAATCATCACTACTTTTTATAGCATAAGTGTCATCACAATAATCATCATAAGTAGCAACTTTGTTCTCATCATAATCAATTGAAACCTCTTCCAAGATAGTGGAATCATTACTAAATAGAGTTATGACCTCTCCATAATTATCACAATAAGATTCAACATCCTCCAAAATAGTGGGATAATTACTTCCTAAAGTTGACACTCTTCCAAACCCACTTTCATCAATATAATCATCATAAGTAGGAGGCATGCTATCATCATAATAAATTTGCATATCAAAACTTGGGAGACTACAAATATCATCTTAATCAAACGTAGCATACCCAAGCTTGGGACAAACATTAATTGCAGCAAATATATTCTCAAACTTGTCGTTCTCATAAAACATAGCGTCCCCAAGCTTGGGCCTTTTCATATCATAAGCATAATCACTCTCATCATTAATAGTACGGATAGCACCAATAGTATTGCAATTATCATCATCACAATGAGTAATAGGAGCAACATCATTTGCGAGGGATACCTTTTTACCTTTTCTTCTCCGTCTTTTCTTTTTCTTCTTCACATCATGTGTGGGTTTAACCCTCTTTTTGGAGCTCCTTATTAATGAGATTGGTTGAATAGAAGGCTCCTCCTCGTTACCTGATTCATCATAAGAAATAATAGGAGGATATTAGGAAGTCTCTTCCCTTTCATTAGTATTATCTTCATCTTCTATTTGTTTTCTTGACTTTATGTAATCGGCAATATAAGTATTTTCAATGCAATTCACCACACAATACATGAAAATTTCTTCTTGATCAATATCGAGGAATTTCTCAAGGTTATATTCAGGAATATGCTTAGTTATACGTTTCATTTCTTCATAACCCAAAAGCAAACTAAGTTCATTATGATGTGCAAGGGAAATCAAATCATCACAATTTTTGGACACGATTCGATCATGAAATAATTTGCATCGGAGTTTTAAATGACCATTTTCATTGCAAAGTTCACAAGTATGGCAAAGAAATTTTAAATTTTCAGCAGAAACATCTAACCTTTCTTGCAACCATTAAGTTTCCAACTACTTATGCCTCTTGCAAAATCTATTTTCCTAATTGGTGTGTACTTGCAAACTCTATGCACTCCACAAAAGTTGACATGCTTATAAGAGACATTTTCATCATGACTAGTGCAATCATCATTAGTACCATGGATATTCAAAGAGTTCATACTAACAACATTGCAATCATGCTCATCATTCAAAGATTTAGTGCCAAACATTTTATAGACTACTTCTTCTAGCATTTGAGCACAATTTTCCTTTCCATCATTCTCACGAAAGATATTAAAAAGATGAAGCATATGAGGCAAACTCAATTCAGTTTTTTGTAGTTTTATTTTATAAACTAAACTAGTGCTAAAACAAGAAACTAAAAGATTAGATTGGAAGATCTAAAGATATACCTCAAGCACTCACCTCCCTGGAAACAGTGCCAGAAAAGTGCTTGATGTCTACTACACAACCTTCTTATTGTAGACATTGTTGAGCCTCCAAGTGCAGAGGTTTGTAGGACAGTAGAAAATTTCCCTCAAGTGGATGACCTAAGGTTTATCAATCCGTGGGAGGCGTAGGATGAAGGAGGTCTCCCTCAAACAACCCTGCAACCAAATAACAAAGAGTCTCTTGTGTCCCCAACACACGCAATACAATGGTAAATTGTATAGGTGCACTAGTTTGGCGAAGAGATGGTGATACAAGTGCAATATGGATGGTAGATAAAGGTTTTTGTAATCTGAAAATATTAAAACAGCAAGGTAACTAATGATAAAAGTGAGCACAAACGGTATTGCAATGCTAGGAAAGAAGGCCTAGGGGTCATACTTTCACTAGTGCCAGTTCTCTCAACAATAATAACATAATTGGATCATATAACTATCCCTCAACATGCAACAAAGAGTCACTCCAAAGTCACTAATAGCGGAGAACAAACAAAGAGATTATGTTAGGGTACGAAACCACCTCATAGTTATTCTTTCTGATCGATCTATGCAAGAGTCCGTAGTAAAATAACACGAAGCTATTCTTTCCGTTCAATCTACCATAGAGTTCGTACTAGAATAACACCTTAAGACACAAATCAACCAAAACCCTAATGTCACCTAGATACTCCAATGTCACCTCAAGTATCCATGGGTATGATTATATGATATGCATCACACAATCTCAGATTCATCTATTCAACCAACATAGAGAACTTCAAAGAGTGCCCCAAAGTTTCTACCGGAGAGTCAAGATGAAAAAGTGTGCCAACCCCTATGCATAAGTTCACGAGGTCACAGAACTCGCAAGTTGATCACCAAAACATACATCAAGTGGATAACGTGATATCCCATTGTCACCACAGATAAGCACATGCAAGACATACATCAAGTGTTCTCAAATCCTTAAAGACTCAATCCGATAAGAAAACTTCAAAGGGAAAACTCAATCCATTACAAGAGAGTAGAGGGGGACAAACATCATAAGATCCAACTATAATAGCAAAGCTCGCGATACATCAAGATTGTACCACCTCAAGAACACAAGAGAGAGAGATCAAACACATAGCTACTGGTACATACCCTCAGCCCCGAGGGTGAACTACTCCCTCCTCATCATGGAGAGCGCCGAGATGATGAAGATGGCCACCGGAGAGGGATTCCCCCCTCCGGTAGGGTGCCAGAACGGGTCTAGATTGGTTTTCGGTGGCTACGGAGGCTTCTGGCGGTGGAACTCCCCAGCTATTCTGCTCCTAGATGTTTTTAGGGTATATGGACATATATAGGTGAAAGAAGTCGGTCAGGGGAGCCACGAGGGGCCCACGAGGGTGGGGGGCGCGCCCAGGGGGTAGGGCGCACCTCCCTGCCTCGTGGCTTCCTCTAAGCTTCCCTGACGTCTACTCCAAGTCTCCTGGATTGCTTCCGTTCCAAAAATAAGTCCCGTGAAGTTTCAGGTCAATTGGACTCCGTTTGATTTTCCTTTTCTGCGATACTCTAAACAAGGAAAAAACATAAACTGGCACTGGGCTCTAGGTTAATAAGTTAGTCTCAAAAATCATATAATATAGCATATAAAACATCCAAGGTGGATAATATAATAGCATGGAACAATCAAAAATTATAGATACGTTGGAGACGTATCAGCAGCTCACCACCCTCGGCTGGATGGGGAGCAGCGCCAGGTGGGTGGCGGTCGTCGCGTATTGCCCTTGCTTCCTGAAGCTCCTGAGTGGTCTTGACGATGAACTCCTGAGCGCCAGGCGCTCCTTGCCCGGCGTCCTCCTGAGGGAAACGTGCCGCGAAGCACGCCTCCACGCGGTGCCCGAGCGCCTCCCTCGTGATGCTGGCCAGGTCTGAGGCCCTCCAGAAGAGAGCCCCCGAGCTCTGCCCGAGGAGGGCACCAGGCGCGCCTCCCTATGCGAGGGAGGGAGGCGCCCCAAGCGCGGGCGCAGATCCTGAGGTGGCGCTGCTCCCCTGAGGCCCAATGCGGAGTAGCTGCTTCCTCTTCTTGGGGTTGGCCTCAGGAGGGTACTGCACACCCGCGCTGCCAGGGTCTTCGATTGATGCAGCTTGGAAGGCACGCTCGAGGGAGCACACCGTGTCTCTTTCTTCGTAGGGGACTATGATGATTCCGTTGCTTCTCGGCATCTTGAGGATGTTGTAGCCATGGTGGGTGACAACCATGAACTTGGCTAGCGCTGGGTACCCGAGGATGGCATTGTACGGCAGGCAGATGTGGGCGACATCAAAGTCGACGAGCTCGGTGTGGTAGTTATCGCGCTGACCGAAGGTGGCAGGGAGACGAACTTGCCCTATCGGGGTGGTGGAGCCGTCAGTCACTCCTGAGAAAGGCTTGGTGGGCTGGAGCTGATCGTATGGCACTTGAAGGCTATCGAATGTCTCGACGGACAAGACACTGAGCCGTGCGCCGCCGTTGATGAGGGTCTTGGGGACTTGGACATTGCTGATGACGGGTGAATAGAGCATCGTGAGAATGCCGGCGGTTGCCGCGCATTTGAGCTGGTCCGCCGAGCTAAAGGTGATGGCGTACTTGGACCATCTGAGCGGGCGTGTAGCCCCGAGCTTAGGGAGGGATGCATTCACCTCGCGAGAGAACTGCTTGAAGAGGCGTTGGGAAGCTGGGGCCTGAGCGCCACCCAAGATGCGGGCGATGGCACGCGACTCCTAGAAGCCCCCAGCCCATTCGTCCTGTTGGTGGTCATCATTCCTCCTTGGTGGCGGCGACAGCGGAGGGAGACCAGGGTTGCCTTGAGGACGATCCTCGTGAGGCTGGTCCCTCCAGGAGCCCTCACGAGGCTGGTCCTGCCAGCGGTCCTCACGAGGCTAGTCGCGCCACTCCTAGCGGGGCCCACGGTCGTCCCAATGTCCTCCACCTCGTCCACCTCCTCGGCTGTAGCCCTGGTCGTTGAGCTCGGGGCGTCGACCGAAGCGTCCATCTCAAATGGCCCTGAGCTCTTGACAATCGTTGGTGTTATGGCTGCGCATGTTGTGGAAGGCGTAGAACGTACGGCTGCCCTTGGATGACTCGGGAAGATCTTGGCCATGCTTTGCGTCTGGTTCTGCCGTGAGTACGGCCACCCCTTTGCGCTTCACGTCCTTGACCTTGGCCTTCTTCTCCTCTGGATCCACAAGGGGAGCTCGAGGAGGGAGAGGCGCCCCACCTCAGCTCTTGCGCACTTGGTTGCTATGTTGAACAGCTCCAAATTCACGCACAACTCCTCATGGATTGTGAGCTCCTCCTTCTTCTTGATGTCGTGGACGCCATCGGAAAACGCTGAGATGATGGCCTCGTCCGTCACCTTGGGGATCTTGAAACGCACCACTACAAAAAAATACACTTCCGTGATGATACATGTTTGTCACAGTAGGTCGCATTTTCTGTCATGCATGTACATCCATGATGATTTTATGACAGAATCAAGATAGTCATACATGTGCTGTCGTAGAAGTGTTCCATGACATTGCCAAAATTATCATCACGGAAGTGTGCACTTCCATGACGATAAATCGCGCATCACAGACGTGCTTTCATCAAGGGTGAACGACACGTGGCATCCACCGTAACGGAAGGCCGTTAAGCTATCGGGTCGGGTTTTGGATCCGATAACCCCTTAACAGCCCCGACCAATGGGGATTTTCCACGTGTAAAATCATCATTGGCTGGAGGAAACACGTGTCGGCTAATCGTTGGGACAGATGTCATCCACTCATTGGACAGAAGGCGCCTATGATACGTCGACACGTGGCACGGCCCAACAGAGGCCCATTCCTATGAAAAGGCCGGCCCATTTGACTTGGTCAAAAGGTGGCGGGCTGGCCCATGGAAAGCGTGTTAACGGCCTGTTCGCATATAGCCCATTTACAGCCCGCTAACCCAAGGCCCGTTATGCCCTATCCGAATTAGGCCCAGTAGAGTCATTTGGGCCATCCAATATGATTCCAGCCCGTTTTCACTTCTGGCCCATGTATGGCCCATGACGTCTTTCGGCCCATATGAGGCCCTATGTAACTCTTGGCCTATTAACGGCCCATGGTGAAACTGGCCCGTAATGAACAGTGTATCACTTTACACCCATTAACGGCCCGTGGTGAAACTGGCCTGTAATGAACAGTGTATCACTTTATACCCATTAACGGACTGTTATGCCGTTGGGCCGTTTCCAGCCCATGTTATATTTCGGCCTTCTGAGAGCCCATTTATTCTTGGGCTCATTTCCAGCATTCGTTTAATTACGACCCGTTACTGTCATTTTCTGCTTGTGGGCCAAATTCAGCCCGTGGTTACAGTCGACCCGTTTGTGGTCCGTTAATACGTTGGGCCGTTTTCACAGCGTCATCAAATACGGCCTATTAACGATGGCCCATTATGGTCGGCCCATGAACGGACGGTTCCAACTCTAGCCCATTTACAGCCATAATGCGGCCTGTTATTGGCCCATGTTTGGCCAATCGATCATACGACCCGTATAAGGCCCATTGATGATACGGCCCGTAGAAGGCCCATTGTTTCTACGGCCCATAGAAGGTCCATTGTTTCTACGGCCCGTAGAAGGCCTACTGTTTCTACGGTCCGTAGAAGGCCCACTGTTTCTACGGCCCGTAGGAGGCCCAGTGTCACTACAGTAAATATTAGCCCATGGTTATTGTGGCCTAGTTTTAGAAAAATAGGTTATTGTAGCCACTAGCAAACCGCGGAAAAAGAACTGCACTGACTACAAGAAAACAAATAAACAAGACAACAAGGAAATAAATAAGCAAGGAACTTATGCTAGGCTATCACGGCTATTACACATATTACATCCACTGGGCATCAAAGTTCGCCACCAGTGCAAATATAGGGAACAAAGCAGCATATAAACGCTGCAGCAAAACAAGTCCAGAACTGAAACCACTTCAGAAGAGTTCAAGAAACAATATCCTAGGTACCCATAATGCTGGCAAGATGCTTAGCAAGCTTATTAACTTTCTCTTGTTTGGCGCTTAAATCCTCCAGCACTTGCTGTTGCACAAGAAAGTACGCATCTGAATTCTGCAGGGACTTCCTCAGTCCTTTGGCTTCCTGCCGCTGTTGGGTTTCGTAGTAATTTCAAAAAATTTCCTACGCACACGCAAGATCATGGTGATGCATAGCAACGAGGGGAGAGTATGATCTACGTACCCTTGTAGATCGCAACGGAAGCGTTGACACAACGTAGAGGAAGTAGTCGTACGTCTTCTTCCCGATCCGACCGATCCAAGCACCGTTACTCCAGCACCTCCGAGTTCTTAGCACACGTACAGCTCGATGACGATCCCCGGGCTCCGATCTAGCAAAGCTTCGGGGAGGAGTTCCGTCAGCACGACGGCGTGGTGACGATCTTGATGTTCTACCGACGCAGGGCTTCGCCTAAGCACTACAACGATATGATCGAGGTGGAATATGGTGGCAGGGGGCACCGCACACGGCTAAGGAACGATCACAATGATCAACTTGTGTGTCTAGAGGTGCCCCTGCCTCCGTATATAAAGGAGCCAAGGGGGAGAGGTGCGCCGTTCAGGAGGAGGGCGCAGGAGGAGTCCTACTCCTACCGGGAGTAGGACTCCCCCCCCAATCCTATTCCAACTAGGATTCCCAAGGGGGAAAGAGGGAGAGGGGTGGCCGGCCACCTCTCCTAGTCCTAATAGACTAGGGGAGGGGGGGAGGCGCGCAGCCCTTATGGGCAGCCCTTTCACCTTTCCACTAAGGCCCACTAAGTCCCATATGATTCCCGGGGGGTTCCGGTAACCTCCCGGTACTCCGGTAAAATCCCGATTTCACCCGGAACACTTCCGATGTCCAAACGTAGGCTTCCAATATATCAATATTTATGTCTCGACCATTTCGAGACTCCTCGTCATGTCCGTGATCACATCCGGGACTCCGAACAACCTTCGGTACATCAAAATGCATAAACTCATAATAACTGTCATCGTAACGTTAAGCGTGCGGACCCTACGGTTCGAGAACAATGTATACATGACCGAGACACGTCTCCGGTCAATAACCAATAGCGGGACCTGGATGCCCATATTGGCTCCTACATATTCTACGAAGATCTTTATCGGTCAGACCGCATAACAACATACGTTGTTCCCTTTGTCATCGGCATGTTACTTGCCCGAGATTCGATCGTCGGTATCCAATACCTAGTTCAATCTCGTTACCGGCAAGTCTCTTTACTCGTTCTGTAATACATCATCTCACAACTAACATAGTAGTTGTAATGCTTGCAAGGCTTATGTGATGTGTATTACCGAGAGGGCCCAGAGATACCTCTCCGACAATCGGAGTGACAAATCCTAACCTCGAAATACGCCAACCCAACATCTACCTTTGGAGACACCTGTAATGCTCCTTTATAATCACCCAGTTATGTTGTGACGTTTGGTAGCACCCAAAGTGTTCCTCCGGCAAACGGGAGTTGCATAATCTCATAGTCATAGGAACATGTATAAGTCATGAAGAAAGCAATAGCAACATACTAAACGATCGGGTGCTAAGCTAATGGAATGGGTCATGTCAATCAGATCATTCACCTAATGATGTGATCCCGTTAATCAAATAACAACTCTGTGTCCATGGTTAGGAAACATAACCATCTTTGATTAACGAGCTAGTCAAGTAGAGGCATACTAGTGACACTCTGTTTGTCTATGTATTCACACATGTATTATGTTTCCGGTTAATACAATTCTAGCATGAATAATAAACATTTATCATGAAATAAGGAAATAGATAATAACTTTATTATTGCCTCTAGGGCATATTTCCTTCAGTCTCCCACTTGCACTAGAGTCAATAATCTGGATCACATCACCATGTGATTAACATCGATAGTTCACATCATCATGTGATTAACACCCATAGTTTACATCGCCATGTGACCAACACCCAAAGGGTTTACTAGATTCAGTAATCTAGTTCACATCGCTATGTGATTAACACCCAAGGAGTACTAAGCTGTGATCATGTTTTTCTTGTGACAGAATCTTAGTCAACGGGTCTGCCACATTCAGATCCGCATGTATTTTGAAAATTTCTATGTCAACAATGCTCTGCATGGAGCTACTCTAGCTAATTGCTCCCACTTTCAATATGTATCTAGACCGAGACTTAGAGTCATCTAGATTAGTGTCAAAACTTGCATCGGCGTAACCCTTTACGACGAACCTTTTTTTTTTCACTTCCATAATCGAGAAACATATCCTTATTCCACTAAGGATAATTTTGACCGCTGTCCAGTGATCTACTCCTAGATCACTATCGTACTCCCTTGCCAAACTCAGTGGTAGGGCATACAATAGATCTGGTATACAGCATGGCATACTTTATAGAACCTATGACTGAGGCATAGGGAATGACTTTCATTCTCTTTCTATCTTCTGCCGTGGTCGGGCATTGAGTCTTACTCAACTTCACACCTTGTAACACAGGCAAGAACCCTTTCTTTGCTTGATCCATTTTGAACTTTTTCAAAATTTTGTCAAGGTATGTGCTTTGTGAAAGTCCAATTAAGCGTCTTGATCTATCTGTATAGATCTTAATGCCTAATATGTAAGCAGCTTCACCGAGGTCTTTCATTGAAAAACTTTTATTCAAGTATCCCTTTATGCTATCCAGAAATTCTATATCATTTCCAATCAGCAATATTTCATCCACATATAATATCAGAAATGCTACAGAGCTCCCACTCACTTTCTTGTAAATACAGGCTTCTCCGAAAGTCTGTATAAAACCAAATGCTTTGATGACACTATCAAAACATTTATTCCAACTCCGAGAGGCTTGCACCAGTCCATAAATGGATCGCTGGAGCTTGCACACTTTGTTAGCTCCCTTTGGATCGACAAAACCTTCCGGTTGCATCATATACAACTCTTCTTCCAGAAATCCATCCAGGAATGCAGTTTTGACATCCATCTGCCAAATTTCATAATCATAAAATGCGGCAATTGCTAACATGATTCGGACGGACTTAAGCATCGCTACGGGTGAGAAGGTCTCATCGTAGTCAATCCCTTGAACTTGCCGAAAACCTTTTGCGACAAGTCGAGCTTTGTAGACAGTAACATTACCATCAGCGTCAGTCTTCTTCTTAAAGATCCATTTATTCTCAATTGCTTGCCGATCATCGGGCAAGTCAACCAAAGTCCATACTTTGTTCTCATACATGGATCCCATCTCAGATTTCATGGATTCAAGCCATTTTGCGGAATCTGGGCTCACCATTGCTTCTTCATAGTTCGTAGGTTCATCATGATCTAGTAGCATGACTTCCAGAACAGGATTACCGTACCACTCTGGCGCGGATCTTACTCTGGTTGATCTACGAGGTTCAGTAGTATCTTGTTCTGAAGTTTCATGATCATCATCATTAGCTTCCTCACTAACTGGTGTAGGTGTCACAGAAACATTTTTCTGTGATGTACTACTTTCCAATAAGGGAGCAGGTACAGTTACCTCGTCAAGTTCTACTTTCCTCCCACTCAGTTCTTTCGAGAGAAACTCCTTCTCCAGAAAGTTTCCAAATTTAGCAACAAAAGTCTTGCCTTCGGATCTGTTATAGAAGGTGTATCCAATAGCTTCCTTTGGATATCCTATGAAGACGCACTTCTCCGATTTGAGTTTGAGCTTATCAGGATGAAACTTTTTCATATAAGAATCGCAACCCCAAACTTTAAGAAATGACAGCTTAGGTTTCTTGCCAAACCATAGTTCACATGGTGTCGTCTCAACGGATTTAGATGGTGCCCTATTTAACGTGAATGCAGCTGTCTCTAATGCATAACCCCAAAACGATAGTGGTAGATCGGTAAGAGACATCATAGATTGCACTGTATCCAATAAAGTACGGTTATGACATTCAGACACACCATTATGCTGTGGTGTTCCATGTGGCATGAGTTTGTGAAACTATTCCACATTGTTTTAATTGAATACCAAACTCGTGACTCAAATATTTGTCTCCGTGATCAGATCGTAGAAACTTTATTTTCTTGTCACGATGATTTTCCACTTCACTCTGAAATTCTTTTGAACTTTTCAAATGTTTCAGACTTATGTTTCATCAAGTAGATATACCCATATCTGCTCAAATCATCTGTGAAGTTCAGAAAATAATGATACTTGCCGTGAGCCTTAACACTCATCGGACCGCATACATCAGTATGTATTATTTCCAATAAGTCAGTTGCTCGCTCCGGAGAACGGAGTCTTAGTCATCTTTCCCATGAGGCATGGTTCGCAAGCATCAAGTGATTCATAATCAAGTGATTCCAAAATCCCATCAGCATGGAGTTTCTTCATGCGCTTTATACCAATATGACCTAAACGGCAGTGCTACAAATAAGTTGCACTATCATTATTAACTTCGCATCTTTTGGTTTCAATATTATGAATATGTGTATCACTACGATCGAGATCCAATGAACTATTTTCATTGGGTGTGTAACCATATAAGGTTTTATTCATGTAAACAGAACAACAATTTATTCTCTTACTTAAATGAATAACCGTATTACAATAAACATGATCAAATCATATTCATGATCAACGCAAACACCAAATAACACTTATTCAGGTTCAACACTAATCCCAAAATTATAGGGAGTGTGCGATGATGATCATATCAATCTTGGAACTACTTCCAACACACATCGTCACTTCACCCTTAACTAGCCTCTGTTTATTCTGCAACTCCCGTTTCGAGTTACTAATCTTAGCAACTGAACCAGTATCAAATGCCGAGGGGTTGCTATAAACACTAGTAAAGTACACATCAATAACACGTATATCCAATATACCTTTGTTTACCTTGCCATCCTTCTTATCCGCCAAATACTTGGGGCAGTTCCACTTCCAGTGACCAGTCCCTTTGCAGTAGAAGCACTTAGTCTCAGGCTTAGGATCAGACTTGGGATTCTTCACTTGAGCAGCAACTTGCTTGCCGTTCTTCTTGAAGTTCCCTTTCTTCCCTTTGCCCTTTTCTTGAAACTAGTGGTCTTGTCAACCATCAACACTTGATGTTTTTTCTTGATTTCTACCTTCGTTGATTTCAGCATCACGAAGAGCTTGGGAGTTGTTTCCGTTATCCCTTGCATATTATAGTTCATCACGAAGTTCTACTAACTTGGTGATGGTGACTAGAGAATTCTGTCAATCACTATCTTATCTGGAAGATTAACTCCCACTTGATTCAAGCAATTGTAGTACCCAGACAATCTGAGCACATGCTCACTAGTTGAGCGATTCTCCTCCATCTTTTAGCTATAGAACTTGTTGGAGACTTCATATCTCTCAACTCGGGTATTTTCTTGAAATATTAACTTCAACTCCTGGAACATCTCATATGGTCCATGACGTCCAAAACGTCTTTGAAGTCCCGATTCTAAGTTGTTAAGCATGGTGCACTAAACTATCAAGTAGTCATCATATTGAGCTAGCCAAACGTTCATAACGTCTGCATCTGCTCCTGCAATAGGCCCGTCACCTAGTGGTGCATCAAGGACATAATTCTTCTATGCAGCAATGAGGATAAACCTCAGATCACGGATCCAATCCGCATCATTGCTACTAACATCTTTCAACACAATTTTTCTCTAGGAACATATCAAAATAAACATATGAAAGCAACAACGCAAGCTATCGATCTACAACATAATTTGCAAAATACTACCAGGACTAAGTTCATGATAAATTTAAGTTCAATTAATCATATTACTTAAGAACTCCCACTTAGATAGACATCCCTCTAATCTTCTAAGTGATTACGTGATCCATATCAACTAAACCATAACCGATCATCACGTGAGATGGAGTAGTTTTCAATGGTGAACATCGTTATGTTGATCATATCTACTATATGATTCACGCTCGACCTTTCGGTCTCCGTGTTCCGAGGCCATATCTGCATATGCTAGGCTCGTCAAGTATAACCCGAGTATTCTGCGTGTGCAAAACTGGCTTGCACCCGTTGTAGATGGACGTAGAGCTTATCACACCCGATCATCACGTGGTGTCTGCGCACGACGAACTTTGGCAACGGTGCATACTTAGGGAGAACACTTCTTGATAATTTAGTGAGAGATCATCTCATAATGCTACCGTCAATCAAAGCAAAAAATAAGATGTATAAAAGATAAACATCATATGCAATCAAAATATGTGACATGATATGGCCATCATCATCTTGCTTCTTTGATCTCCATCTCCAAAGTACTGTCATGATCTATATCGTCACCGGCATGACACCATGATCTCCATCATATTGATCTATATCAATGTGTCGTCGCGTGGTCGTCTCGCCAACAATTGCTCTTGCAACTATTGCTATCGCATAGCGATAAAGTAAAGCAATTATTGGACGCTTGCATCTCATGCAATAGAGAGACAACCATAAGGATTTTGCCAGTTGCTGATAACTTCAACAAAACATGATCATCTCATACAACAACTTATATCTCATCACGTCTTGACCATATCACATCACAACATGCCCTGCAAAAACAAGTTAGACGTCCTCTACTTTGTTGTTGCAAGTTTTACGTGGCTGCTACGGGCTTAAGCAAGAACCAATCTCACCTACGCATCAAAACCACAACGACAGTTTGTCAAATAGACTCCGTTTTAACCTTCGCAAGGGCCGGGCGTAGCCACACTCGGTTCAACTAAAGTTGGAGAAACAGTCACCCGCAAGTCACCTTTGTGCAAAGCACGTCGGGGAAACCGGTCTCGCGTAAGCGTACGCGTAATGTCGGTCCGGGCCGCTTCATCCAACAATACCGCCGAACCAAAGTATGACATGCTGGTAGGCAGTATGACTTATATCGCCCACAACTCACTTGTGTTCTACTCGTGCATATAACATCAAACCATAAAACCTAGGCTCGGATGCCACTGTTGGGTTTCGTAGTAATTTCAAAAAATTTCCTACGCACACGCAAGATCATGGTGATGCATACCAACGAGGGGAGAGTATGATCTACGTACCCTTGTAGATCGCAATGGAAGCATTGACACAACGTAGAGGAAGTAGTCGTACGTCTTCTTCCCGATCCGACCGATCCAAGCACCGTTACTCCAGCACCTCCGAGTTCTTAGCACACGTACAACTCGATGAAGATCCCCGGGCTCCGATCTAGCAAAGCTTCGGGGAGGAGTTCTGTCAGCACGACGGCCTGGTGACGATCTTGATGTTCTACCGACGCAGGGCTTCGCCTAAGCACTACAACGATATGATCGAGGTGGAATATGGTGGCAGGGGGCACTGCACACGGTTAAGGAACGATCTCAATGATCAACTTGTGTGTCTAGAGGTGCCCCTGCCTCCGTATATAAAGGAGCCAAGGGGGAGAGGTGCGCCGGCCAGGACGAGGGCACAGGAGGAGTCCTACTCCTACCGGGAGTAGGACTCCCCCCCCCAATCCTATTCCAACTAGGATTCCCAAGGGGGAAAGAGGGAGAGGGGTGGCCGGCCACCTCTCCTAATCCTAATAGGACTAGGGGAGGGGGGGAGGCGCGCAGCCCTTATGGGCAGCCCTTTCACCTTTCCACTAAGGCCCACTAAGGCCCATATGATTCCCGGGGGGTTCCGGTAACCTCCCGGTACTCCGGTAAAATCCCGATTTCACCCGGAACACTTCCGATGTCCAAACATAGGCTTCCAATATATCAATCTTTATGTCTCGACCATTTTGAGACTCCTCGTCATGTCCGTGATCACATCCGGGACTCCGAACAACCTTCGGTACATCAAAATGCATAAACTCATAATAACTGTCATCGTAACGTTAAGCGTGCGGACCCTACGGTTCGAGAACAATGTAGACATGACCGAGACACGTCTCCGGTCAATAACCAATAGCAGGACCTGGATGCCCATATTGGCTCCTACATATTCTACGAAGATCTTTATCGGTCAGACCGCATAACAACATACGTTGTTCCCTTTGTCATTGGCATGTTACTTGCCCGAGATTTGATCCTCGGTATCCAATACCTAGTTCAATCTCGTTACCGGCAAGTCTCTTTACTCGTTCCGTAATACATCATCTCACAACTAACATATTAGTTGTAATGCTTGCAAGGCTTATGTGATGTGTATTACCGAGAGGGCCCAGAGATACCTCTCCGACAATCGGAGTGACAAATCCTAATCTCAAAATACGCCAACCAAACATCTACCTTTGGAGACACCTGTAATGCTCCTTTATAATCACCCAGTTACGTTGTGACGTTTGGTAGCACCCAAAGTGTTCCTCCGGCAAACGGGAGTTGCATAATCTCATAGTCATAGGAACATGTATAAGTCATGAAGAAAGCAATAGCAACATACTAAACGATCGGGTGCTAAGCTAATGGAATGGGTCATGTCAATCAGATCATTCACCTAATGATGTGATCCCGTTAATCAAATAACAACTCTTTGTCCATGGTTAGGAAACATAACCATCTTTGATTAACGAGCTAGTCAAGTAGAGGCATACTAGTGACACTCTGTTTGTCTATGTATTCACACATGTATTATGTTTCCGGTTAATACAATTCTAGCATGAATAATAAACATTTATCATGAAATAAGGAAATAAATAATAACTTTATTATTGCCTCTAGGGCATATTTCCTTCAGCCGCAACACAGCTGACTGATGCCTTTCAGCTTGTAGCTGAGATTGAAGAAGCCGAAGTGATTCAGGTAGCGAGTTCGAAGAGCTTGTGCTAGCGGTACTGGCCAGTAACTCGAACACTACATCAAAGCAGGACTGTGGGGTTTTCTCACTGTCTACAAGATCATTTTTATCACCTTTCTTGGAGACCAACAGGGTTGTCTCACTATCTTGAACCTTATCTGCATTACTTTCTCTACCATTGCATAGTGGGGTGCTCTTCTCCAATATGCTATTTGCATACTACAAGAGAAACAAGAAGACACATCATAGGTTTAGCTTGCAGTATATGAAACTCATTTTGGTAAACCGGTTCAGTAGTAAGGTGGACAGGATAACAGCATGAAACAAACATATATCTATCTACTATGGTCACTATATTGTCCATATCATTCTAGTTTATGTTCCCTAATCAAGATAGAGACACAGTTCAACTCATATATTTTTAAGACACAACAACATAGACAGAATATAAGTGTGAGAAACTACACAGCATTGGCAGCACTTGTAATGTGCATCACATGAGAACATAACTGTTTATACAACTTAAACTGAAATCAACATAGAGCAAGAAGTTAGAACAGCAATCCAGTTAAAGAAATAGGTTTAAAACATATCTGTTGCGCCACTGGAGTTTCAATTGGATCCATCAAATTCAAAAGTAGTTGGTATGAGTAAATACAGTGATGCAACAGCAAAGGAGTATGGCCATAGCTACGGAATCTGACCTGAGAACAGTTGCTCTTCTGTTTTAAACGTGGAGTTTGGGTTAGCTGTGGTGGTCTTCATGCTTTGCACACTGAAGTAGCTTTACAAACTGCTCGTGTTGGGGGTACTCTGTGGTGGACATGGTACTTTGTCAACTATAAGTGGGTTACTATCCGCTGGGGTTGCGGTTAGATGGGTTGTAGCTGGTTCTCTGCCCAACGGTGTAAGTGTGCAATCTGGAAGAGTCTCGATTATGTGTGGTGGGGCTAGTTTGTGGGCCAGTACAACCATGGTTCTATCTGCATCGACGGGTAGCACTGTATTTTGTGAAGAACGGGTTTTTGCTCCCTTAGATACTGCCATCACCCCCTCCAATTCAAATGGCTGATAAACAAGAAAAGAAATTGAACGTACAGACATTGTATGATAGACAGATGTGGTAATTCACATATATGTTGTCTAACCAAACAGGACAGCATGACACAATTTCACATATATGATGCCTAACTAAACAGGATAGCATGACACAGTTTCAGATATATGATGGATAACTTAACAGGATATAATGGCATAATTCAACATATGATGAGTACCTAAACAGGATGACATGACAAAACTATATGATGTCTTGCTAAAATAGGTTGGGATGAAATAATTCACATACATGTTGTCTAAGTATACATGATGGCATGATGTAATTGACATAATTGATTCATATACTAAGCAGCTGGCACTCGCATGTATGATCTCTAAACTAAGCACATAGAATTCAATATTGTGCATATGATGTCTAAACTAAGCAATGCAAGACACCATATGCATCATATGAGAAATATAAACATTGCAACTTAGAGCATACACCTCAGGTGGGATATATGACTGGTCATCTGTCTCTGAATCCTCCTCTGAGGAGCTCCCTGTAACCATTGAGATATATGCTTCAACAGGTACCATTGCCTACTCCGAAGACCTTGTTTTCACTCCAGATTTTTCCATAACCGGCTCAAATGGCTGATACACATGAAGAGTAGTTCAATATAGACAGATTGTCGACAAATGGAATATGTAATGAAAAAAAGATGGCATGAGATAATTCACATATATAATGCCTGGCTCCACGGCGGTGCATAATTCACATATATGATAACTGGCTAAAAAACATGGCATTGCATAATTCACATATCTGATATAGAAAGCAAACATGAGGCATTCACACAAAGCATGTCTAATCTAAGCAGATGGCATGGCAATGCAAGACACCATATGCATGATATGAGCAATATAACCCAGCCAAGTTAGAGCATGCACCTCGAGGGGGGGGATACGACTGGTCATCTCTCTCTGAATCCTCCTTTGAGGAGCTATCTGTAACCAGCAAGAAATCTGCATCGACAGGTAGCACTGACTGCTAAGAAGACCTTGTTTTCACTCCATATTTTCCCATGACCGACTCAAATAGCTGATGCACAGGAAGAGTAGATGAATGTATAAACATTGTTGAAAAATGGAATACATTATGGAAAAAAATATGGCACCATACAATTCACATATACGATGACTGGCTAAATAGGATGGCATTGCATGATTCACGTATATGATGCCTGGCTAAAGAAGATGGCATTGCATAATTCCCATATACTCCCCCCGTTCCTAAATATTTATCTTTTTAGAGATTTCAAATGGACTACCACATACGGATGTATATAGACATATTTTAGAGTGTAGATTCACTCATTTTGTTCCGTATGTAGTCACTTGTTGAAATCTCTAAAAAAGACAAATATTTAGGAATGGTGGGAGTATGATATAGAAACCAAACAGGTGGCATTCACACAAAGCAAATCTAAACTAAGATGATGACATATAAGATGTATAATGTAAGCAATGCAAGGCGCCATATGCATGATATGACCAACATCAGCATGCCAGGTTAGAGCAAACACCTCAGGTGGTAAACAGGCATGGTCGGCTCCTTCTGAATCTCCATCTGAACAGTTATCTTCCTCTGGAATACAATCTGGAAATGCAGGAGGGGGGGGGCACTTCGCCCACCATGGAGCGGCGTCTGCATGACATTATATTCGCACGCAACGGTCTTCTCTTTTTCTCTACATGTTCAGTACGATTGTGTACAGTATCTGACATGCATAATAATAAAAATAGTTAGATTTTGTAAGGCCTAAGGGGTGCATGCAAAAATGAAGACTGATGGTAGCAAACGAGTGGATGGATCCAAAACTAATGATAGCAGGTAGATTATAGCTTCAGTTTAAAAAGATAGACAATGGATCATCTATTGTTTGTTGCCCACCCAACATGAACCACATAGAAGACCCCAGATGAACCAGATAGTAGACAGATACTATTCGTTGCTGGCTCGATATGAGACCCATGGGCAATTCAAAACTCAAGATTGAACAATAAAGTAGCAGGTAATAATAACCGATGTATGACGTAAGCAAACACGAAAGATTGTGACCTCTCTTCCGGAACTGTGTAGTCCTCAGGTTCATCTTCTCAGTCGATGATGGTAATGCAGTCGGCGTGGCTGCCGGCAACGGGGAAGATGATCTGAGGTGGTGAAAGGAAGTCTGCAGGGGGGATCTCTGCTGTAGTGAACGCTTCTGTTGATGGTGCAGCTCAGGTGGGGTGGATGACGGCACAGCAGGAGCAGGACATAACACATAGAGTTTTCTTTGACGACTATCTGAAAATGAAGTAAATTTGTAAGGGCTCCTTAGAATTGGAGGATTCTATGAACGCAGGGACAGGAAAAACACAGGAATAGGATAGGAATGCACGTGCAAAATAGAGCATTTGGAAACATAGGATTTCAGTCAACCTGGGTGTTTGGCTCACATGAATTGGAAGTACAGAGGAATGGAGAAACAAAGTGATGCGACGAGTGTACAACCTCTTTGGCATAGCCTTATGGACCCCAGCATCATTGGGTTGGACGTGGAGGATGGTGATGACGCTGGTGTGACTGTCGGAGGCGGGGAAGAAGATCCGAGGCCTCTGGAAATGGCGCCGAGGGTACTGCTCCGCTGTGATGGACGGTTCCGTCGTTGGAGCAGCTCTGCTAATGTGTACGGCGACGAGGCTGAAGCATGACAAGACAGAAAACGTTAATCTAGAGTGGGACCCTAATATCATCTGCAATAGATGATGTAAAATACATCACCAAAAAGTGCTAGATGTAAAACGCATCAGCCGCGCCATGGCCGCTCCGACAGATGCTGTAAGTACTGTTCACTTTGAACTTAACTGAAGAAAATGAACTTCACAGTCAAAACTGAATTTTACTGTCGAAACTGATTGAACTAGTAATAGAGCATTGCAATAGATGTTTAGGGTGTTCGAGCACTAGTAGCAGAGAAGCAGTGATCTAAATCAGCAGACGCTCGAGCAGGGAATGCACTAGTAGAGAGCAAGTCGTGCAGTAGCACCGCGAGCGAGTGCTAAAGCAGCAACTCCTGTAGCTGCCGGAGGTCGTGCAGCAGCAGCAGCGCAAGCGAGAGCAAGAGCAGAGCAGCAGCACGAACGAAAGCAGGAGCAGTGCAGCAGCGCGACCGACAGCGAGAACAGAGCCGCAGCGCGAGCGAGAGCGAGAGCTGGAGCAGCTAGTGCCGTTGTGGAAGTCTCCGCCAAGGAAGCAACGCCATGGGGGAGAGACGCCGTGGAAGATGTGGCCGGCGACGGCGCCGTCGATGGAGACACGCCATGTCTGCTCGGTATCGAACACCGACAGCCCCGTGAGATCAAATAAAAGATAAAATGCAGCGGTGAGTGCAGAACCTCCTTGGTGGCCCCGAGTTGGCCTTGACTTCATCGGAGGAATTGGTGAGGGTGCTGTGATTCCGGTGGGGAAGGTCAAGACGGCGCTGTGGGGATTGAGGTGGCGCGATAGATGAGGCGAACATCGGGGCAGCTCCTTGGAGGTGGAGGACGGGGCGACTGATCCGGCGGGACGACGAGATCGACAACGGATCCTCATCCAATGCGGTGGATGAGGGACAGCAAGCTATTGCGGTGGACGACGTAGTCGGGGAAGAGTCTCCGGCTGGGTGGCGGTCAGGAGGCCGATGGAGGAGCATGGGGTTTCGCGGGTTTTGGCTGCCTCGGTGTACGAATGGGGGGTGGCGAAGGTGGAGGGGGGAGCCAAGCTTAGGGACGCGCTTGTCCGAAATGTAGGGTAAGTTACCAGCGTACCCCCACCGGTTTTGACACCGTGACGTGGAGCTTCATTTCCAGCTGAGGGGTAGAAGGGGGATTTCACGTGTTTGGGCTGCGGGAGTGATTTCGAATGAGGAGGGAGTTCTCGCGCGCATCCAATTTTCGGGATAACAAGGCGCGTCGCGGGTTGAAGAAGCGGGAGTTTCAAAGCAGGTGAGACAAAATATACTCGAGCTTGAAAATTTTGGGATAACAAGGTGCGGATTCCTTGTTCGGCAGAACAAACTTAACGTGTAAAAAAACAATTCATACAAGACACAAGAGAGTCATGTCCCCTTTTACTATATTGCTATAGATTCCATTGAAAAAACCACAAGAAAAATGTAAAAAAATCGGGAGAAAAAGATTACCCTGCACAATACCAAATCGATTCATACTTCCCTCAACAACAACAAAAAACAAATCAATTCCCATGAAAGAAAGAGTAATGTCCCTTTTTATAAGATTACAGATGCCATGATCTCGAATTTCAATTTTTGAATCCACGTTATGCTGAATTTGAATATATCGTTAGGTGACCTTGCGGTTTATAATTGATGTAGTCGTACATTTTGATCTTCCATCATATATGAACATTTTACTCCACCATGTGAACATATATATTGTCGTCTACCATATGGACTAAATTTGAATCTATTTTCCTTATTTGAATACGATTGTTGTCAAGTTATACAATAATTTAAATTTTATCTTGATAACAAAAAACATACATATAGCAGTAATCATATTTCACTACGAACTACATGTACCATACGCTCTCCAATTCAAATATTTGTATCCATTTTATGTTGAATTCAAATCATAGTACATTATTGGTCTAGGTAGCGAGATGTTTGGGATAATCTAAACCTTGTTTTCATACGTATAATTTTTGGCTGAATTGGGACAAGTTTTGGTATAAGCCTCTTGCAAAACCGGAGATTCTCTCAACAAGCCTCGTGGTTCCGAGAGGGAATGTGTCACCTTTGTGTGCGAAACGATATACGCTGCCTCCCCCCTGATTTTATTTACAGAGGCAACATAGAACTATATGAGTGCCCTGTTAAATTTTGGAATTATTTCATGTTCATTTGGCCTTTTTATACATTAATTGAGTTTCTGGACTTTTAATGTGCATAATCTAAATATGAATTGCATGCACATGCTCCGGTGCACCAAAGTGGGTTGAAAAATCACATGTGTGTCCTTGGTTGAATTTCTAGGTCCCATGGAAGAAATGAGAATGAAATTCAAACATCTGGGCGTCATGACTCGGCTGAGAACATCGAGAAACTTTGATTTTAAATTCATGTAAATCCAAAACTCGCTTGGAAATCACGAAACTTGGCATGGTGTCATGTCATGGCACTAACATGTTGTGGTAAAAAATTGGGCCGATTTGGAAGCTCGTGGTTCTAAGAGGGAACGTGCCACCTTTGAGTGTGAAACGATATACGCTGCCCCCCACACTTGAGTTTCTTAACAAAGGCAATATAGAACTACATGAGTGCCCTGTTAAATTTTGGAATTATTCCGGCTTCATTTGGCCTTATTTACACATTAATTGAGTTTTTGGTCATTTAATGTGCATAATTCAAATTTGAACTACAAGCACATGCTCCCGTGCACCAAAGTTGGTTGAAAAATCACATTTGTGTCCTCGGGTGAATTTCTACTCCCTCCTTCCATCTATATAGGTCCTAATGCGTTTTTCGAGGCTAACTTTTACCAAATGTTAGAGCAATAATATATGACATGCAACTTACACAAAGCATACCTTCAATTTTGTATGTCAAATGAGCTTCCAATAATATAATTTTCATAGTATACATCTCATGTGCTATTAATCTTGTCAATAGTCAAAGGCTGTCTTGAAAAACACATTAGGCCCTTTATAGATGGAAGGAGAGAGTTGGTCCGATGCAAAAAATGAGAATAAAATTCAAACATCTGGGCATCGTGGCTCGGTCGAGAACATTGAGAAACTTGGTTTTAAAATCATGAAACTTGGCATGGTGTCATGTCATGGTAGTACCATGCCGTGATAAAAAACATTGGCCGAATAGGAACAAATTTTGGTATAAGCTTCTTGCAAACCGGAGCTTCTCTCAAGAAGGCTCGTGGTTCTGGGAGGGAACGTGTCACCTTTGTGTGCATAATTCAAATTTGAAATACAAGCACATGTTCCAGTGCACCAAAGTTGGTTGAAAAATCACATGTCTATCCTCGGGTAAATTTCTAGGTTCCATGCAAGAAATGGGAATGAAATTCAAAATTCTGGGCGTCGTGGCTGGGTTGGAAACATTGAGATACTTAGTTTTTTAATTCCTGTAAATCCAAAACACGCATGAAAATAGTGAAACTTGGCTTGGTGCCATGACATGGCACCAACATGCTGTGGTAAATTTGCAGTCCGATTTGCGAAGGCGCACACATTAACAATCAACAAAGTCATTTTGGAACAACTGCTGTCACGTTACAATCGGAAACACAAGTATTATTGAAACCGTGGGCGTTCTACTTACTAGTACCATTTACGTGCCGCCACCCGTCCCCATTTTTTATTAGCTAGGAGGCGCCGTGCAGGGTAGCTATTTGAGTACGAGAGGCGTGCGATCAGACCCCTGCGCGTGCTTATCGGGAGGAGAGCCCTTTGACCTCCATCTGCCGTACACCTCTCTCCCAAGGTCTCCATTAATGGCGCCTGAGCCTCTGTTTAATGGCGTGGCTATGTCTCAGTCGACTGAGATTTAAGAGAGAAAAAAGAAAATCTGAAAGCACGGATCTTGATGTAAGATCCGACGGACCTATATAGCATCTACTGCGACTTATAGCAAGATTGATGAATATATAAGGACGAATAATTTTTTTTGATCAAAGAAGGGCTTGCCCCTTCCGATTTTCATTACTGAAAACCACCACAATTCACAAGAAGTTTAGCACAACTCCAGCCTAACACAAAGGACTAAAAGCTACCAGATTGATATCACAACATCCCAAGAGGCCAACAAAGGCCAAACATCCGCGCTTGAACCCAACATTTCACAACCGACGACACAATCCACATCCTAAACCGATTATTACATCAAAAGAAACCAGGAAACTAGTCTCCGCGGCGAGCGGCGATGAGCTCTTTCATGTCCTCAAGACGCTGCTTCAGAACATCCACAGATTCCTCCACCAGCCTTTGGCCCTCGTTGCGGAGCATGTCATTCTCGTCCATAAGTTTCTTGACGATGACGACGGTCCTCTTCAACAAGGCACTGGTCTCCTCCTGCTGGTCTGCACTTCGGACGATCTTCTCCCTCAGCAGGTCATGCTCGGCCCGGAGCCTCTCATTGCCCTCCCTTAGTTGCCGGATGACGCCGGTAGCCTGCTCAAATGAGGCTATCATGTCGTCCTGCAACCTCGCCGAGCCGGATTTCTGATCCATCTGGCTATGGACGATCGCATGCATGCGCCTGTAACAGTCATCGCCTGCCCGCGAGAAATTTTCCCAGGCTGCCGCAGCGCGGCGAGACATCTCTGCTGTATTCGTGGCGCGGTGGGGCATCTCTGCTGCTTCCGCGGCACGGCCGGACCAGTCTACTGCATCGACGGTGCGGCGGGACCTCCGTGTTGCTTCAGCGGCGCGGCGGGACCTCTGTGCTGCTACTTCTACGCGGCGGGACATGCCGGCTGCTCTCGCAGCGAGGCGGGACATCTCTCGTGCTTCCGCTTCCATGCTTGCCTCTCCTTGGTGGCAATCTCTCGACCCAGAACTCACGCTGGCCATGGCAGACGCAAGGGAAGGATGCTGAATGACTTGTTTGTTTTTGTGGACGAGGAGTTGAGGAGGAATGTGCAGTCATCTTAGCATACTAGTATTTATAACCGAGTACTAATACGCTCCTAAGTGGGAAACCGTTTTGGTTGTAATTGGTGTGAACAGGTTTGTAATTCAATATAGCATGGAGTAATTTGGAATGTGACGAGACGCAAGCTCAAAATTTATTGACCGGTTCTAGTTTCGAAGTGCGGCACTATTCCCGGATGGAGTACTTCTTTTTCTACTCCCTCCTTTCCGATTTTATAGGGCTTATCTCAAAATTTTAGTTTTTCCATTTTATAAGGCTCAATTTGGTTGGTCCCCAACACATATTCAGATTCCAAGGTGCATTAAATCATTGCATGCAAGTATTAGTAGAATATTGACCAATGCATGTACTTTATGCATGCATGCATGCATTGCAATTAATGCATTGATAAACATAATTTTTTGAGAAAAACAAGAGCATTAATTAGGTGCTTTTGCAAACTACAAAAAATATTCCACAACTCACCATCTTGGTTGGTGACATTTTTGAATTAAGCCCTATAAACTGGAAAGGAGGGAGTACTGTTGTGTACGTGCAATAACTGACACCATCGTATACATATCTTACGGTTAATGGGGCGTTCGACAGGAATAGCCGCGTGGCGAGCTCTAGGATAGTCTTTTTCAGACGCATTAAACCTATCTCTCGGGACTTCTCGCATGCACCATCGTGCCACCCACAAAAACTTGTACTCTGAGTTTAGTAGTACGTTATACAGGAAGAGAAGAGGTGCATGCATGCACTTGTCCTCTCACACACGCATCTGTTTTTTCTCGAAAAGGAGGATGATGACCCCCGGCCTCTGCATCTGGGAGTCACACACGCAAATTATTGAAATATATTGAGTGCGGTGCTTTGATGTGTCGCGTCAACTCGTACATCAACGAGAAGTTTGATTATCCTCTCCCTCGCGGACTTAACTGCACCTGCCTTAGGCTATATGACAGGTTGGCCACACACCTGTCGGGCCCACCTGTCATACACGCAAAGGCAGGAGCGTCCCTCCCTCGCCCATGAGCGTGGTGGCTGGCAAGACTAGGAGAAGCTTTTGCTACACGCTCTCCCTCCCGCACGTGGTGGACATGCAACAGTTCAATCGGTGTTAGATGGCCAGAAGCGTACTGTAGTACTCCTCCAGTGCAGTAGTATTCCATCATTGTTCGACTTCCCGAAGAGGCGATGAGCCAAGCGCAGCCCGGACGCTCGTGTGGCAGTTTCATGTGTAGAGTAGTCTAGGATAGCGTGTACCGTTCCTGTAAGCTTAAAATCGTGGGGTCGGCTCCATGCTATGTGGCCGTCTCGAAGTTTTAAAAAAAATTAAAATAGTCTTCTGGCCCTACCCGAAAACTGCCGCGCGTACTACCCGGGAAAAGCCCCGCCCTCAACTTTTAACTACGCGAAAATAGTTTGAGCTTGTTCGTTCTATATAAATACAGTACTTACTGTACGTTTATTCACCCGTGGGGTTGTTCAATGAATGGAGGGGCGGGGAGTACAAGTGAACAATACTGTAGTACTACTAGTAGTAAGTACGAGTCGTACAGTTGTCACCTTAAATAGAGAGTTTCTTTTCTTTAATGCTACGTACACAAATTGAAACGCTTGTTGTGGAGAGAAAAAAGATAATCACTCCACTATATATGGACGCAGGGGCCTGAGCGCTTGCTTTACTAGGGTTTCTCTCTTCATTCTCTCATCCTCTCCAGATATAAACAAGATAGCGGTAGCGACATTTTCTCTCTGCTCACCGCTGGTCACATATCCGGCCGGATCCCCTCGGCCGGTGTGTGTAGAGGACTAAAAGGTGCATCGTTCACATGGTCATCACCGCCGAGGGAGGAAACCCACAGCTGCCGGAGGGGCCCGATCCTCTGCCTGTGCCGTTCTCTCTGACACAGCGTCGGCTCGGGAGGGCCTCCGACCCTTCTTCCTCCCTGCCGTATTATCCGCAGATCCGACCTACCGCCGCCGACATCCCGGCGACCCTCAGGTATAAGTTCTTCGAAAGTGGCCTTGCTCTACTACCCCAGCTCCCATGTGTCTGCATGTGCATATTTTTCTACTCCCATCAGCTCTTCCAAAGCCACCTAAATTTTTAGTATTATTAGAGGTAAAGCTACTTAATGCATTCGAATCTAGGGCTTTGTTCAAATAACGAAGAAAGGGGGAAAGTTGTAGCATGAATCTAGGACTTGATTCAAAGAGGAAATAATATGGTCAAAGTAGTAGAGACCGGATACCCAACCGGTGTCTTGGTTGAAAAGGGAAATAATGGGAAAACGTAGTACAAACTAGATAAGGAACAGATCTATTATTGGTTGAAAAAAGGATAGAAAGTGGTGGCTGGTGGACAAGTCAACAGAGTATGTCCAGGATTAGATTGCTGCCATCACATAGTAAAAGGTCTCCAGGATTAGATTTGCTGCCCTCACATAGTAAAAGGTCTCAGGATTAGATTTGCTGCCCTCACATAGTAAAAGGTCTCAGGATTAGATTTGCTGCCCTCACATAGTAAAAGGTCTCCAGGATTAGATTTGCTGCCCTCACGTAGTAAAAGGTCTCCAGGATTAGATTTTCTGCCCTCACATAGTAAAAGGTCTCCCGGATTAGATTTGCGGCCCTCACATAGTATGAGGTCTCCAGGATTAGGTTTGCCGCCCTCACATAGCATGAACAAACTTGGAATCACCACTTTATGCCTCCTTGTAGGTACATTGTGCTGATGCGTCCACTGTCGCATGTCCTTATACCAACCTTTTGTTGTTGTTAATGTAAGGGCGTATGTAAAATGAAGCGATCACACTGTTACCTTAGGGACATGTATACCCAGTGTTATTGTTAATCTAATGCCTCCAGTGATAAGATGCAATTAAACTGTGTTACAAATGGCACTCTTGCTGTTTTCCCTAGTATGATAAGTAAGTTGCTCCTTTACGCTGTTGAGTGTCCTGGTGTCCCCACGGTCCCATGCCCTTAAACCAACTCTTTAGCTGCTGTTGATTTACTGTGTCTGGTAAACAAGCAATGCCACCATTAAAGTAACATGAAGCATTGCTGACGTTTTAAAATGTCTAATGTCCTTGCGTGATTTCCATGAACATAATTAAGATGCTTCTTTTCATTTTGTATATGTTTCGTATATTCTTATTGACCAGCAACTGTTTACTTTCTATCTTTTTGTGTAGATATGGATATCCATTTCACCTTGTTGCTATTGCGACCTTTTGGTGAACTGCACAAAACACTTTTTTTTGGAATGAGTTTCTTGTGCAGTTCAACAAAAATGTCACGTGGGCAACATCTCTCAATTTTGGTGGAACTGCACAAAATGGTGATTGGAGTTTCCAAAATCTCTGTCAAGTTCTACTGGTAATCTCGTGCAACATTTTATTAGCCTTTGCAAGATGGAGCCGTCACTATCACCACAATGGCACTTTATTTTAGTGGAACTGCACAAAAGGATAAGAAAATTATAGTTGCACCATACATGAGCCGGACAGCCAACCTTAATGTTCCTCAATTTTAGTGCAACTACTAAAGAAGAACCTGCCAGCTCACAAGAGCAAGTACTTCTTGCTAGCTGAATGATGCAATCTTTGTTTCATTTCAGGTGAACTGCAGAAAAAGGCGCATGAATTGAATCATGGAACTCCAGGCAGACCTCATCCAAGTAGAGTTGGAGGTTTAGTTCAAGGAGGCCGCTATTAAAGCGAAATCATGCTCTCATGTCTCCTTGTTTGTGCTGTGCAAACATGCTGTGCAAACAGGAATACTCAAGTACAGATGTTGTGACGATTAAGAGCATTCACAAAGTTCTTCGATTGTATGACATGGCTAGCCAAGATGGATTTAATCGCGATATTCACTTTATCAAAATGCTCTAATGGGTTGGTTCTGAATCTTGCAAGCTGGCAATTAGTGAGATGTGTAGGCATCTTTGTTGTACTTATTATTTGAATCTTATTTGTTGGTTCTGAATCTTGCAAGCTAGGAATCAATGAGATGTGTAGGCATCTTTGTTGTACTTATTATTTGGATCTTATTTGTTGGTTCTGAATCTTGCAAGCTGGGAATCAATGAGATGTGTAGGCATCTTTGTTGTACTTATTATTTGGATCTTATTTGTTGGTTCTGAATCTTCCAAGCTGGGAAACACGACATGATGATGCAGAGGACAACAGCCATAACAAACAGTTCAAACTTGGTAGTATTATCTTTGTGAAAGTGCGACAAATGTGCTGATCATGTGCGTGATGAGAATAATAATTCTAATTGTTGTGCATGTTGATCCTGTGGCACTGATAGAACGAGCGAATGCATTGCTTGTTTTAAGTATAAACTTCTATTAAAGCTAATTAAATTTAAGTAAAGTGACCACTAACTCCTGTTATTACAGTACCAATACAGACCCGCTCGTGAACCGATGTGTGGCTGAGGGTGCATCTTCTGCAGGGCGTGCAGCGGATGAGGGAGGGGTAGTAACTGTTGTCGCATGTACACACTCAGCTTACTGTTGAATCCAGTTCCCCAAGAGCTGAAAAACGAACTGCTGCCGCTGCCTACACACTCGTTCACTCGAAGAGACTCCAATGGCGATCTGAGGGGTGAGCCTGCTGGATATGGACTTCAGCAAGGAGTTCCCCTTTGAGTTCGCCGTTCAGTCCTATGGCCGCACCAAGTTGAATGTGATGTACACCAACGATTCGGACTCGGTGAAGCTCTGCCTTGCCTCAGTCCTATGGTTGCACCAGGTTCTGGAGATTTCGCCCATTTCATCGGCAGCGCCGACTGCACCTTCGCTACGGTGGAGAGAGGGAAGAATGCGACGATTCGGCCATCTGGTGCAACAAGCTTGTCGACATCCAGAAGCAATACAAGATCATCAGCAATGGGCAGGAGAAGGACTCCGTGGTTGACCTCGCTGAGACCATCATCGACCCTTGATACGCCAACATGAAAGAAGACGACCTGAACACGTGGGAGGTACCTCTGAATCTAGCCTACATAACCTACGCGGCCAAGGACGCATACGCATGCTACGACATGTACAGGTAGATCTTGGACATGAGGGCGTGTCTGCTTCCCGTAACTGACGAGTACATGGACAGCCGCAGCGTCATGATCAAGCGTGCCAGGAAGGTCTAGATGTTGTACTTTATCTGTTTATAAGCACCTTTATCATCCAAGTGTTTCATGCATTAGCCTATGTGTCGTAATTATCTGTTTTGTCCGAAATATTTCTTTTAAGAACCCATTAACCTGATTGCTTTTTTTAGTGGCTATTTGCTTATGTACGTAAACTACTTCACATGTCCGTAAAAAAAACTAGTTCATTCGGCTGCCATGCTTTGAATCTCCTTCTCCCGACATATTACCCTCCTCAGGTGGACCCAGCAGGTCTCTGAATTTTCTCCCACTTTCTTTTTCGATGTAAACTGAGTTTTCTCCCAGTACTTTCCCCTAGAACCAACTCAACTGTCCCATGTCTAGCCTAAAAAATAATAATACCCCACGTACTATTAACTCATCAAATTAAAATGACATTTTATTTCGTAAGTTGAAAGTTCTTACAAAATAATAATAATAATTGTTTATATATAACTTGGCAAGTTAACTCCTAGTGATTGCGTGCATAAGCTTGCAAAGATTTTACTAACGTGCAATCATGTGTTTATGTTTTCATAACATTTCTCCGTCTAGCCCAACATGATATTTTCACCCAGCCCAGCAAGTCCGCAGATTTCGAGAAAAATGCAAATGGGATTTAAACGGGCTGCATAGATGCTACATCATTGTTTCACCCAGCCCACCAAATGGACTAAAAAACAAATGGACTGGCTGACAAGTAGGCCAGTAGGTCGAAGCCTAAGAAGGCATTGGATTTACATCCAACGACCGACATTCTTCTTCAATCTCTCGTCTTCTTCCACCAATGTTGCCGGAACCGCCATAGTAGGTGGCTGACTTGTGGGCCTACTATGTTGACGAGGACGGAGGGCTTTCTCAACTTAGTCAATATGAACGATTCTAGCTCCAGTGACCGTACGATGTCCATCCAATGGCCATAGTGCTTCTTCCACCACTGTTCTTCTTGCTTCAGCCGCCCAAAGCAGCGCCGGTCGTGCCGCATGCTCCTGCCTCTCGTGGTCGGCTGTGATGCCGCGGAGGCCTCACCGCCCCTACTACTCACACCGCTGGCCCAGGGTATCCCTCTACTCACCCACACCCCCTGTTATTCTGCGGCGAGGGCAGCCTCACGCCGCAGCCGAACCAGTAAACCCTCGTACTCCTCTCTGCGTGGGCATCCACTGCCGCGTATTCCCCGGCTCCGCGTCGTCCCCTTCCTAGGCCTTGCCATCGTCCACCGCCTTGGTGCTCTCGGTGCGGCGTGGTCAATGTGGTCAATAACCGACTTCCATCGGAAGAGTACTGTACGTGGATAGGTTGACAGCTGGGTCCACGGCCACATCCCAGTTTTTTTTTTGTGATTTGCCAAGTAAGTCGCTTTGTTAGGCCTGTTGGGCTGCAAATCTTTCAAGACAATGAGACCTTCATTCGGCTGGCCGAGAAAATGCCCTATCAGTAATGAGAAATGGGTTGTACATTTTTAAAACAGATCAAACCGGCAATTAGTTTCAAATATCTTTTTTTCATTTCGAGATTTTAAATTACATTAATTTTTATGCGTGGAGAATTTTTTGGATTTTATATTGATATACATTTATTTTTAAAATTAGTTTGAATGTGAGTCAAAATTTCGGGATTAAAAACAGTTCGGACCGCACCGAAATGTGCAAAATTTCGTATATTTTTTAACCATGGCCACAATATGGGCTGTAATGCTAACAAAAAGAATATGGGCTCCAAAAAAACCTTAAGAATTAGCAAATGGGCAGTAAATTATTAGGGCAGATGAGCTGTATGCTGTTTTCCACAGATTTGAGGCTTTCCTAAAAAAAGGTTGACGCACAAGCAGTGACTGTTGGATGTCCATCGAACGGCCGTCGTGCTTCTTCAATCTCTGCTCTACCTGCTCCAGCCGCTCAAACAAGCACCGGCGGGACTGCCTGCTCCCTCCTCCCCGTGGCCGACTGTGCTGCCGCGCAGGCCTCACCGCCCCACCGTACTGCCATCGCTGGCCTAGCCATCCCTCTACACACCCACACCTGCTGTTATTCTCCGACGACGGCAGAAGAACCAGTAAACCCTCGTACAGTCATACTCCCCTCCGCGTGGGAAACAACTGTCGAGTCTTCCCTGCCTCCGTGTCGTTCCCTTCCTTGGCCTCTCCGTCGTCCACCGCCCTGGTGCTCTCGGTGCGGCCTGGTCAACAAGGTCAACGACCGACATACATCTGAAGTGGACTGTACGTGCAGAGGCCGACAGCTGGGTCCATGGCCGCACGCAAGGAAATGCCTCCTTATTACGCGCAAAATAATGATTCCTCCACTTGACATAAGGGACCTACCGAAAGGGCCTCTGTATTTCGCAAAAAAAATGTTACCGCCGCTGACAGCTCGGACCCACCAGCTATATCTTCGCACGCAAGGAAGTGCCTCCTTATTACGCACAAAAAAATGAATACTCCCCCTGTTAGATGGGACCCAGTATAGTGGCAGGCTGACTTGTGGGCCTACTAAGTTGACAGGGACGGAGGGCTTTGTCAACTTAGTCAAGATGCACGATTCTAGCTCTAGTAACCGTACGATGTTCGTCCAACGGCCGTAGTGCTTCTTCAACCTCTGGTCTTCTTGCTCCAGCTGCCCAAACCAGCGCTGGCCGTGCCTCGTGCTCCTTCCTCCCATGGCCGGCTACGATGCGGCAGAGGCCTCACCGCCCCCTACTACTCCCACCGCTGGCCAGACCATCCCTCTACTCACCCACACCCCCTGTTATTCTGCGGTGATGGCAGCCTCACACCGCAGCGAACCAGTGAACCCTCGTACTCCTCTACGCGTGGGCATCCACTGCCGCGTCTTCCCTGGCTCCGCGTCATCCCCTTCCTAGGCCTCGCCGTCGTCCAATGCCCTAGTGCTCTCGGCGCGGCGTGGTCAACATGGTCAAGGAATGGCTTCCATTGGACGTGGACTGTACGTGGAGAGGCTGACAGTTGGGTCCACGGCCGCAGCAACGAAGTGCCTCCTTATTACGTGCAAAATAATTATTCCTCCACCTGATAGTGGGGACCCACCATACGGGCCACCATATTTTGCGAAAAAACGTTTGCCCCTAACTGCTGGGACCCACCAGCTACATCTTCGCACGCAAGGAAGTGCGTCCGGGCAAAAAAACGATTCGCCCTCCTGATTGCTGGGACCCACCAGCTACATCTTCACAGGCAAGGAAGTGCCTGACAGTCGGGACCCACCTGGTCGAGGCGCACGTAGCGTTGTCATTCTGGTTGCAAACATGTACGTACATATATACTGGTGGATGTAGAGGCGCGCACGTGTCGTAGTAGATGCGCGTACGTGTCGTAGTAGAGGCGCGCACGTAGCATGTACACATACGTACAATGGCCAGGGTGCAAGGAAGAAAATATGGCCACGTATGTGTACGTACGGGCGGGGTCTCAAATACCTACTCGCGCATACGTACGGCCAGGGCTCGTGTACATGGCTGGGTCGGAACGGAGAAATAGTGTCGTTGTTGTGTTCATGGGGAGGCAGCGGAATGTGTCGTGTTCATGGGGAGGAAACGAAATGCGTCGTGTTCATCGGGAGGCAACAGAACACCTGGGAGCCAACCGGCTGGGTCGGAACGGAATGCGTGGTCGTGTTCATCAGGAGGGCTTGGACGGAACAGGCAATGGAAACGAGGCCTGGCGTACCGCACAACGGAGGAAACTGACCTCCTACGTTCGGAACGGGGTCCTGTTGATCGGGAGGGGTCTGGCGTACCGCAAAGCGGAGGAAACAGACCTCCTACGGTCGAAACGGGGGTCCCGTTGATCGGGATGGGTGTGGCGTACCGCAAAATGGACGAAACGGACCTCCTATGGTCGAAACGGGGGTCCTGTTGATCGGGAGGGGTGTGGCGTACCGCAAAACAGACGAAACAGACTTGTGTTGGAGCGCTACGGTCGAAACGGGGGTCCTTTTCATCGGGAGGGGTGTGACGTACCGCAAAACGGGACTCCACGAGATACTGTTCGTCTCCACCGTCGACCTCCTCTAGCCTCCACAGGCTACCGTCGACGTCCTCCAGCCTCCACGGGCTCCTGTTCATCCAGCCTCCACCACGCGCTACTCCACCGGCTACTGTTCAACCACCCCTCCACCGTCTACTGTTCATCCAGCCCTCCACACCACGGGGTCCTGTTCAACCACCCCTCCACGGGCACCCCTCCACCGTCTACTGTTCATCCAGCCCTCCACCACACCATGGGGTCCTGTTCATCCAAAGGCAACGCCACCGCTCACTGTTCATCCAACCCCCCCTCCCCCCGCATCGCTCACTGTTCATCCAATCGATCAGCTTCAGTTAGCAGCAGTAGCGAAGGAATCACTTGATCGGGTTCAGTTAACAGCAATCACTCGGGTTCAGTTAGAGCCCAACGCCTCGCTCGGGTTCAGTTAGAGCCAACGCCTCGCACACACGCGCGTACGTGTACGAGAGAAACGCGCATCGCTCGGCCCCTGACCTCCCACCGTAACTGGGAACTCCCCGAAATTTTCCTCGCCCTCACTTCTACCATGATTTTTTCCTTCATGGACGGCCCAAAGAATGTCATGCAGCTGCGTCTCCGGCCCGCCCAGGACGAAAAGCCCATTTTCTGTCATGATTTTTTGTCATAGAAGTAGGAGCCCACCACATCTATGATCATACCGGGTTTTGTCACAATTATCGTCATAGAAGTGTCATATGTATGACATAAATTTTTTTCGTTCGGCCCAGAATGTCACGGATGTGTCTTTTTTTGTAGTGCATGCTGTTGAACCGTTGGATGTACTTTTGCAGGGTCTCTCCCGGCTGTTGCTTGATGCGGCGCAGGTCATCCGCGGTTGGGTGGCGGTTGCGAGTGCCCTGGAAGTTGGTGACAAAGTGGTCGTGCATCTCATCCGAGGAGGAGATCGAGCTCGGGGGCAGGTTCAGGAGGCATGAGTGAGCGCCGTCCTTGAGAGCCATGGGAAACCAGTTCGCCATGACCTTTTCATCGCTGTTGGCTGCCTCGATACTCAACTCGTAGAGATGCAAGAACTCCACAGGGTCGGGGGTGCCGTCGTAGCGAGGAGGCAGATCCTGCTTGAACTTTCCTGGCTAGATGACGCTATGCAACTCAGGAGTGAAGGCGCGGCAGCCTGCCGTGGCCACCGGGGCCCGTCGTGGAGGCGGAGCTTGATCTTGGTGCCCCTGCACCACCACGGCAAGTGACGCGTAGCCCTGCCGCGACAAGCGATCTTGACATGGCAGTGCTGGGAGTGGTGGAGCATTTTCTTGCAGACGGGAAACTGATAACCCACAAGTATAGGGGATCGCAACAGTTTTCGAGGGTAGAGTATTCAACCCAAATTTATTGATTCGACACAAGGGGAGCCAAATAATATTCTCAAGTATTAGCAGCTGAGTTGTCAATTCAACCACACTTGGAAACTTAATATCTGCAGCAAAGTATTTAGTAGCAAAGTAATATGATAGTAGTGGTAACGATGGCAAAAGTAATGGTAGCAGTTTTGGTTTTATAGTGATTGTAAAAGTAGCAACATAAAAGTAAATAAGCGAAGAACAAAATATGAAAAGCTCGTAGGCAATGGACCAATGATGGATAATTATGTCGGATGCGATTCCTCATGCAATAGTTATAACATAGGGTGTCACAGAACTAGCTCCAGTTCATCAATGTAATGTAGGCATGTATTCCGAATATAGTCATACGTGCTTATGGAAAAGAACTTGCATGACATCTTTTGTCCTACCCTCCCATGGCAGCAGGGTCCTATTGGAAACTAAGGGATATCAAGGCCTCCTTTTAATAGAGTACCGGACCAAAGCATTAACACATAGTGAATACATGAACTCCTCAAACTACGGTCATCACCGGTAAGTATACCGATTATTTTCACTTCGGGGTTAACGGATCATAATACATAATAGGTGACTATAGACTTGCAATATAGGATCAATAACTCACATATATTCATGAAAACATAATAGGTTTAGATCCGAAATCATGGCACTTGGGCCCTAATGACAAGCATTAAGCATAGCAAAGTCATAGCAACATCAATCTCAGAACATAATGGATACTAGGGATGAAACCCTAACAAAACTAACTCAATTACATGATAAATCTCATCCAACCCATCACCGTCCAGCAAGCCTATGATGGAATTACTCACGCACGGTGGTGAGCATCATGAAATTGGTGATGGAGGAAGGTTGATAATGACGATGGCGACGTATTCCCCTCTCCGGAGCCTCGAACGGACTCCAGATCAGCCCTCCCGAGAGAGTTTAGGTCTTGGCGGTGGCTCCGTATCATAAAACACGATGAATCCTTCTCTCTGATTTTTTTCTCCCCAAACACGAATATATAGAGTTGTAGTTGAGGTCGGAGGAGCACCAGGGGGCCCACGAGGCAGGGGGCGCGCCTAGGGGGTGATAACCCACAAGTATAGGGGATCAATTGTAGCCTCTTTCGATAAGTAAGAGTGTCGAACCCAACAAGGAGTTAAAGGTAGAACAAATATTCCCTCAAGTTCTATCGACCACCGATACAACTCTATGCATGCTTAACATTCGCTTTACCTAGAACAAGTATGAAACTAGAAGTACTTTGTAGGTGTTGTTGGATAGGTTTGCAAGATAATAAAGAGCGCGTAAATAAAAAGTAGGGGTTGTTTAGATGAAGACACAACTAAGTTAGTTTTAGTAGAGAGCTTGTTGTCACACAAGAAAGTTATTTGTCCCTAAGCAATCGATAACTAGACCGGTAATCATTATTGCAATTTTATTTGAGGGAGAGGCATAAGCTAACATACTTTCTCTTCTTGGATCATATGCACTTATGATTGGAACTCTAGCAAGCATCCACAACTACTAAAGATCATTAAGGTAAAATGATGTCTACTACACAATCTTCTTCTTGTAGACGTTGTTGGGCCTCCAAGTGCAGAGGTTTGTAGGACAGTAGCAAATTTCCCTCAAGTGGATGACCTAAGGTTTATCAATCCGTAGGAGGCGTAGGATGAAGATGGTCTCTCTCAAGCAACCCTGCAACCAAATAACAAAGAGTCTCTTGTGTCCCCAACACACCCAATACAATGGTAAATTGTATAGGTGCACCAGTTCGGCGAAGAGATGGTGATGCAAGTGCAATATGGATAGTAGATAATAGTTTTTGTAATCTGAAATAATAAAAACAGCAAGGTAGCAAGTGATAAAAGTGAGCGTAAACGGTATTGAAATGTTGGTAAACAAGGCCTAGGGTTCATACTTTCGCTAGTGTAAGTTCCCTCAACAATACTAACATAATTCGATCACAAACTATCCCTCAACATGCAACAAAGAGTCACCCCAAAGTCACTAATAGCGGAGAACAAACAAAGAGATTATGGTAGGGTACGAAACCACCTCAAAGTTATTCTTTCCAATCAATCCGTTGGGCTATTCCTATAAGTGTCACAAACAGCCCTAGAGTTCGTACTAGAATAACACCTTAAGATACAAATCAACCAAAACCCTAATGTCACCTAGATACTCCAATGTCACCTCAAGTATCCGTGGGCATGATTATACGATATGCATCACAAAATCTCAGATTCATCTATTCAACGAACACAAAGGACCACAAAGAGTTCCCCAAAGTTCTATCGGAGAATCACGACGAAAATGTGTGCCAACCCCTATGCATAGGTTCCCAATGTCACGAAACCCGCAAGTTGGTCACTAAAACATACATCAAGTGGCACGTGGTATCCCATTGTCACCATAGATATCCACGGCAAGACATACATCAAGTTATCTCAAGTCTTTAAAGACTCAATCCGATAAGATTACTTCAAAGGGGAAACCCGATTCATTACAAGAGAGAACAGGGGGGAGAAAACATCATAGGATCCAAATATAATAGCAAAGCTCGCGATACATCAAGATCGTATCATCTCAAGAACACGAGAGAGAGAGATCAAACACATAGCTACTGGTACATACCCTCAGCCCTGAGGGAGAACTACTCCCTCCTCGTCATGGAGAGCACTGGGATGATGAAGATGGCCACTGCAGAGGGATTGCCCCTCCAACAGGGTGCCGGAACAGGGTCCCGATTGGTTTTTGGTGGCTACGGAGGCTTCTGGCGGCGGAACTCCCGATCTATTATGCGTTCTGGAAGTTTTAGGGTATATGGAGTTATATAGGCAGAAGAAGCACGTCAGGGGAGCCACGGGGGCCCCACGAGGCAGGGGGCGCGCCCTAGGGGGGTGGGCATGCCCCCCACCCTCGTGGGCAGCCCCCGTATCTTCTGACGTGGGGTCCAAGTCCATCAGGTGTGTTTCCTTCCAAAAATAACTTCTCCAGTTGATTTCGTTCCGTTTCGACACCGTCTGATATTCCTTTTCTTCGAAACACTAAAATAGGCATATAGCAGCAAATCTGGGCTGGGCCTCCGGCTAAGGTTAGTCCCAAAAGTAATATAAAAGTGGATAATAAAGCCCAATATTGCCCAAAACAGTAGATAATATAGCATGGAGCAATCAAAAATTATAGATACGTTGGAGACGTATCAAGCATCCCCAAGCTTAATTCCTGCTCGTCCTCGAGTAGGTACATGATAAAAACAGAATTTTTGATGCGGAGTGCTACTTCGCATAATTTTAATGTAATTCTTCTTAATTGTGGCATGAATATTCAGATCCATAAGATTCAAGACAAAAGTTTAATATTGACATAAAAAATAATAATACTTCAAGCATACTAACTAAGCAATCATGTCTTCTCAAAATAACATGGCCAAAGAAAGCTATCCCTACAAAATCATATAGCGTGGCTATGCTCCATCTTCACCACACAAAATATTTAAATCATGCACAACCCTGATGACAAGCCAAGCAGTTGTTTCATACTTTTGATGTTCTCAAACTTTTTCAATCTTCACGCAATACATGAGCATGAGCCATGGATATAGCACTATAGGTGAAATAGAATGGTGGTTGTGGAGAAGACAAAAACGAGGGGAAGATAGTCTCACATCAACTTGGCATATCAACGGGCTATGGAGATGCCCATCAATAGATATCAATGTGAGTGAGTAGGGATTGCCATGCAACGGATGCACTAGAGCTATAAATGTATGAAAGCTCAACAAAAGAAACTAAGTGGGTGTGCATCCAACTTTCTTGCTCATGAAGACCTAGGGTAATTTTGAGGAAGCCCATCATTGGAATATACAAGCCAAGTTCTATAATGTAAAATTCCCACTAGTATATGAAAGTGACAACATGAGAGACTCTCTACTATGAAGATCATGGTGCTACTTTGAAGCAGAAGTGTGGAAAAACGATAGTAGCATTGTCCCTTTTATTTTTATTTTTATTTTTTTATTTGACCTTTCCTTTTTTTATTTGGCCTTTCTTTTTTTGGGCCTTCCCCTTTTTTGGGACAATGCTCTATTGAATGATGATCATCACACTTCTATTTATTTACAACTCAATGACACAACTCGATACTAGAACAAAGATGACTCTATATGAATGCCTCCGGCGGTGTACCGGGATGTGCAATGATGCATGAGTGACATGTATGAAAGAATTATGAATGGTGGCTTTGCCACAAATACTATGTCAACTACATGATCATGCTAAGCAATATGACAATGATGAATGTGTCATGATGAACGGAATGGTGGAAACTTGCATGGCAATATATCTCGGAATGGCTATGGAAATGCCATAATAGGTAGGTATGGTGGCTGTTTTGAGGAAGGTATATGGTGGGTTTAAGGTACTGGCGGAAGTTGCGCGGTACTAGAGAGGCTAGCAATGGTGGAAGGATGAGAGTGCGTATAATCCATGGACTCAACATTAGTCATAAAGAACTCATATACTTATTGCAAAAATCTATTAATTATCGAAACAAAGTACTACGCGCATGCTCCTAGGGGGATAGATTGGTAGGAAAAGACCATCGCTCGTCGCCGACCGCCACTCATAAGGAAGACAATCAATAAAAAATCATGCTCCGACTTCATCACATAACGGTTCACCATACGTGCATGCTACGGGAATCACAAACTTCAACACAAGTATTTATCAAATTCACAACTACTCAACTAGCATGACTCTAATATCACCATCTCCATATCTCAAATCAATTATCAAGTATCAAACTTCTCATAGTATTCAACACACTCATAAGAGAATTTTATTATTCTTGAATACCTAGCATATTAGGATTTTAAGCAAATTACCATGCTATTTAAGACTCTCAAAATAATATAAGTGAAGCATGAGAGTTCATATATTTCTTCAAAATAAAACTACCACCATGCTCTAAAAGATATAAGTGAAGCGCTAGAGCAAATGACAAACTACTCCGAAAGATATAAGTGAAGATCAATGAGTAGTCGAATAATTATGCAAATATGTGAAGACTCTAACATTTAAGAATTTCAGATCTTGGTATTTTATTCAATCAGCAAGCAAAACAAAAGAAAATGACATTCTAAGAATGGCAAACATCATGTGAAGAAGAAAAAACTTAGGATCAACCAAAACTAACCGATAATTGTTGAAGAAGAAAGGTGGGATGCCAACCGGGGCATCCCCAAGCTTAGATGCTTGAGACTTCTTGAAATATTATCTTGGGGTGACTTAGGCATCCCCAAGCTTGAGCTTTTGTGTCTCCTTAATTCCTCTCATATCACGGTCTCCCTAAATCTCAAAAGCTTCATCCACACAAAACTCAACAAGGACTCGTGAGATAAGTTAGTATAAACCATTGCAAAAACCTTATCATACTCTACTGTAGAAAATCACTAAAATTATTATTCAACATTGCATACTAAATGCCTCTGCATATTTAATAGTCCTATCCTCAAATAGAATCATTAAAGAAGCAAACATATGCAAACATAACAGCAATCTGCCTAAACAGGATAGTCTGTAAAGAATGCTGCAACATCCATACTTCCATAGCTCCAAAAATTATGAAATAAAATTCCCACTGTAGTAAATTTATCAGATCTTAATATGCAAAAGGTTTCAACATTTTATCACATTCTGAATTTTCTAGGGAATTATTGCAACAGAGGTAAACTTTCTGTTTTCAAACAGCAACATGTATACTTGTAACATAGGCATAGTGCCGGGGGACTAACCCACGAACACCTATAGGACCAGCAGACCGAGTCCCTTTCGGTTCGGCGGGGGTGAGGGTCGCACGAAGAGCGGATCGAGGCGAAGCACACGAGCAATTTTACCCAGGTTCGGGCCGCACGAATGCGTAAAACCCTACTCCTGCTTTGTGGTTTGTATTGAGTTCTTGCTCGGGAGCGCGGAGTGCTACAGTACACCCCAGCACCTAACGAGACCGAGCGCGAGTGTTCTCTCCCCCCTTTTTCCTCTACGTTGCGCATGGGCCTCCTTTTATATGCTCAAGGGGTCACTGACAGGTGGCAATGCCGACAAGGGTAAAAATGGAAAGGTGTTGCGGTTGGTACAACTACCTGCTACAGTGTATCATACCTAACCCTGACGGCAGGGGACAAGGGCATTAAATGCATGTCTGCGTCGCCTAAATAGTGCAAAAGGGACCGTCAGGGACGCCACCGCTTGCCACAATGGCAATCTTGTCAGCGCCGCTTGCCACCGCGCACCGCTGGCTGCACAGCCTCTCGCCATGTATGCCTGGAAGGGTCCCAGAGCGACACGTTGGTGGATGTGCTGGAGCACGGACACAGAGTGGTGGCTTGCCGCGGCAAGCGCCTTGCCACGGTCGTTGTCTTGTCGCGTCCGGGAGCTTGTCGCTCACCGGGCCTTGCCGGGACGCGTGGCGCGTCGCGGCAAGTTCCTTGAGATGCCTTGGTTGGCCTTCCCGGCAAGCTCCTCTTGCTGGGGTCTTGTCTCCTTGGCTTGGATACTTTGTCCTTGAATGGCTCCAAAGGAACCACGGAGGACCTTGGCGGTCACCCGGCAAGCCTTGCCGCGGGATGCTGCGACTGCCCGTGCACAAGTTCGGGATACTAGGGTACCCCTACTCTAGTACACCAACAGGAGCCCCCGGGCCTGGGCCATACACGGTGCCGAGCGCTGTTGGGCCAGGCCCAAAACAGGGCACGGGCACGCGCGGCCTGGGTTACGCCGTATCTCTCCCCGTATCCACCGCGCCCTCCCCGAACGGCACGCGTTGAATGCGGCATCGTGGGATAGATCGTGGGTGGTTTCTTTATTCGGAAAGGCGGAACGTCCGCCCCCCCTCTTTATAAGCATGGGAAACAGGGGTAGTTCGCCCATTCGCCGGTTGCTACTCCAATCTCGGAAACCTCCGCCGCTCCCTCATCTTCCCAAAGCTGAAAGAGAGCAGCGCCCCGCCCCCCATCGCCACCAGCATCACCAACGCCGTCGACCCCCTCCACCACTTCCGCCTTGGCTCCGAGAGCCGACAAAGGGAAGGTTGTGAAGTCGACCGAGGCGCAGCGGCTTGTGGCGCTGCGAAAGGAGCGGGCAATCTTCCCCCCCAAGCTCGCCGCGAGGGAGCTGAGGGAGAATTACTACCTCTTCTGGTCGACGGAGACGCGAGCGCATCCGCGCACGAAGGTACTTCCAGCCGCCGCGTGGAAAATGGCTCCAAACGGATATCCTTTCTTCGCCTTGTTCTTCTACTGCAGGCTCTGCCCGCCCTTCTCTGAGTGTTTCTGCGATATTATGAACACCTACGGGTTCCGCCTCCTTGACTTCAACCCCAATGTTGTTCTGACCATGGCAGTTTTCACACATCTCTGTGAAAACTTTGTCGGAGTCTATCCCAATGTAGCCCTTTTTCGCCACTTCTTTATGCCCCGAGTAGAGAGAGGAGAGCCTTTATCCGGCGGAATCGCCTGGATCTCGAGGGCCGGCAAGAAGGACACTTATCTGGAGGGAGAGTTCCACGGCAAGTGGGAGGAATGGAGAGCAGACTGGTGCTGGATTGTCGAGGAGAATCCGCAGCCGTTTACCACCCGGCGCCAAGCCCCAGTAGCACGCGGCGGCGATTGGAGTGACGTGGCCCCGGAAGACAATAGGCTTAAGATTGCCGTCACCCGGATCCTACGCCTCAGGCTTGCCGGGCTCACTGTAGGTGCTGTTGGCGTAGATTTTCTTCGCCGCCGCATCGCCCCCCTGCAGGAACGGAGGAGACCCGCCTGGGAATTCAAGAATGCGGCCGATATCATGAGGCTGCGTCCGGGCCTCAACTTCAACTTCACTGTTCTGGAGCTTAACGCGATGATCCAGGAGCTGTTCAAGTACGACCCTCAACATCCCGAAGTGTTCAGGTTGCCGAATGGTGTCGTTCCACTGTGCAACAACTCCGCGCTCGACCGCATCTGTGCAATGATGATGCAGTGTGATTCGCATGGAATTGTCCCAACTTGGCAAGAGCCTGCAGACGACGTCGTGCAGCAGTTCTTTGATGGCTTGGTAGAAGTGCCGGTCCGCTCCGACGAAAAGGATAGCCTCACCCGCGACACCACCGATGCGGAGATGACACGCATCGCCACTAGGCTGGAAGAGGCGGCGGCAGCCGCAGCCGCGGGCGAATTTGGATTCACCGTGGAGGAGGCAGAGGCAGCAGAGGCGGCAAGCCGTGCCGAGCGAGGGGAGCTCACCGGCGAGAAAGAGCTTGCCGGGCATGACGTCGAGTCGATCGAGCCCGCCAAGGATACGAGCGGCTCGCTGGAGATCAACTCCTCTTCCTCCTCATCTTCAGGCAGCTCGCCGCAAGCAGAGCCTCCATCCCCACCAAGAAGGCGTCTCCGCAAGGCCGGGGACGTAGCGGGGCGGCGGGCGAGTGAACAGTCGCCGCGCCGCGCGACACGCTCCACCGTGGCAAGCACTGTTGCGGCGGGAGCACCTCACGCTGCTGCGGCAACTGGAGCGGGGTCCACCCGGACCACCGCTTCTGCTCCTGCCGCTTCTCACGCCGCGGCGGCAGCCGGAGCGAGGTCGTCTCAGACCACCGCTACTGTTCCCGCCAAGCGGCCAAGGGAAACTACTCCTCCGCCTCCTCGAGCCGGACGTGAGCCGGACTTCGACTTCTCCGCGTTCAGCTCCGACGAGAAAGAAGAAGAGTAAGATTCTCTTGTTGTACTTGTAGTTCTTCAATTCTTGCTGTCTTGTCTTGGATCTCATTTGCTTTACTCTGAACTTATTCCTTTTCAGGACTCTGGCCCAGAGAGCAGCGAAGAGAGCCATGGTCCCGATGATTGTCATCGAGGACGAATCCACCGCGACAGCAGGGGGTGCGTCCGAGACAACCTTGCCGGACCCGGCAACTGTTCTCCAGAGCAGCCCCCAGCGTAAGTATATGGTTCGCTTTCCGCTGTTAGGCGCGCATGGATACTCTTTCTTTGCTGACATCTGACTGTTGGTTTGTGTAGGAGCAGAGCAGCCCCACCAGGAGCGCCCGAAGGCCGCCCCCGAAATGCCAAGGGAGAGTCCTCCGGCAAGGGAGAGTTCTCCGGCAAGGGACAGCACCAGCGTCCCCTCGGCGGCGGAGACTACGACTGCCGAACCCAGTACAGGTAATCTTCTCTTCAAAGCTTCCCTTGGGTTCTTTTTCTTTTTGGATATTTGCTTGACTTTTCTCACTTTTCCGGCCATCAGACCCATCTGCTGCGGAGCCGATGGAGACCGAGATTGCTGCCGACGACGCCGCTGCCACTGAAGAAGCAGCCGGCGCTGATGATCCCACCGGCGACGAGGCCGCCAAAGCTGCCGCCGCAGCAGCTGGCGAGGGGTCTGGCGATCGCACTGACGGCACTGAGGCCGCAGGAGCGCCAGGCGCTACGTCGACCGCCGACCCATCCGCCACTGCCGTAGCGCCAGGCTCCAAAGAGCCCCAGCCAGGCGTCTACTTGAAGGTCGGCGATGGCGTCTTCATCAACCTCCCCTGGGCGTCAAGCTCTAGGGCGCCGGTCGAGGGAGAGAGCTTTGATGGAGAGGTGCTCGCCTCCGCTGGGCTGACGCTAGTTGATGCGCCGAGCAACAGCAGCGGCGAGCTTGAGGAGGAGCGGCTGCTACGGAAGCTGTTGTCGCTCTACCGCGCGCGGCAAGCCAAGCTGGAATCCCGCGAGGCGCTTGTCGCGAAGGCGGGAGCGGACATCGAGAAGCGCGCGCAGGAGCTCCGGGGTCTCAACCAGGAAGCTCTCCGGTCCCTGGCAGAGGAGCGGGAGCAACTCGCCGAAGAGCAGAAGGCCTTCTTCTTCGAGAAGGCCGAAGTTGAAGAGCAACAGCGGCTTGCCGCTGAGAAGCTGTCTGCGCAGGAGGGCGAGCTGGTGCAGCGGAAAGTTAACCTCGACAGCCACGAGGAGGAGCTTGCCGTGCGTGAGCAAAAATTCGGCGGAGCCCTTAAGCAAGCAGAGGATGCTGCCGCAGTTGCCGAGGCCGCCAAGAAGCAGCTGGAGACGAAGGTGGCGCAGCTGGAGGCCGATCTCAAGGCGAGTGGTGAAGAGCTTGCCGCGCTCAAGTGTGAGCGGGAGAAGGACGCCCACAGCAACTCAAAGCTGCAGGTTCGTCTCGCCGAGAAGGGCAAAAAGCTTAGCGCCGCCAAGGACTCCAACGCAGATCTTGAGTTGAAGCTGACCACTTTGACCAAGACGCTGGAGAAAGTGGAGCACTGGACGGAGGGTCTCGTGAATGCTGCCGCAGATATCGACAGGGAGCTGGCGCAGCTGGGGGTGGAGGATCTCGGGTATCCCTCTGATGAGAACCTCCAACCCAGTGCCAAGCTCACCTTGTTCTTCAAAGGCGTGGCGACGGCCCTCCAGCGGCTCTGGGAGAAGATCCCAAAGCAGCTGGCCGACGAGTCGCGCAAGATCTGCGCGGGAGCTCTTCAAAAGGTGTTGGTGAAGGTGGCCTTCCGCAACCCGGGCCTCAACATCACCAATGTCCTCAAGACCCTGCCGCCGGATGCTGATCTGGAGGCGCTCAAGACCCTTGTCACACCCATTGTGGATAAGGTGAGCGGGATCAAGAGGATTGAGGGCGATCGCGTAGACTAGGCCGCCCGTTTTCTTCTTTTCTTGTCGCTGCTGGTTATGTTATGAGAACAAGCTGTTAGAGCCGCGACAAGCTACCTTGTAATATAACTCTATTCCGGGTAATGATTGCAATGTTATTCCCTTTACTTGATTCCTCCCTTTGTATGTTTTTGCCCTACGCTTTTAGGGAACTTGCCGGTGCAGGCACCTTAGCCGCGAGCGCTAAGTGCGGGACGTCAGCAGCCTGCTGGCGGTGCCGCTACCGACAAGAAACCTTGTCACAACTAGTCGCAGCTCACTTAAGTTGTTGAGCGGACTCGAAACAAAGTAAGGGCGCAACTAGCTATGAGTTGGTTCCTCCGCGCACAGGTTTTCCATACAAAGTGCGGTCGTTCAAGGGAGATAACTTAAAAATTTTAAAAATCTGTTTGCTCAAACTTTGGCAACTTAGCTTTTCTGTTGTTTGCTTCCCGGTAAGGCGAAACTTTCTTGAACGACGCCTGGTCCATACCATTATCTTCTCCTTTCCCCCCGGCAAACTTGTGTGCGAGGGAACCTTCCTTTCCTTGAGAAAAAAGAAAGAGGAGAAAATAAAGATATGGAGCCCTACGGCTCGTTATTGCTTACCGGGGAGTAGGTGCTGCACAAAGTGTCAGATCACATATGCAAAAAATAGAAAGCATGAAATTGACAAGATGTGCGGAGCACATGAGCTTTACTTATGCACGGGGTCTGTGCCCGGCTTTGCACAAAGGATTACATGCAACAGTGGCAAGACTTGTACAAAAGGTGGTTGCCGGAACAGGTTCCGGCAACCGCGCCTTACGGGTAAAACTTACGAAGATGCTCAATGTTCCAGGAATTGCTCACCGGAATGCTATCTTCGGTCTCAAGGCGGACAGCGCCAGGCCTAGTGACTCGTTTCACCCGGTAAGGGCCTTCCCACTTCGGCGTCAACTTGTTGGAATTCTTGGCGGACTGAACTCGCCGAAGAACAAGGTCGCCTTCCTCGAGACTTCTGGCGTTAACTTTGCGGCTATGGTAGCGGTGCAAAGCTTGCTGGTAGCGAGCAGCTCGTACAGCAGCCTGAAGACGGTCTTCCTCAAGGAGTGGCGCGTCATCTTGTCGCAGCTTCTCTTGCTCAAGCTCATCATAAGCGAGCACTCGAGGGGACCCGTATACGAGTTCCGTGGGGAGAACTGCCTCTGCTCCATAGACTAGAGAGAAAGGTGTCTGGCCAGTGGCTCGATTTGGCATCGTCCTGATCGACCAAAGAAGCACCGGCAGCTCCTCAATCCAGTTTCTTCCACACTTGTGCAGCCTGTCGAAAGTCCTGGTCTTGAGCCCACGCAGCACTTCAGCATTTGCCCTCTCTGCTTGACCGTTGCTTCTCGGGTGAGCAACAGAAGCGAAGCAGACCTTGGTGCCAAGATCTTGGACGTACTGCATGAAGGTGCGGCTCGTGAATTGCGTACCGTTGTCGGTGATTATCCTGTTAGGGATCCCGAAGCGGCAAACAATCGACCTGAAGAACTTGACTGCTGACTGTGCTGTCACCTTCCTCACTGCTTCCACTTCCGGCCACTTTGTGAACTTGTCGATTGCAACGTACAAGTACTCAAAGCCCCCGACTGCTCGGGGAAAGGGGCCAAGGATGTCGAGCCCCCAGACCGAAAATGGCCAGGATAAAGGGATCGTCTGGAGAGCTTGAGCTGGTTGGTGTATCTGCTTGGAATGGAACTGGCACGCATCACACTTGGTTACTTGTGCAGTTGCATCCTGGAGGGCTGTCGGCCAAAAGAATCCTTGCCGGCAAGTGCTCTTGTGCCAATGTGGTGACCACATACGCCTCCATGTATCTCTGCCAACAGCTTTTGTCCGTCTTCCCAGTGAATACACTTCAATTTCGCACCGTTGAGTCTTCTTCTGTACAGTGTGTTGTCGACAAACTGGTACATACTTGACTGCCGGGCTACTCTTTCCGCTTCTTCTTGCTCTTCGGGAAGTTCTCCTGTCTGAAGGAAACGGACAATCTGCTGTGTCCATGCTGGAGCTTGTGGCTCGACAACAAGGACTAAAGGCAAATCTGCAGCTGTGGGAACATCCGCTTCTACGGCGAGAACCTGCGGCTCTGCCGGAGCTTGACGTTCCCCGGCAAGCTTGCCGGAGCAAAACTTGTCGGGAGTTTGTGCTTCAACGGAACAAACCCTAGGGCTTGCCGGAGCAGACTGCTCCTCAGCGCTCTTGGCGTTGATCTTGGGGACCTTCTTGGCGACGGCTTCGGGAAGCTCTGCCGGAAAATAGTCACCAGAAATCAACTTCCTCTTCTTGCTGTCGTTTGTGAAGAACTTGGCGCTGATCGCGACGAGCTCGTGGATCTGATGACGCGGTGGAGTCGCTGTCGAGGTGGATCCGGCGAGTCGGCGATCTTGGCCTTCGGGGCGGAGAGTGCACAGTGGTTGCACCCCCACCGGTCTTGTCGCCACCGGCTCGTGCCTGGCTGACTTGCCGCGGCTGCGACGTGCTCGGCTGCCGTTGAGTGTCGCCGTTGGCGAAGCCGATGAGACTCTGAATGGTGGCCCTCCAGTCGTCGATCTTGTCTGCCGTTGGAGGGTAGTCCAGGAGCAGTTGAGCTCGCGCCAAAGCTTCTGCTGTAGTGGCGGGTGGCGATGGCGAACGGTGTGAGGAGCGGGATGTGCTCGGACTTCTAACTATGTTAGAAGGAGCAGTATCCCGTCCAGGCGACCGTGCCTCACTCATGCTAGCATGTTGGCGTGCATGCTGGTCTTGAGCACTCCGAGATCCACCAGCTCGATCTTGGTCCAACAAATGCATGGTACCGTGAGTAACATGACGCTGCCGGTCCCGCGCCTCCTGAGATGGGCACGGTGCATGTACGGACGCCGAGGTCTTGGAGTGCCCCCGGTCGTTGTGGGAGCCGGCTACGCCGCCAATGGGCAGCGCAGCCTTGTCCTTGGACCTGGCAGCACCGTGAGCTCCCTCGTCGACGCCCGTTCTTCCGCCGGCGTCTGCCCCATCAGCCGTTTGCTCCGGCGGTGGTGGGTTCGGCGCGGACGGAGCAGCCGCCTCCGAAGCCTTCTTCTTCGGCGGCATGTCGATGAAGATGATGAAGATCTAGCTCGTGTGAACGCCGGATTTGGTTCACACAACCTCGACACCCCTACCTGGCGCGCCAAAGATGCCGGGGGACTAACCCATGAACACCTATGGGACCGGCAGACCGAGTCCCTTTCGGTTCGGCGGGGGCGAGGGTCGCACGAAGAGCGGATCGAGGCGAAGCACACGAGCAGTTTTACCCAAGTTCGGGCCGCACGGATGCGTAAAACCCTACTCCTGCTTTGTGGTTTGTATTGAGTTCTTGCTCGGGAGCGCGGAGTGCTACAGTACACCCCAGCAGCTAACGAGACCGAGCGCGAGTGTTCTCTCCCCCCTTTTTCCTCTATGTTGCGCATGGGCCTCCTTTTATATGCTCAAGGGGTCACCGACAGGTGGCAACGCAGACAAGGGTAAAAATGGAAAGGTGTTGCGGTTGGTACAACTACCTGCTACAGTGTATCATACCTAACCCTGACGGCAGGGGACAAGGGCATTAAATGCCCGTCTGCGTCGCCTAAATAGTGCAAAAGGGACCGTCAGGGACGCCACCGCTCGCCACGATGGCAATCTTGTCAGCGCCGCTTGCCACCGCGCACCGCTGGCTGCACAGCCTCCCGCCACGTACGCCTGGAAGGGTCCCAGAGCGACACGTTGGTGGATGTGCTGGAGCGCGGACACAGAGTGGTGGCTTGCCGCGGCAAGCGCCTTGCCGCGGTCATTGTCTTGTCGCGTCCGGGAGCTTGTCGCTCACCGGGCCTTGCCGGGACGCGTGGCGCGTCGCGGCAAGTTCCTTGAGATGCCTTGGTTGGCCTTCCCGGCAAGCTCCTCTTGCCGGGGTCTTGTCTCCTTGGCTTGGATACTTTGTCCTTGAATGGCTCCAAAGGAACCACAGAGGACCTTGGTGGTCACCCGGCAAGCCTTGCCGCGGGATGCTGCGACTGCCCGTGCACAAGTTCGGGATACTAGGGTACCCCTACTCTAGTACACCGACACATAGTAAAGGCTATCAATGCCACTTTTATTGAAATAAAAGATGCAAAACATTATTCTAAATAACAGCAAGCAAATCCTAACAAAATAAATTGACGCTCCAAGCAAAACATATATCATGTGGCGAATAAAAATATAGCTCCAAGTAAAGTTACCGATGAACGAAGACGAAAGAGGGGATGCCTTCCGGGGCATCCCCAAGATTAGGCTCTTGGCTATCCTTGAATATTACCTTGGGGTGCCTTGGCCATCCCCAAGCTTAGGATCTTGCCACTCCTTGTTCCATATTCCATCGAATCCTTACCCAAAGCTTGAAAACTTCACAACACAAAACTTAAAGTAGAAAACTCGTAAGCTCCGTTAGTATAAGAAAGTACATCACCATCATAAGGTACTGTAATGAACTCATTATAAATTCATATTGGTGTAATATATACTGTATTCCAACTTCTCTATGGTTCATACCCTCCGATATTACTCATAGATTCATCAAAATAAGCAAACAACACATCGAAAACAGAATCTGTCAAAAACAGAACAGTCTATAGTAATCTGGATCAAACGTATACTTCTGGAACTCATAAAATTCTCAAATAAATTCCTGGACCTGAGGAATTTATCTATTAATCATCTTCAAAAATAATTAACTAAATATTGCTCTCTAAATAAAAATGGCAGCAATTCTCGTGAGCGCTTAAGTTTCTGTTTTTGACAGCATGATCAACAAGACTTTCCCCAAGTCTTCCCAAAGGTTCTACTTGGCACAAACACTAATTAAACAACTAAAACCACATATAAACAGAGGATAGATGAATTATTTATTACTAAACAGGAACAAAAATCAAGGAACTAAAATAAAATTGGGTTGCCCCCCAACAAGCGCTATCGTTTAACGCCCCTAGCTAGGCATGATGATTTCAATGATGCTCACATAATGGATAAGAATTGTAACATAAAGAGAGCATCATGAAGAATATGACTAACACATTTAAGTCTAACATACTTCCTATGCATAGCGATTTTGTAAGCAAACAACTTATGGAAACAATAATCAATTAGCATAGGAGGGCAAAACAAGTATAACTTCAAAACTTTAAGCACATAGAGAGGAAACTTGATATTATTGCAATTCCTACAAGCATATATTCCTCCCTCATAATAATTTTCAGTAGCATCATGAATGAATTCAACAATATAACCAGCACCTAAAGCATTCTTTTCATGATCTACAAGCATAGAAAATTTACTACTCTCCACATAAGCAAAATTCTTCTCATGAATAATAGTGGGAGAAAACTCAACAAAATAACTATCATGTGATTGAAAATTAAGATCAAGATGACAAGTTTCATGGTTATCATTATTATTTAAATCATACGTGTCATCAAAATAATCATCATATATAGGAGGCATGCTTTCATCATAATAAATTTGCTCATCAAAACTTGGGGGACAAAAAATATCATCTTCATCAAACATAGCTTCCCCAAGCTTGTGGCTTTGCATATCATTAGCATCATGGATATTCAAGGAATTCATACTAACAACATTGCAATCATGCTCATCATTCAAATATTTAGTGCCAAACATTTTATAGATTTCTTCTTCTAGCACTTGAGCACAATTATCCTTTCCATCATACTCACGAAAGATATTAAAAAGGTGAAGCGTATGAGACAAACTCAATTCCATTTTTTGTAGTTTTCTTTTATAAACTAAACTAGTGATAAACCAAGAAACTAAAAGACTCGATTGCAAGATCTAAAGATATACCTTCAAGCGCTAACCTCCCCGGCAACGGCGCCAGAAAAGAGCTTGATGTCTACTACACAACCTTCTTCTTGTAGACCTTGTTGGGCCTCCAAGTGCAGAGGTTTGAAGGACAGTAGAAAATTTCCCTCAAGTGGATGACCTAAGGTTTATCAATCCGTAGGAGGCGTAGGATGAAGATGGTCTCTCTTAGGCAACCATGCAACCAAATAACAAAGAGTCTCTTGTGTCCCCAACACACCCAATACAATGGTAAATTGTACAGGTGCACTAGTTTGGCGAAGAGATGGTGATACAAGTGCAGTATGGATAGTACATAATGGTTTTTGTAATCTGAAATAATAAAAACAGCAAGGTAGCAAGTGATAAAACTTAGCGTAAACGGTATTGCAATGATGGTAAACAAGGCCTAGGGTTCATACTTTCGCTAGTGTAAGTTCCCTCAACAATACTGACATAATTGGATCACATAACTATCCCTCAACATGCAACAAAGAGTCACTCCAAAGTCACTAATAGCGGAGAACAAACAAAGAGATTATGGTAGGGTACGAAACCACCTCAAAGTTATTCTTTCCAATCAATCCGTTAGGCTATTCCTATAAGTGTCACAAACAACCCTAGAGTTTGTACTAGAATAACACCTTAAGATACAAATCAACCAAAACCCTAATGTCACCTAGATACTCCAATGTCACCTCAAGTATCCGTGGGCATGATTATACGATATGCATCACACAATCTCAGATTCATCTATTCAAGCAACACAAAGGACCTCAAAGAGTGCCCCAAAGTTCTACCGGAGAATCACGACGAAAACGTGTGCCAACCCCTATGCATAGGTTCCCAATGTCATGAAACCCGCAAGTTTGTCACCAAAACATACATCAAGTGGCACGTGGTATCCCATTGTCACCACAAATATCCACGGCAAGACATACATCAAGTGTTCTCAAGTCTTTAAAGACTCAATCCGATAAGATTACTTCAAAGGGGAAACCCGATTCATTGCAAGAGAGAAGAGGGGGGGGAGAAAACATCATATGATCCAAATATAATAGCAAAGCTCGCGATACATCAAGATCGTATCATCTCAAGAACACGAGAGAGAGAGAGAGATCAAACACATAGCTACTGGTACATACCCTCAGCCCCGAGGGAGAACTACTCCCTCCTCGTCATGGAGAGCACTGGGATGATGAAGATGGCCACCGGAGAGGGATTGCCCCTCCCGCAGGGTGCCGGAACAGGGTCCCAATTGGTTTTTGGTGGCTACGGAGGCTTCTGGCGGCGGAACTCCCGATCTATTGTGCGTTCTAGAAGTTTTAGGGTATATGGAGTTATATAGGCAGAAGAAGCACGTCAGGGGAGCCACGGGGGCCCCACGAGGCAGGGGGCGCGCCCTAGGGGGGTGGGAGCGCCCCCCACCCTTGTGGGCAGCTCCCGTATCCTCTGACGTGGGGTCCAAGTCCATCAGGTGTGTTTCCTTCCAAAAATAACTTCGCCAGTTGATTTCGTTCCGTTTCGACTCCGTCTGATATTCCTTTTCTTCGAAACACTGAAATAGGCATAAAACAGCAAATCTGGGCTGGGCCTCCGGTTAATAGGTTAGTCCCAAAAGTAATATAAAAGTGGATAATAAAGCCCAATATTGCCCAAAATAGTAGATAATATAGCATGGAGCAATCAAAAATTATAGATACGTTGGAGACGTATCATAAAACCCAACCATAGCATTAAAGTATCAAGTCCTATTTATCCCATATGCAAACAACCTACTTACGCGGGTCTGTGCTTCTGTCACTCACGCCACCCACCATAAGCAAATCATGAACATATTGCGAACCCTACAGCGGGGATCCCTCACGCTTGCGCGACATGGAGAGCACCATAGGACAACACCAATAATAAAACATGCAACTCAAACCAATCACGATCATTAATTAACCCATAGGGAAAAACGGATCTACTCAAACATCATAGGATAGCCATACATCATTGGAAATAATATATATCGTTGAGCACCATGTTTAAGTAGAGATTACAATGGATAAAAGAGGGTTTACACCGCTGCATAGAGGGGGGAAGAGTTGGTGATGACGGCGGTGAAGTTGTTGGTGTAGATTCTGGTGACGATGATGGCCCCGACGGCGTTCCGACGCTACCGGGAGAGAGGGGGAGAGAGCCCCCCTTCTTCTTCTTCTTCTTCCTTGACATTCCCAATAGATGGGGGAAGGGTTTCCCCTCTGGTCCATGGCCTCCATGGAATGGGAGGGGCGAGAGCCCCTCCGAGATTGGATCTGTCTCCCTGTCTCTCTCTGTTTCCGCGTTCCCTAATTCCGCCCTTCCACCGTTTCTTAAATTCCCGGAGATCCGTAACTCCGATTGGGGCTGAATTTTGGACATGATCTCTATCCAGATATTAGCTTTCTTGCAGCGAAAGAAGGGCACCAACCGCCTTACGGGGTTTCCACGAGGGCCCAGGGCGCGCCTGTCTCGTGTTGATTCTTCTTCCCCAAAATCACATATATTCCCCAAAAAAATCTCCGTCAGTTTTTATCCCGTTTGGACTCCATTTGATATGGATTTTCCACGAAACAATAAACATGCAACAAACAGGAACTGGCACTGGGCACTATATCAATATGTTAGTCCCAAAAATAGTATAAAAAGTTGCCAAAAGTATATGAAAGTTGTAGAATATTGGCATGGAACAATCAAAACTTATAGATACGACGGAGACGTATCAGCATCCCCAAGCTTAATTCATGCTCGTCCTCGTGTAGGTAAATGATAAAAAAGATAATTTTTGATGTCGAATGCTACCTAGCATAATATGGATCATGTAATCTAATCATGGCATGAATATTAAGACACGAGTGATTCAAAGCAATAGTCTATCATTTGACATTAAGAGAATAATACTTCAAGCATACTAATAAAGCAATCATGTCTTTTCAAAATAACATGGCCAAGGAAAGTTATACCTACAAAATCATATGGTCTGGCTATGCTCGATCTTCACCACACAAAATATTCAAATCATGCACAACCCCGATGACAAGCCAAGCAATGGTTTCATACTTTTGACGTTCTCAAACCTTTTTAAATTTCACGCAATACATGAGCGTGAGCCATGGACATAGCACTATGGGTGGAATAGAATATGATGGTGGAGGTTGTGTGGAGAAAACAAAAAGGAGAAAGTCTCACATCGACGGGGCTAATCAACGGGCTATGGAGATGCCCATCAATTGATGTCAATGTGAGGAGTAGGGATTGCCATGCAACGGATGCACTAAGAGCTATAAGTGTACGAAAGCTCAAACTAGAAACTAAGTTGGTGTGCATCCAACTTGCTTGCTCATGAAGACCTCGGGCATTTGAGGAAGCCCATCATCGGAATATACAAGCCAAGTTCTATAATGAAAATTCCCACTAGTATATGGAAGTGATAACTCAAGACTCTCTCTATATGAAGAACAAGGTGCTACTCTGAAGCACAAGTGTGGTAAAAGGATAGTAACATTGCCCCTCCTCTGTTTTTCTCTCATTTTTTTGTTTTTTGTTTTTTTGGGTGGGCTTCTTTGGCCTCTTTTTTTTATTTGGGCTTCTTTGGCCTCTTTTATTTTGATAACCTCACATGGGACAATGTTCTAATAATGATGATCATCACACTTTTATTTACTTACAACTCAATATTACAACTCGATACTAGAACAAAGATATGACTCTATATGAATGCCTCCGGCGGTGTACCAGGATGTGCAATGATCTAGTGTAGCAATGATATAAAAAAATGGACAAGCCATGAAAACATCATGCTAGATATCTCACGATCATGCAAAGCAATATGACAATGATGCTCAAGTCATGTATATGAAGATGATGGAAGTTGCATGACTATATATCTCGGAATGGCTATGCAAATGCCATAATAGGTAGGTATGGTGGCTGTTTTGAGGAAGATATAAGGAGGCTTATGTGTGATAGAGCGTATCATATCACGGGGTTCAGATGCACCGGCGAAGTTTGCACCAACTCTCGAGGTGAGAAAGGGCAATGCACGGTACCAAAGAGGCTAGCAATGATGGAAGGGTGAGAGTGTGTATAATCCATGGACTCAACATTAGTCATAAAGAACTCACATACTTATTGAAAAAATCTATTAGTCATCGAAACCAAGTACTACGCGCATGCTCCTAGGGGGATAGATTATTAGGAAAAGACCGTCGCTCATCCCCGACCGCCACTCATAACGAAGACAATCAATAAATACCTCATGCTCCGACTTCATCACATAACGGTTCACCATACGTGCATGCTACGGGAATCAAAAACTTCAACACAATTATTTCTATAATCCACAACTACCCACTAGAATGACTCTAGTATCACCATCTTTATATCGCAAAACTATTGCAAGGAATCAAACATATCATATTCAGTGATCTACAAGTTTTATGTAGGATTTTATGACTAACCATGTGAATGACCAGTTCCTGTCATCTCTCTAAATAGATATAAGTGAAGCAAGAGAGTTTAATCCTTTCTACAAAATATATACCCACGCTCTAACAAATATAAGTGAAGCAAAAGAGCATTCTACAAATGGCGGTTTTCTATGTGAAGAGAAACAGGTAATCCAAACTTCAAAAGATATAACTGAAGCACATGAAGCATTCTATAAATCCATACTCAAAAAAATATAAGCGAAGTGCACTAAGAATTCTATAAATCAACCAAGGACTATCTCATACCAGCATGGTTCATAAAACAAAAGTGAAAACTAGATGCAAAAAGACGCTCCAAGATTTGCACATATCGCATGAACGAAACGAATCCGAAAACATACTGATACTTGTTGAAGAAAGATGGTATGCCTTCCGGGGCATCCCCAAGCTTAGACTCTGGAGTCTCCATGAACATTTACTTGGGGCTCCTTGGGCATCCCCAAGCTTGAGCTCTTGCCTCTCCTCCTTTTCCTCACATCGAGACCTCCTCGATCTTCGAACACTTCATCCACACAAAACTCAACAGAAAACTCGGTAAGATCCATTAGTATAATAAAGCAAATCACTATTCTAATACTGTTGCAAACCAATTCATATTTTGTTTTTGCACTGTAGCTACTGTAATGTAACTTTTGCATGGCTTAATCCACTGATAGAAATCAATAGCTTCATCAAAACAAGCAAACAATGCATCAAAAACAGAATCTGTCTTAAACAGGATAGTCTGTAGTAATCTGAACATTCACCATACCTATGTTACTCAAACAATTCTGCAAAAATTAGGAAAAATAAACAATTTGGATGGAAACACATTTCAAAAAAAATTCAGAACCGTTTGACGTTGCATTAAAAAATGTAAAATCGCGCACTACAGCCAAAGTTTCTGTTCTACACCGCACAAACCAACAAGCAATGTAAACATCCTAAAGGAAAATCTTGGAACATTATTTTTATAATACAATGGAATTGTACAAGGGTATAATTATTTTTGTTGAAAAGTTTCTATAATCAAGGTTCACAAAGTTTCCATGAGCATGAACATAGTTCAAGGAGCTCCCCCACTTCAACATTGCGTGTCTCTCTCACTTTCACTTTCCTTTTTGAAAAGTTTTGGGTTCCCCTCTTTTTTTTAAACTATATAAAAGCACTCAACAGAAATAAATGACTCTCTAAAACTTCCGGGTTGTCTCCCTGGCAGCGCTTTCTTTAAAGCCATTAAGCTAGGAATATGGTGCTCAAGTAATGTATCCACCCGGATCCCAAGGTATATCAAAGCCAATTTTAATTAACAATGATTTGTGATTTAGTAGTGAGCACAAAGTAACATATATCATGCAACAACAAAGTCTAACTCTCTTCCTATGCATCAGCATGTCATAAAAGAACAATTCATGCACACATAGTAAAGGCCAATGCATAGTATGAAAAGTTTCTTGCAATTTTATCATATTGGAAACATGGAGAGGCGGAGATGTAGTTCCTCTCTAATAATAATTGCAAGTAGGAGCAGCAAGCACATGCATATTATATCTATCAAAATCATCATGTGTAGTAGTGAAATGCAACCCATCAATATAGTCCTTAATAAGGCAAACTTCTCTGATATAGTGTAGTCGGGAGAATTCGAATATATAATAGGACTATCATGCGTGGGTGCAATAGCAACAATTTCATGTTTAACTTAAGGAACTATAGCAAGTTCATCTCCATAAGCATAATTCATATCGGCATCTTGGCCACAAGCATAACAAGCATCATCAAAAAGGGATATTTCAAAAGAATCAATGGGATCATAACAATCATCATAGCAATCATCCTTCGGTAAGCACGAAGGGAAATTAAACAATGTATGAGTTGAAGAGTTACTCTCATTAGAAGGTGGGTACGGGTGATCAATCCGCTCTTCCTCCTTTTGTTGTTCGCTCTCCTCCTCATCTTTTTCATCCAATGAGCTCACAATGTCATTAATTTCTTCTTCCATAGACTCCTGCAAAATATTAGTCTCTTTTGGAAAGCGGAGACTCTCTCAATAAAATCATCAATATCGGAATTGAATTCATAATTCTCATAGCAATATTTAAGTATAGCAAAATTTTCAGGTCTATAAACTGAATCATCAAAATCTTCAAACTCTTTAAACAAAGATTCAATTTCATAAGCACCCACAAAAGCAACAAACTCTTCTATTTGTTCCACATCATAGTAATCATATATACCATTAGCATAAGAAGCCAAGGTTTTATCATCATTAAATTTGCATGAAAAGGGAAGGTGTGGAGCCTTCATCCTAGAGCAACAAGTATAATCATATCTCAAGCAAAGTTACCGAGCATACCAATGCAACATATGAATTTGATCCCATAATAGTTTCCCTTTTTGAGTCAAGCGATAATCCCTAAAGTATTCATGTTGATCCAACGTGTCTCCCATTATATAATTGAATGGGGTTTTCTCAGGATTATCAAAGTAGTACATAATATCTTTCACATAATAAGCATCGAGGGTTTTAGGAGGTTCCCCATCTCCATCAGTAGCAAGTACCACTAATTTTTTTGGTGTTTCGTGTTCCATATCCATAAGTAAAGATAGAGAACAACTTAGAACAGGAAATAAAAAAAATACTTAGTGATAAAGCAAACAAACACACACGAGAATATTCACCCCACGCTATTACTCCCCGGCAACGGCGCCAGAAAAAGGTCTTGATAACCCACAGGTATAGGGGATCAATTGTAGCCTCTTTCGATAAGGAAGAGTGTCGAATGCAACGAGGAGTTAATGGTAGAACAAATATTCCCTCAAGTTCTATCGACCACCGATACAACTCTATGCACGCTTAACGTTCGCTTTACCTAGAACAAGTATGAAACTAGAAGTACTTTGTAGGTGCTGTTGGATAGGTTTGCAAGATAATAAAGAGCGTGTAAATAAAAAGTAGGGGCTGTTTAGATGAAGACACAACTAAGTTAGTTTTAGTAGAGAGCTTGTTGTCACACAAGAAAGTTATTTGTCCCTAGCTAGGCAATCGATAACTAGACCGGTAATCATTATTGCAATTTTATTTGAGGGAGAGGCATAAGCTAACATACTTTCTCTTCTTGGATCATATGCACTTCTGATTGGAACTCTAGCAAGCATCCGCAACTACAAAAGATCATTAAGGTAAAACCCAACCATAGCATTAAAGTATCAAGTCCTCTTTATCCCATACGCAAACAACCTACTTATGCGGGTCTGTGCTTCTGTCACTCACGCCACCCACCATAAGAAAATCATGAACATATTGTAAACCCTACAATGGGGATCCCTCATGCTTGCGCGACACGGAGAGCACCATAAGAAAACACCAATAATAAAACATGCAACTCAAACCAATCACGATCATCAATTAACCCATAGGACAAAACGGATCTACTCAAACATCATAGGATAGCCATACATCATTGGGAAGTAATATATAGCGTTGAGCACCATGTTTAAGTAGAGATTATAGCTGGTAAAAGAGGGGTTACACCGCTGCATAGAGGGGGGAAGAGTTGGTGATGACGGCGGCGAAGTTGTTGGTGTAGATTGCGGTGACGATGATGGCCCCGGCGGCGTTCCGGTGGGAGAGAGGGGGAGAGAGCCCCCCTTCTTCTTCTTCTTCCTTGACCTTCCCACTAGATGGGAGAAGGGTTTCCCCTATGGTCCATGGCCTCCGTGGCATGGGAGGGGCGAGAGCCCCTCCGAGATTGGATCTGTCTCTCTGTCTCTCTTTGTTTCTGCGTTCCCTAATTCTGCCCTTTCACCATTTCTTAATTTCCGGAGATCCGTAACTCCGATTGGGCTGAATTTTGGACATGATCTCTATCCGGATATTAGCTTTGTTGCGGAGAAAGAAGGGCACCAACCGCCTTATTGGGTGGCTACAAGGGCCCAGGGTGTGCCTGACCCCCTGGGGCGCGCCCCCTGCCTCGTGGGCCCCTCGAGCATTGTCTCGCGTTGATTCTTCTTCCCAAAAATCACATATATTCCAAAAAAATATTCATCAGTTTTTATCCCATTTGGACTCCATTTGATATGGATTTTCTGCGAAACAAAAAACATGCAACAAACAGGAACTGGCACTGGGCACTGGATCACTATGTTAGTCCCAATAATAGTATAAAAAGTTGCCAAAAGTATATGAAAGTTGTAGAATATTGGGATGGAACAATCAAAAATTATAGATACGACGGAGACGTATCAGGGGTTAGGCGCGTCCCCCACCCTCGTGGACAGGGTGTGGCCCCCCTGGCCTTGATTCTTTTGCCAGTATTTTTTTATATATTCCAAAAATAATCTCCGTTGATTTTCAAGTCATTCCAATAACTTTTATTTCTGCACAAAAATAACACCATGGCAATTCTGCTGAAAACAACGTCAGTCCGGGTTAGTTTCATTCAAATCATGCAAGTTAGAGTCCAAAACAAGGGCAAAAGTGTTTGGAAAAGTAGATACATTGGAGACGTATCAACTCCGCCAAGCTTAAACCTTTGCTTGTCCTCAAGAAATTCAACTGACAAACCGAAAGTGATAAAGAAAAACTTGTACGGACTCTGTTTGCTCTTGTTGTTGTAAATATGTAAAGCCAGCATTCAAGTTTTCAGCAAATATTATGAACTAACCATATTCAAAATAACATTTAGGTCTCATGTTTACTCATATCAATGACATAATCAACTAGCGAGCAACAATAATAAATCTCGGATGACAACACTTTCTCAAAACAATCATAATATGATATAACAAGATGGTATCTTGCTAGCCCTTTCTGAGATCGCAAAACATAAATGCAGAGCACCCCTGAAGATCAAGGGCTGACTGGAAATTGTAATTTATGGTAAAAGAGATCCAGTAAGGTCATACTCAATGTAAACTAACAATAATACATGCAAATGACAGTGGTGCTCTCCAACTGGTGCTTTTTAATAAGAGGATGATGACTCAGCACAAAAGTAAATGGATAGGCCCTTCGCAAAGGGAAGCAGGGATTTGTAGAGGTGCCAAAGCTCGGTTTTGAAATAGAGATGAATAATATTTTGAGCGGTATACTTTCATTGTCAACATAACAACCGAGAGATCTCGATATCTTCCACGCTACACACATTATAGGCGGTTCCCAAGCAGAATGGTAAAGTTTATACTCCCCCACCACCAACAAGCATCAATCCATGGCTTGCCCGAAACAACGGGTGCCTCCAACTAACAACAATCCTGGGGGAGTTTTGTTTGCAATTATTTTGATTTGATTTGAGCATGGGACTGGGCATCCCGGTGACCAGCCGTTTTCTCGTGAGTGAGGAGCGGAGTCCACTCCTCTTGAGAATAACCCGCCTAGCATGGAAGATACAGACAACCCTAGTTGATACATGAGCTATTCAAGCATACAAAACAAAATGTTTATTTGAAGGTTTAGAGTTTGGCACATACAAATTTACTTGGAATGGCAGGTAGACACCGCATATAGGAAGGTATGATGGACTCATATGGAACAACTTTTGGTGTTTATGGAGTTGGATGCACAAGCAGTATTCCCGCTTAGTACAAGTGAAGGCTATAAAGAGACTGGGAAGCGACCAGCTAGAGAGCGACAACAGTCATGAACATGCATTAAAAGTAATCAACACTGAATGCAAGCATGAGTAGGATATAATTCACCATGAACATAAATATCGTGAAGGCTATGTTGATTTTGTTTCAACTACATGCGTGAACATGTGCCATGTTAAGCCACTCGAATCGTTCAAAGGAGGATACCACCCTATCATACCACATCACAACCATTTTAATAGCATGTTGGCACGCAAGGTAAACCATTATAAACTCCTAGCAAATTAAGCATGGCATAAGCAACTATAATCTCTAATTGTCATTGCAAACATGTTTCATTCATAATAGGCTGAATCAGGAATGATGATCTAATCATATTTACAAAAACAAGAGAGGTCGAGTTCATACCAGCTTTTCTCATCTCAATTAGTTCATCATATGTCGTCATTATTGCCTTTCACTTGCACAACCGAATAGTGTGGATAATAATAATAGTGCACGTGCATTGGACTAAGATGGAATTTGCAAGCATTCAATTCATGGGCGAAGACAAGGTAATATGGGCTCTCTGTTAGATGAACAATAATGCAGATGAGATCCACTCAACATTTTCATCGTGGTCTTCTCCTCTCGACCCCCTAGGAAAAGAAAGGAAATAAAAATATTTACACGGGAAAGCTTCCAACAAGCAAAAGAAGAACGTGAAATCTTTTTGGGTTTTATTTTCAATTAATACTACTACAAGCATGGAAAGTAAACTAGCTAAAAGCTACAACTAATTTTTTTTTCTTAAGGTTTTTCAAACGCACAAGAAGAAAGCTTAAAAAGAAAATAAACTAGCATGGATGATACAATGAAAAAGTATGAGCACCTGAAAGCACAAGTGCTCCCTGGGTGATTTTGATAATTAATGACAACATATCTCTTGTTGGACTAATACTTTTACCTAGTATGTTTCAGACAAGTTCAAAAAATTAAGTGGCATGGACTAAAGGATGTGGAACCCCTTCAAGATGCTAAGGAGAAAGGATTAGCTCAAGCTTCAAGATCAAGACTCTACATTTTCTATTTTAGTGATCCAAGATCACATTGAGTCTATAGGAAAAGCCAATACTATCAAGAGGGGATGAGGTGTTGCGTAATGGCTTGCTTGCTCAAAGTGCTTAGTGATATGCTCCAAAACCCTCAACTACCTTCCCACATCCACATATGACCTAAACCAAAAGTCAAACTCGGCCCCACCGATTCTTCTATCCGGCGCCACCGAGTTCAGATGTCATAGCCACTGCCACAAACCCTAGGCAAATCGGTTTCACCGATAGGGATCTCGGTCTCACCGAGATGGGATTGTAATCTCTCTGTGTATGTCCATTACCAAAATCGGTCCCACCGAGATTGAGCAATCGGTACTACCGAGATTACAATGCAAACTTTCTGGTTAGCTTATTACCAAAATCGGTCCCACCGAGTTTGTGTAATCGGTCTAACCGAGTTTGCCTGACCAACTCTCTGGTTAGCTTATTACCAAAATCGGTCCCACCAAGTTTGTGTAATCGGTCTCACCGAGATTATGTTATGCCCTAACCCTAACCATATCGGTCCTACCGAGTTGCATCTCAGTCCCACCGAAAATCCTAACGGTCACTAGGTTTGCTAAATTGGTCTAAGGGAGTCCTGGATTAGGGCGTCTCCGGACAGCCGGACTATCTCCATTGGCCAGACTGTTAGACTATGAAGATACAAGATTGAAGACTTCGTCTCGTGTCCGGATGGGACTCTACTTGGCGTGGAAGGCAAGCTAGGCAATACGGATATGGATATCTCCTCCTTTGTAACCGACCTTGTGTAACCCTAACCCTCTCCGGTGTCTATATAAACCGAAGGGTTTTAGTCTGTAGGACAACAACCACAACATACAATCATACCATAGGCTAGCTTCTAGGGTTTAGCCTCTCTGATCTCGTGGTAGATCTACTCTTGTACTACCCATATCATCAATATCAATCAAGCAGGACGTAAGGTTTTACCTCCATAAAGAGGGCCCGAACCTGGGTAAAACATCGTGTCCCCTGCCTCCTGTTACATCCGGCCTAGACGCACAGTTCAGGACCCCCTACCCGAGATCCGCCGGTTTTGACACCGACATTGGTGCTTTCATTGAGAGTTCCTCTGTGTCGTCGCCGTTAGGCTTGATGGCTCCTACTATCATCGATAGCGATGTGGTCCAGGGTGAGACTTTTCTCCCCGGACAGATCTTCGTATTCGGTGGCTTTGCACTGCGGGCTAATTTTCTTGGCCATCTACGCCCCTGGCCATCAGGTCAGATTTGGAAGTTTGAACTACACGGCCGACATCCGCGGAGACTTGATCTTCGATGGATTCGAGCCACAGCCGGGCGCGCCGCACTGTCGCGATGGGTATGACCTAGCTCTGCCGCCGAGCAGTACCCCAGAGGCTGCGCCCGCATCAGCTCCGACCCTCGGCTCGGAGCCAACTGCGCCAGTCGAGGACGGGTGGTTAGACACCGCCTCAGGGGCTGCAGTCTCACTGGCGATCAAGCCGAACACCAGCCTAACCCTCTGCACAGCCCGTGACTCCAAGGTGTCGGACTCTTTTCCGGACTCCGAACCATCCGCGCCCCTGCCAATCGAATCCTATTGGGCGCCGATCATGGAATTCACTGCCGCGGATATCTTTCAGCACTCGACCTTCGGCGACATTCTGAATTCACTAAGGTGTCTCTCTTTGTCAGGAGAGCCCTGGCCGGATTATAGCCAACAGGATTGGGATGCGGACGACGAAGAAATTCGACGCCCACCCACCACCCACTTTGTAGCCGCTGTCGATGATTTAACCGACATGCTCGACTTCGACTCCGAAGACATCGACGGCATGGACGACGATGTAGGAGACGAACATGAACCAGCACCTATAGGGCACTGGAAAGCCACCTCGTCATATGACATATACATGGTGGATACACCCAAAGAAGGCAATGGTGACGGGATAGCGGAGGATGACCCCTCCAAGAAGCAACCCAAACGCCGACGTCAGCGGCGCCGCTCTAAGTCCCGCCAAAGCAAAAGTGGTGATACCGGCACAGGAGATAATAACACTCCGGATAGTGCCGAAGACAACAACAAACCCCTCCAGCAAGATTTAGAGCAGGAGGATCGAGGAGCCAGCTCTCCTGAGAGAGCGACAGACGGAGAGGAGGAGGATGACAATCACATGCCCCCCTCCGAAGACGAGGCAAGCCTCGGCGACGATGAATTCGCCATACCAGAGGATCCTGTTGAACAAGAGCGCTTCAAGCGCCGGCTTATGGCGACGGCAAATAGCCTGAAGAAAAAGCAGCAGCAGCTTCAAGCTGATCAAGATCTGCTAGCTGACAAATGGACTGAAGTCCTCACGGCCGAGGAATATAAACTCGAGCGCCCCTCCAAGAGTTACCCAAGGCGCGGGTTACTACCCTGACTGGAGGAAGAAGCGTATGATATGGCTGATCGGCCACCTCGTGGCCGCGATAGAGAGGCATTCCAGCCAAAAGCTCAGCCTCCACCCCAACGCCATTCAAATAAAAAGGCATGGGGAGATACGCCAGACCTATGAGACATATTGGAGGACAAGGCAAAGCATTCAAGATCGAACTACGGATCACAAGGGCGCACCACTCTGCGAGACGACAAACGTCACGCCAGATACAGTAAAAGCAAATCCGGCCGGGCCGAACACAGCGGGCAAGACCCATTTGAGCTGCGTCGCGATATAGCCCAATACAGAGGTACCGCACACCCCTTATGCTTCACAGACAAAGTAATGGAACATCAATTCCCGGAAGGTTTCAAACCTGTAAATATTGAATCATACGATGGCACAACAGATCCTGCAGTATGGATTGAGGACTTCCTCCTCCACATCCACATGGCCCGCGGCGATGACTTACACGCCATCAAATACCTCCCACTAAATCTCAAAGGACCAGCGCAGCATTGGCTTAACAGCTTGCCAGCGGACTCCATTAGCTGTTGGGAAGATCTGGAAGCCGCATTCCTCAACAACTTTCAGGGAACTTATGTGTGACCACCAGACGCCGATGATTTGAGCCACATAATTCAGCAGCCAGAAGAGTCGGCCAGGCAATTCTGGACTCGGTTCCTTACAAAGAAAAATCAAATCGTCGACTGTCCGGATGCGAAGGCCTTAGCGGCTTTCAAGCACAACATCCGAGACGAGTGGCTAGCCCGGCACCTTGGTTAGGAAAAGTCGAAATCTATGGCAGCTCTAACGACGCTCATGACCCGCTTTTGTGCGGGAGAAGACAGCTGGCTGGCTCGCAGTAATAACATATCAAAGAACCATGGTACCTCAGATACCAAGGACGGCAATAGCAGGTCACATCGCAACAAGCATAAGCTCCGCATTAACAGCGAAAATACTGAGGATACGATAGTCAATGCCGGATTCAAAGGCTCTAAACCCGGTCAGGGGAAAAAGCCATTCAAACAAAGTACGCCGGGTCCGTCCAGCTTGGACCGTATACTCGATCGCTCGTGTCAAATACACGGCACCCCAGACAAGCCAGCCAATCACACCAACAGGGATTGTTGGGTGTTCAAGCAGGTCGGCAAGTTAATTGCCGAAAACAAGGACAAGGGGCCGCATAGCGATGACGAGGAGGAGCCCCGGCAGCCGCACACTGGAGGATAGAAGAGGTTTCCCCCGCAAGTGCGGATGGTGAACATGATATACGCAACCCACATCCCCAAGAGGGAGCGGAAGCGTGCGCTCAGGGACGTATATGCGTTGGAGCCAGTCGCCCCAAAGTTCAACCCTTGGTCCTCCTGTCCGATCACCTTCGATCGCAGGGACCACCCCACTAGTATCCGTCATGGCGGATTCTCCGCACTGGTCCTAGACCCAATCATCGACGGATTTCACCTCACTCGAGTCCTTATGGATGGCGGCAGCAGCCTGAACCTGCTTTATTAGGACACAGTGCGCAAAATGGGTATAGACCCCTCAAGGATCAAACCCACAAAAACGACCTTTAAGGGCGTCATTCCAGGTGTAGAGGCCCATTGCACAGGCTCAATTACACTGGAAGTGGTCTTCGGATCCCCGGATAACTTCCGAAGCAAAGAGTTAATCTTCGATATAGTCCCGTTCCGCAGTGGTTATCACGCGCTGCTCGGGCAAACCGCATTTGCTAGATTCAATGCGGTGCCGCATTATGCATACCTCAAGCTCAAGATGCCAGGACCTCGCAGAGTTATTATAGTCAATGGAAACATAGAGCGCTCTCTCCGAACAGAGGAGCACACCGCAGCCCTCACAGTAGAAACGCAAAGCAGCCTCTCAAGGCAATCAACCAATTCGGTGCTTCACAGCCCGGACACCTTCAAGCGCGCTCGGGGCTATAGGCAAATAGACCGCCTGGCACGATTTGAGCTTGCGTAGCAATACGGCGGCCACCCCAATCCCAGCCCAGCGGCGAAACTCGTGCCGCGCGTACATAATTACGCATTAAAAATACCATGGGCAAAGGTGGGGAGGGGGGCACAACTGTGGCATGCCCCAAGACGCGGCCTAAACCGCACTAGGGGCTTCCCGTTCGGTTATTTTTCTTTTTATTCCAGGACCTTAATCTCTGGAAACACTGTCCAGCAACACTATTGCCGAACACACGATGCAGCAACCAAGGAGGCAGACAGCTACATCATACCATGGAATTCCCAGGTTGATTATAGTAACAAGTGAAATATTCAAGTTAATATCATTCCTCAGCTTGCCCTTGGAAGGGACATAGTCCTACTCTTTGCTTATCGCACTATCTGTATCACTCTGCTTTAACGCAATTTTTTTAATAAACAATGCATGACATTACAACTATTATTGCATTCTTGTTATATATATATATATATATATATATATATCTATGTGTTCATTAATGATGCCTTGCAATCGTACACTCTGGTACGGCCAATACACCAGGGGATTACGTACCCCACAATACAGTGTGAAAAGTCCGACCACTTTCACAAGTGCGGCACCCCGAACTTATAGCATTATATGCATCAGCTCCGAATCATGTCTTTGGTTAAATGTTGGGTTTGCCCGGCTCCTATGTTTTGGTACCTTACGTTCCGCTCTATCGGCTAAGGTAGTGCTAGGAGAACTACTGCGATTCTGCCCCGGTTCTGCCGGGCTTAGCACCTCAGTAGAGAAAGCTAAAACTGACTGTCATGATAAGGCGAGAGACTGGTTGCTGTTCGGCGAGGTTTTTCGAGTCCCTAAAGACTTATGCCGCTTAGGGCGAGGGGCCGGCCCTGTCCGGTTTACAGGGGCGTATCGCACCCCGAATTCGGCCTTCCGAATACCAGGGGCTTGGCTGAAATTTAAAATTATAGATTTCTATGGCTAAGTGAGAGTGATAAAGTATTATTAGTCCGGTTGCCTTGTTCGTTGTGCTGAGCACCTCTCTCGAAGGACCCAAATATGGGAACAAGAGTGCTCAGGTTTATCCTGAACACCCCAGCACTCGTGGCATGGGGGCAGAAGCCGAGGACTAGCCATCTCTCAGATTGGATAAACGGCCAAACAGAAGGTAATATTTTAAATTCAAACAAGCGTTGCATAGCGCATATGAAACACGTTTTCATACATACAGGATAAAACGAGCAAGTCTCATTCAAATATTACATCTTTTGAACACTCGTCCGCGATGAGACGGGCACCCGGCAGAACACCCTCATAGTACATCTCGGGATGGCGGTGCTCCTTGCCCTCTGGCGGCCCCTCCTTGATCAGCTTCACGGCGTCTAGCTTGACCCACTGCAATTTCACACGGGCGAAAGCCCGGCGTGCACCTTCAATGCAGACAGATCGCTTGACGACCTCTAGCCGCGGGCAGGCATCCACAAGCTGCCTCACCAGGGCGAAGAAGCTGTTTGGAAGGGCGTTGCTAGGCCACAGCCGGACTATAAAGCTCTTCATGGCCTGATCGGCCGCCTTATGTAGCTCGACCATCTGCTTCAGTTGGTCGCTCATTGGCACCGGATGTTCAGCCGCAGCATACTGAGATGAGAACAGCTTCTCCGTCGAGCTTCCGTCCTCGGCCTGGTAAAATTGTGCGGCATCAGACACACTGCGGGGCAAGTCTGCAAATGCTCCTGAAGAGCTCCAGATCCGGGTAAGTAATCGGTAATTTACTTTTACATGCTTGCTTTGCATATAGAAAGCCTGACCCGCCGCTATCTTCTTCATCGCGTCGATCTCTTGGAGGGCCTTTTGGGCTTCGGCCTTGGCACTTTTTCCACTCTCGAGGGCCGCGTCAAGCTCAGACTCCCGCATCTTGGAGTCAAGCTCCAACGCCTCGTGCTTCGCCACAAGAGCCTGGCGCTCTTGCTGCACCTCGCCCACCCGAGCCTCGTGCTTATGTCGCTCGGTGCGCTCCTTGGCCGCTTTATCTTTGGCCTTGGTTAGCGCTTGCTTCAGGGTCGCCACCTCGGTCGTGGCCCCTGGCAAACATACGATGATCCTGTTATTTTGCAATCGCGTCCTCTTTCATATATACATAAAACAGGGTATTACTTACCCTTGTTCTCCTCGAGCTGCCTCTTGGCAAGGCCGAGCTCTTTCCGGGCCCCTCGAGGTCCTGCTTCAGTACAGCAACCTCCGCAGTTAGTGCGGCGGACGCCAGTAGCGAAGCCTGCATATGCATATTGACACACTTATATTAGACTCCTGCGATATTATTTGATCCTCTGTTCGGCTTTTCTTTGTGAACACCGAACAAAGCATCAGGGGCTACTGTCTATGTAGTAATATTTCTACTACATTTTTAAACACTTACCTCGAAGCCTGTTAGAAGGCTGGCACAGGCTTCAGTCAATCCGCTCTTGGCGGACTGAACCTTCTGGATCACCGCACTCATGATAGTGTGGTGCTCCTCGTCGATGGAAGCGCTGCGAAGCGCTTCCAGCAGATTGTCTGGTGCCTCTGGATGGACAGAGGTCACCGGCATAGGCGTCTTGCCCCTAGAAGGAGGCCGCCTGCCCGAGACCGGAACCGCTGGAGGGTCCGGTGCGGTGTTCAGCTGAGGGCCAAACTCGGAGCTCTCGGGGGCCCCGTCCCCGCGGCTCCCGGAGTCCGGAAGGTTGCCTTGAGGCGCCTCCAGGACTGTCTCCCCTCGAACCGGTGCCTCTTGAGAAAGCACCTCGGCGTCGTCAGCAGGATGAGGGGAGGTGGCAGTCGGGACTGGATCGCTATCCATGTCTGACGAGCCCAGGGAGCCATCCGATGATACATCGATGCTGGTTCACGGCGGCCTGCATAATCATGTTCGGCGTTAGGGAAAGCAGTGCGACAAAGGAATGCTATGAGTTACTTTGGTATCCGAATACTTACGATCTCCCCGGGGGCTTGGCCCGGGGCAACCACTCGTCTTCGCTCTCATCAGCGGCGGTGGAATTGTCTGGAAGGAGAGTCCTCCCCTTCTTGGATCATTCGGCCTGCCCAGTTGGGGTGGCCTTCCTTTTCTTGTCTCCCCCGCCTGGAGGGGGAGCATCTTCTTCTTCCTCCTCGTCTTCAGGGGAAGAGTGTGCCGCAGAGTTATCGGATGATGAGTCCGATAACACCTGGAGCCGGGAACTCTTTCGGGTTCCCTTGGCCTTCTTGGTCTTCTCCGGCACCTTGTAAGGAGCCGGATCCAGCATCTCCATCAGGAGAACCCTCGCAGTGTCTTCGGGCAAAGGGGCCGAACAGTTAATCTGCCCCGACATCTCCACCCAGTCCTATCAAAGGCATGGAGATTAGACCCCGCGCATAATTAAGCTAGGGAAAATAAATGTCCTACGGGACGTATTGAACTCACCGAACGCGCTAGACGCTTTGCGCTTAGTCCACGGTCCTCGGCGAGAGAAGGGGGGGACCTCAGCGCCCTTGAACAACACCTTCCCGATGTCCTTGTGTGTCGTATCGAAGAGCTCGCTCAAAGTATGGTGCTGGGTTGGGTCGAACTCCCACAAGGTAAAATCCCGTTGTTGACACAGGAGGATCCGGCGGATGAGCATAACTTGGACTATGTTGACAAGCTTGAGCTTCTTGCTCGCCATACTCCGGATACATTTCTAGAGTCCATCCAGCTCCATCGATGAACCCCACGACAAACCCTTCTCTTTCCAGGAAGTGAGCCATGTTGGGAATCCGGATCAAAATTCAGGGGCTGCCACCCATTTGGCGTCGCGCGGCTCGGTGATGTAGAACCACGCCGATTGCCATCCCTTTATTGTCTCCACGAAGGAGCCTTCGAGCCATATGACGTTGGGCATCTTGCCCACCATGGCTCCGCCGCATTCTGCTTGTTGGCCTCGTACTACCTTCGGCTTGATATTGAAGGTCTTTAACCACAGGCCAAAGTGGGGCCGGATGCGGAGGAAAGCCTCACACACGACGATGAACGCCGAAATGTTGAGGATGAAGTTCGGGGCCAGATCATGAAAGTCCAGCCCATAGTAGAACATGAGACCATAGACGAATGGATGGAGGGGAAACCCTAGTCTGCGGAGGAAGTGGTGAAGGAAAACTACCCTCTCGTCACTACTAGAAAAAGGGCTATAGATGGGATTGATACTAATGGCGCACCAGACAAGCGGTGCGCCATTAGTATATACTAATGGCGCACCACCTACTGATACGCCATTAGAGTTGAAACTACTAATGGCGCACCTCGCCCAGGGTGCGCCATTAGTATCAAATTTTTTTTTAACTAGTGCGCCTGTCCAAACATACTAATGGCGCATCCAGATACGGTGCGCCATTACTAGTTGTAACTAGTAATGGCGCACCAGCCGGAAAGTGCGCCACTAATGTTGTTTTTTTATTATATTTTTTATTCCCTTTTTTGCAAAACTACTAATGGCGCACTGTTCCACCGTGCGCCATTACTAGTTTAAACTAGTAATGGCGCACTTTGGGACAGTGCGCCATTAGTATGTTTTTTTTGCAAAACTACTAATGGTGCAGCACCAGGAGGTGCGCCATTAGTAACCTGGATTACTAATGGCGCATTTAGAGTTGGTGCACCATTAGTAAGTGGGCAGCAACAAGATATTTTGGACAGCCTCTCCTACCCACACTCACTTTCTCCCCACTTCATTCTCTCCAACTCCTCCTTGTCTCGGGTGCCTTCTCTTTTTCACCTCATTTCCACCATAGATTCATTCAATTTAAGTGGTTAAATTACCTTGTTTTGATAGGTAAGTAAGGGGGGAAGCTATATTTATGTTGTTCTCCCTACAACAATGTGCACATGCACTTTTTATGGCCTAGCTAGATCTATGTATGTTCGTGGTGTTGCATACGTTTGTGGTGTTGCATATGTGTTTGTGTTTGGAGGTGTACCGGTATTTGAAATTCGATAGTTGCCAATATTTTGCCAGAATGTTGATTCATTTCCATTTCGGCGAGAATTTTGGCATTAAGCATTCTTTTTGGTCCTATTTTTAGGGAAAGTCATGCCAAATTTTTTCTTGGTTCTAAAATATCGTTTTGCTCTACCCCGCAGGCGACCATGGTCCGCATGATGACCGAAGGCATCTTGAATAGGTTTTTGAGGTCCGCGAAGGCCGAGATGCTTCAAAAGAACGAGACGGAGCTAAGATGTCCGTGTCGAAGATGCAAGCTGAAGAGCCTTATTGCGGACCCGGAATCCGGGCAGGTGTGGGACCACCTGCTCTTGCGTGGTTTCATGGATGGCTATCGGTGGCAAGGTGATGAAGATGACTACGAAGTCGTCCATGGGGGCCGGGCAAGAAATGAGGAAGGGCAGCAAGACAACCACCACGGCTCGGGCGGGTGAGAAGACGAAGAATCCCGAGGAGATGATCACGACGGTGATGTTGTACACAGTCATCATGTAGAAGATGCAGGACATGATGATGAGGAAGATGCCGGAGTAGTCGACGGGCATGATCATGAAGATGATGATGCCGGCGGAGTAGACGACGCTGGACCATCGATGGGCTGGGTGCAGGACCCTCATATTCAAGAGCTGCTTCTCAAGCAGACGGATAACGCAAGAGCTACCGCCCGAGAGAAAGCCAAGATGGATCAACTTGAGTTAGACGCGGTTACTCCATTGTATGAAGGATGCAGGCCCGAGGATACCCGCCTGAAAGTAACGCTCATGGCTCTGGAGATGAAGGTAAAACACAAAATGACCGACGCATGCTTCGACGAGAACATGTCATTCTGGCACGAACGTCTTCCCGAGGGGAACAAGTGCCCGACCAGTTTGGAGGAGGCGAAGAAAATCGTGTGTCCTCTGGATTTACCGCACGTGAAATACCATGTGTGCATGAACAATTGCATCATTTATCGGGATGAGCACGCGGATTCTACCATATGTCTGGTGTGCGGCGTCACTTGATACAAGAAGAGGAAGAAAGCTCCTCGAAAAGTGGTGTTGTACTTTCCGATCACTCCTCGCCTGCAGCGGTATTTCGCGGACCCTAAGGTAGCAAAGCTCCTGCGTTGGCACGCGGATAGGGAGGAGAAGAAGCGAGAAGATGACGCAAATGATCCGGAGATAGATAAAAAAGACAAGATGCTGAGTCACCCTAAGGATGCGAGCCAGTGGCAAGCGTTGAACTTCGAAGACCCAGAATTTGGGAATGATCCAAGGAACATCGTGCTGGGCGCGAGCACCGATGGAGTCAATCCGTTTGGCAGCCAGAGAAGCACACATAGCACCTGGCCTGTGTTTGTGTGGATGTACAACCTTCCCCCCTGGTTGTGCATGAAGAGGAAGTACATTCACATGAGTACGCTAATTGAAGGACCGAAACAACCAGGGAACGACATCAATCTGTATCTGGGGCTGCAGAAAGAGGAGCTTGACACGCTGTGGAAAACGCCAGCCAATACGTGGGACACCGCAGAGAAAGAATATTTCCCTATGAGAGTCGCGCTGCTCACGACGGTGCACGACTATCTCGGTTACGGATATGTCGCGGGGCAGGTGGTCCACGGATTTTCTGGATGCGTCAGGTGCATGGATGACATAACGTATCGCCAGCTAGATAGAGATCCCGGGTCTTCAAAAACCGTGTTCATGGGACATCGAAGGTGGCTTCGCGACGATGACCCGTGGAGAAAACGCAAGGATCTGTTTGATGGTGAAACCGAACCCCGAGGACGCCCGCGTACGAGGAGCAGCGAGGAAATAGACGAGCTGTTGAAAAATTGGAAAGACTGCCCACTGCCGGGAAAGAAGCAAAAGGCACCAGAGCCGGGAAAGAAGCGAAAGGCGCCAGAGCTGCTGCTGAAGGTATCGAAAACGAGGTGTGTTTTCTGGGGCTTGCCGTACTGGAAGATCCACCGTGTGCCTCACAGCCTTGATGTCATGCATATCACGAAGAACGTGTGCGAGAGTCTGCTTGGTACCCTGCTCAACATGCCAGAGAGGACCAAAGATGGGCCGAAAGTAAGGGCAGACTTGAAATCAATGGGCATCAGGCAGGAGCTTCACGCTATATATGATGATCATGATGATGATGATGAGGCGAAGCAGGACACAGAAAGTCGTCACAAAGGCAAAAAGGCCAAGAAGACCGGAAATGACTACCCTCCCACGTGCTTCACTCTAAGTCAGGAGGAGATCGAGCAGTTTTTCACCTGCCTCGTAGGAGTAAAACTTCCTTACGGTTACGCGGGGAAGATAAGAAGATACCTAGACCCAGCGAAGCTGAAGTTCAGCGGGACGAAGTCTCACGACTGTCACGTGCTGATGACGCAGATACTTCCAGTTGCAATCCGTGGGATCATGGACGCGCACGTCTGTGAAACCCTATTTGGCCTATGCAACTTTTTCGACGTCATCCCTCGGAAGTCTGTTGGCGTGAGGCAACTCAGAAGGCTACAGGAAGAGATCGTGGTAATACTATGCGAGCTTGAGATGTACTTCCCGCCCGCATTCTTCGACGTTATGGTGCATCTGCTGGTCCATATCGTGGACGATATCATCCAACTCGGGCCGACGTTCCTGCACAGCATGATGTTGTTCGAAAGGATGAATGGTGTCATCAAAGGATACGTTCGCAACATGTCACGTCCAGAGGGAAGCATAGCCAGGGGCTTTCTGACCGAAGAGTGCATCTCCTACTGCACGAATTATCTAGGCATCGAGAACCCCGTTGGTCTGCCCGTCAACAGGCACCTTGGCAGGCTCGCTGGATGGGGTCACCGTGAGGGTCGTCGCGAAATGCATGTCGACTTCGAGGGTCGACTCGCCGACTTTGAAAGAGCAAACCTAGTCGCGCTACAACACATAGACGTGGTCGATCCTTGGGTGGTACAGCACAAAACCTTTATTAAGAAGACGTACAATGACCGAGGCCAACAGAGGACGGACGGAGATATACTCAAAGAGCACAACTCATGTTTGACGCGTTGGTTCAAGCAGAAGCTTCTGTCGTACCCTTTACATGAGGATTCTTCCGCGGAAGAAAAACTCATATTCGCCTTGTCACAGGGCGCCGAGCACAACCTGATGACCTATGAGGCGTATGATATCAACGGCTACACATTCTACACCGAGGCCAAGGACATGAAGAGCGATGGTTATCAGAACTCCGGGGTAACGATGGAATCCTACACCGGTAACGACAAGGACAGATACTACGGAAGGATCGAGGAGATCTGGGAGCTGAGCTACGCTGGAGAGAAGGTCCCGATGTTCCGTGTCAGATGGGCCAAGAGCGTCCTAAAAGAAGACCGGTATTTCACCACCATGGTTATACCCGAAGCCAAATCCAAGACCGTGGGCGCAAACGTCACCGCGAAAAATGAGCCATGGGTACTGGCTTCCCAAGTGGACCAATGCTTCTTCATTACCGACCCGTCAAAGACCAGTCGTGTTGTCGTGAGGAGAGGCAAAAGGAAGATCATCGGAATGGATGGAGTAGCCAATGAGCAAGACTTCGACCAGTACGGCGACCCGAGGATCGAACATGACGACGATGATGAAGTAGCATCATACACCACAAGAAGAAGCAGGACCACCCTACCTAAAGGACGTCCGTTCCACATAAGAACTCCATTTGCGAAAAAGAAGGGCAAGAAGATTGTGAACAGATAGCTAGCTAAGATCAATTGTATTTAAATCGTAGCCTTCATTTCTCGATTGTATTTCATGGGCACTTTATGAACTATCATGAATATTTTTAAATTTCATGGACACTCGATCTCGATCCCCCTCCATCTCGATCGCTATCCCACCTCGCCAGATCTGGTCCCCCTCGCCACTGAGCACCCCCCGGTCCACCGGCCACCGCCGCTGACCCCCCGCACCCTCGATTCCCCTACTCAACCGCCGCCGCCGACCCCCCGCACCCCTCCCCTACTCAACCGCCGCTGCCGACCCCCCGCACCCTCCCCCGCTCCACCGGCATTACTATTTGATGATATTTTTTAAAAAATTATTACTGTCTTATAAAAAAATATTACTGATATGATTTAAACAAGTTTGAACATATTTAAACACAAATAAGTATCAAACAGCATTTTAAATGCATAAAAAAATTTGTGGAGCCTGGGAATCGAACCAAGGACCTCCTAGTGTGAGAACTGGCTGCTGACCAGTTGAGCTAGTAGAGGGGACTTGATGTGGATCAGCTCAGGTGGTAGATAACCTGTTGGCTCGAGTAGAAATCAAAAAAAAATACTAATGGCGCACCAGGGTGAGGTGCGCCATTAGCATGGATGTACTTATGGCGCACCGAGGGGTGGTGCGCCATTAGTATTGTGCCGCCCCCGCCCATCCATACTTCCTCCCGGCCCAAACCTATCGATCCCCTCTCTCTCCCTCGCCCTCGCCCTCGATCCCCTTCCCCTCTCCTCTCCCGACGCCGCTGCCCCGCCGCCTCGACGTCGCCCCGACACCACTGCCCCGCCGCCTCGACGCCGCCCCGACGCCGCGACGCCGCCCCGACGCCTCGACGCCGCCCCTTGCCCCGACGCCGCCCCTTGCCCCTGCGCCCCTGCGCCTTGACGCCCGACGTCTCCAACCACCGCCTCGACGCAAGCAGAGGGGCTTCTCCTCCCCCTCGACGCCAGGCAAGCAGAGCGGCTCCTCCTCCCCTTCGACGCCAAGCAAGCAGAGCGGCTCCTCCTCTCGCTCGATGCCAAGCCAGGTGAGCTGCCCCCTCCCCCCTCGGCTGCTTGCTTCTATCCATCCTAACCCTAGGTTGGTTGCATTGCTGCCCCCTCCCTCGTTTGTGATGATTCTATGCTACAAGATCCAATCCAGTCTGACCATGCCTAGCCCCTTCTCCATTGCAGCAGCCCGCCACACTCCTCTCGAGGAGGAGAGGAGAGGAGAAACCCACGCAGCGCCGTCATTTCCCGCACGGCCTCGGCACCGTCTCCTCCCCTCCAAGCTCCATTGAATCCATGCTGCTGCTAAGGTGAGCTGCACCTCATTAGATCTACCTTCCCCTCCTTAATTATGATAGTCAAGTGGTGCCTACATTTAGAAAAGGATATTCTTCTCATTATGATAGTCAGTGTTTGTCACTTCGAAAAAGGACGTACTTGTCATTCAAGCTTATTTACTTTCTGGTAATGTACTCATTTTGCATCTGAATTTACTTTCTGGAAATATGGATTAACTTTCCTGAAATTTGAGCTTTTCTTAACTAATCAAGAACTCCCCTCTGTATGTGAAACACCTATGCATGACTAATTCTGCACAGCAACATGTCACTTCTGTTAAATTTTGATTTCTGAATGTTTCCGATGTGCAAGCATATCTAGATTAGTAGGACTCTAGTCATGCTGGTCGTTGGTGATATCTGAATTCCTGCTGTTTGGTGGTGTTGACTGTTTTCTGTAGTTCTCTGAATTGCACATGTTTATTTCGATCCATCAGACCTTTTCAGGACTAACTTAGGTTGGGATTTATATTATTGTCACAACCTTCCTGGAAGGTTCGAGTGAGCCTGCATGCCCATTGATGGGCACCCCTTGTCAGTTGGACCATCTTTAGGTTTCCTGTGTTTCTGAATGTGAAAGCATATCTTGACCCCTGGAACTTTGCATGGCTAGTAGATCGACGGTGGTATCCACATACGTATTGACTAGATATGTGTTAACTCTTACTGTAGGATTCTGATATGCAAGTTTTTTTGGATCCATAGAACCCCTGCACAGCTATTTTTTCATGTTTCTGATGCGAACCTTAATTTGCATTGATGCCTTCCCGTTGTCATTTGGATATGGCTTGTTTAGGTTTCTCACATGCAAGTTTATTTGGATCCATTGCACCTTTGCGTTACAAATTATGAAACTGATGCAATTTGTTTGGTGGGCTTTCGTGGAAATGTGCATCAACTTTCCTGAAAGTTAAGCTTGTCTTGACTCTTGACTAGGTGTAATTATGAACTGGACGCGCTTTATGACTAGATGGTGATGCTAGGTGTGTTGATGTATACTTGCTGTTAATTGGATCATGCTTCTTTAGGTTTCATTGGTCAGGCTGTCAATTTTCTTGTGGAATGTGGGTGTCAACGCGTACTTTGATGTCAATTGGATCATTCTTCTTTAGGTTTCATTGGTTGGCCTGTTATTTTGTTTGCTGCCGTCTTTGTCTAGTAAAACTGCCTGATTAGGTTTTTGTTCAACCTCAGAATGCTTTCAGTTCTGTTTTGTCAGGCTGATATTGACTATACTGTTTAGTTTATACACTAGTTACCCAGAAAGTTGGTCTTCCTCCTAGCAAGAATATACAGTATTAGATAATACATGATGGACAGTACTACTTGTCTATTTACAATGAGACAGGGGGCCCGTGGTATCATTATGGGGCTGTGCTGCTGTATTATGCCTATAAAAACACTTGTTTGGTCAATTAAACAGGGCATTGAAAATTGACACGGCATTTTTGTTTTCTGTTGAACCTAAGCAATTTCATACGCTTGACAAAGTTGATGCTTTATTCCTAATGTATAATTTGTTTGTCTTGTAAATAGAGCATTGGACAGAGATTTGAGCAAGTAGCACATTGCCTTGTCCACCTGGGATAATGATTTTGCAGGTACCCCGAGAGGCCCTTGAGTTTGCTGGAATGTCGATTAACTTCCGTTCCGGCAAATTCGGGTACTCCTTATGTCCTAGTTTCAGCAAAGGTCATGCTGAAATTTTCCGTGAATTTTAGCATGACTTTGCTAAAAATAGGACATATGGGGTACTTGTGACTAATGCATGGGCCGGGGTATCTTAGTAGTTAATTAAGTAGGATCAAGTGCCTCTTTATTCTAGCTGCATTAAACCATAGGCGGCAATAGAGCCAAGTGATTAGGCCCAACTTAGAATTCTCCTTCCCAGCTTAGCTTTTAGGATGCCTCGGTGTCGACAAACCATTAATTATACAACCTTGGCTTTTAGGGTGCCTCGGTGTCGATAAAAACTGAAATGATGAAAGCTTAGGCTTTTAGGGTGCCTCGGCGTCGAAAAACCCTCAATGATAAAAGCTTAGCTTTTAGGATGCCTCGGTGTCGACAAACCCTAAATGATGAGACCATGATCTTGTTCCTTGACAATAACCAACTTTTTGACCAAACTTTGTTCCTATTTATAGAGAAACATGGCCAACAACGATGAGGCCGGGGGTTCGGGCGGCAAGAAATTCTGGGAGCTGTCCCAGGAGATGGAGGAACAACCTCACTTGTATGAGGACACCGCCTTCCCCACCGATCCTGAGACCACTGATGGTACCGCCGAGGATGACCCCACTGATGCCACCACTGATGGTGCTACCGAGGATGCCACCACTGATGATGGCGGCGCACGCATAGATGGCAGCCAACCGAAGAGGCAACGGAAGGACCGGCGCCCGACCGTGCTCCGCACCCTCAAGGAGGAAGTTACTGAAGTGGACTCCAACGGTAATCCAACGGCGCCCGAACGAATAGTCAAGGGGTACTCGCTTCAGCTTGGGTGCATTCTCCGGAGCACCGTCTCGATCAACACCGAGAACCTCAGGCATCCTGACCAAGGGAATTTGCGCAACCTCCTCTTCATGAAGCTGCACGAACGATACAAGTTCCCCGCTGAATTTGAAAACACAAGCCTCAAAGGGAATAAAGTGAACAATGCTGCCCTCACGAAGATGAGCACGGCCCTGTCTACTTGGAAAAGCAATGTGAAGAGAATGATCGAGAAAGGTGAGAGTTATGAGAAGATCAAGGAGAAAAATCCTTCGATCACCGAAGATGACTACAACGACTTCAAGATCAATTGCTCGAGCACCGCAAGCTCCGAATCAAGTAAGTGGGGGAAAGAAATGCGGGAGCTGAACTTAGGGGAACACACACTCGGTCCCGGCGGTTACAGAGTGGCGGAGCCTATATGGGACAAGGAGGAGGCGGACCGTGCCGAGCAAGGCCTACCGCCCCTCTTTGATAAATACGGTGACAAGCAGACCAGGAACTTTGTTAGGGCCCGGTACAAGAAGGACCCAAAAACAAAGGAGCTTACCACGGATCCAAAGACCAGGGCGCTTGAGCTTGTTCTGGTAAGGAATACACCCCCGCGTAATTAGCTCCATATGGTTGCATTCTAATTAATGAAGCCAAATTTCTAAATGGTTCACATTCCTTCCGCAGGCGACTGAAAGCAGTAGCGCGGGGTCGACTAAGAGCAACCCTTGGGACACCACTCTAAATAGGGCGTTGAATGTAATGAAGAACAAGGATAAGCTCAGTAAGCCGACGTCAGCTGGTCGTGTGGCCGGCAAAGGCTTGTCGACAAAATGGTCGTCATACTATAACACTGGTGGGTGAAAGGAGAGAAAGACCAGCTTGGAAAGCTAGGTGCGCGAGGTTCAAGAACTCAGGGCACAGGTGGCGCGGATTCCGGAGATTGTCCAAGAGCAAGTGCAACAACAACTCGGAGCGACGATCACCGCCATTGTGCCTACCTTGATCCAGGGGATTAGTGCGTGGATTGCGGGCGGCCAACAGGGGCCGCCCCCGATTCCTAGCTTCACGGCCAGCAACTCGCAGAACGCAATGGCGGGGCCATTGGTGTCTCCGGCGGAGGCGGCATTGGTGTCTCCGGCGGAGGCGGCATGGGAGCTTAATGCACCCGGGTGTATGCCGGCCGGCACCTCTGCAGCAAGCGGCCCCTCCGTCAACTGCACGCCCGCCGTTGGCGGTGCCTCGACATTAGCCGAGCTCGACGCCATCATCACGGTAACTAATTAAGCCTCTCTCGGCTGAGGACTTCATCTCCTTGACTTTGACTGGGCATCCCTGACGCCCTACATGTTTTCGCAGGGCGCCGCCGACGTTCCGTGCACTCTCCTGCACTTCGTGAACAACGAGTTGGTCGATGTCGCCAAGGGCAAAATCATTCAACCGGGCAACCCCTTGTTCCACGGTACCCAGATGCCACCCAACTTGTTTAGGGTTCAACTGGTTCGGGTGCTGCCAGGCTGCAACGAGTTGTTACCTCCGATTCGACCCGTCGGGGCCGACGATGATGACGTGATGACCCTCAGCGCTTGCCTGAGCTGGCCCCTGCTTTTGCCGAGGAGCCAGATTCGTTTGGGGGCGGGGGACACCACCCCAAAGACAACACCGCTAGTCGTGCCGCCGCCAAGTCGGCCCCATGGCAAGACCGCCGCAACGGTGCCGGACATCCCTATGCCACTGGATCCAAACATGCATATGGCACAGGATCAGAACGACGACGACGACGATACATTTGCCAACGTCGATCAGTACTTTGCCGATCATGGGTACGGTGGCGACTTCATGGGGCCTCCTTCGCAAGAACCCAACCCAACAAAAGACGTGCGCGATCTAGCTGGTACCGCGGAGAAGCCAAGTTGCAACAGGCGTCGTCTGCAGTTCAGCTCTCAGGAAACGCCTCCAGCTGCCGACTTCACCGAGCCTCAGATAGGCGAGGTGCGAAATATAATCAGCCCCAACACACTCAAGAAGGTGGTCTGTGAGCAGAACTCGGTCCCATTACAGGAGAAGAAGAAGGCACGCAAAAGAAAGACTAACAAGGGTGCGGGCCAGCCGGCACCGAGTACGATCCGTGCTCAGGACGGGCCACCTTCACCTGAGGATATCTCGAGGAGGGTGCATGTGGCGGGTAGGCCGATGCTACCGAGAAATATGCTCGATGCTGCAACCGGTGCTATGCGGAGTCTGCATGACAGTGTTCTTTCTTTGGAGAAGCAGCGTCTCGAAGAGAAGGATGTGGCATACCCGGTTTTTGCGGCCAAGGTGCCAGAGGGCAAGGGCTTTGTGGATAACTCCATCGGGGGTACGATCGTCCTGCAGTTTGATGACATCCACGCTATGTTGAACCTTCATCCGCTGCACTACACCTTCGTTCGGCTATTTTCGCTGAGTATGGAGATGCGGATCATTCGCGACAAGACCCCGGACATCATGATAGTCGACCCCTTCTACATGCGTAACAAGATCTTGGGCAGCGCTGGGGACCGGCAAGTCGCGAGTTCTTACCTCGAAGGCGTCATTCTGGCAAACCAAGATAAGGATAACTTCCTCGTGCCTTACTTTCCCGAGTAAGTCCTCCCCTCAACCGCCCCGTAACATATGAATTCTTAGATTTCGATCGTTTTTCTTTTAACATTCCGTGTTTTCTGCAGTGACACACATTGCACGCTCATCCTCCTAAGCCCCAAATATTCCATGGCCACGTATTTCGACCCGGACCATCAGTCGAACGTAGACTACACAAATGTCAAGAAGGTTCTTGACGATGTTCTCCCCGGCTACGTCAAATCTGGAGGCACCTTCACCAGGCCTATTCGTAAGTACGGCAAGCACGTGTTCTCCCACAATACGACGTTATGCTGCGTCAAGCAACCGCCTGGCGGTCAGAAGGGTGCCTACTACGCCATCCATCACATGCGGGCGATCGTACGGGACCATCATCACCTTCTGCTACCGAGTAGACTCAAAGATTGGGCCGCGAGCGTGTCGGCAATCCAGGACGCGGACATTAGACAAGAATTCTTTCGCATCCAGTCGGAGTTTGCGGAAATCATCCATCAAGATGTCCTTCGTACCTCGGGGCAGTTCTACCTCAGAAATCAACCGTCCAACAGTGACATCGACACAATCCTACAAATGCAGGCTGACAACGCCCGTTCTTTCATGACTCCCACGATAGACGGCGGCTTCATCCACGCTCCGGTCCCTTGAGTCTCATGTTGTAATTAAACTTTAATGAACTTGTAGTATGTCTCTTTGGTTTCGAGAGTCGTTCAACTTAAGATGTAATCGATGCTATTAATGTCTTGCTTTTCTCTTCCGACCGTTCTGTTGCATACTTATATATTGCTTATGTATTTTCTGTGAATTGGTACTAATGTTTCGTTTGGCTACTGCATAGCAATGCCGTGGTATGTCGTGTACAAGGGTAAGGTTCCCGGAGTCTACGACGACTGGGAGGAGTGTCGGAGACAGGTTCACCGATTCAGCGGTAACAGTTACAAAGGGTACGCCACTAGGGCCGAGGCCAAATCTAGATACGCCCGCTATCTAGCGGGAGAGGGGAGGGAGCGTTGGAGGAACCGGATGAAGACGAGTTTCATCGTGATGATGCTCATCGTGATGACCGCAGCTCTCTTCTATGTGATGGTAGTTTACATAATCGATATCGACTTGTAATGTGAAGACAAACTCGCGGTCTCGAGACTTGTAATATAATGTTCTATCTTTGTTCGGTCTTTTCAATTCGGATACTAATATGATGACTTGTATTCGGAGAATAAAATGATGAATTGTATTCAGAGACTAATCTTCTATTGTATTCGATGAATCTGTTGTTGATGTGTGATGTCTATATTTTGTCCAATTATACATTTTGTAACCTGTGCAGAAAACAGAAAATAAAAAAATAAAAAAAACCTAATATTCATAGTAATGGCGCATCACATCATAGTGCGCCATTAGTATGCCAAAGGATACTAATGGCGCATCATTAAAGAGTGCGCCATTAGTATGCCGAAGTTACTAATGGCGCATCTTGCTGTCGTGCGCCATTAGTATGCCAAAGCACCTGGGTATACATGGCCCCCTGGGAGGCATACTAATGGCGCACTGTTGTATATACTAATGGCGCATCTGGGGTGCGCCATTAGTATACCAGATACTAATGGCGCACCTGTGGTGCGCCATTAGTAAAATATACTAATGGCGTGCTACTAATGGTGCACCACTAATGCGCCATTAATGGCCAAATTAGGTGCGCCATTAGTAGGCCTTTTCCTAGTAGTGCGTGAGGTTCCGGGGTAGGGACGATTTGCCCCGCAGCGGGCAGCCGATGCGCGATGTTCGCGGCTAAGTATCTAGCTCCGCGCAGCTTTTTGATGTCTCCCTCCGTGACGGAGGAGACCATCCACCTGCCTCCCACTCCGGACATGGTTGGAGAAGGTTGAGGCGGGAAGAGTGGACTTGGGTGCTAGAGCTCGAGTGTGCGAAAACGGATGAGCAAAGGAGGAAGAAGGCGTGGATAGAAAGGTGAATCCTTATCCCTTTATATGGGCGGGCGAAGCTAAGCGTCCCCACTTGCCTGGTAAAACTTGCTTATCCCCCAAGAGGCGCAATTGATGGCGCGGTTGGGTTACGCACGCCCGTATTGATGAGAATCCTGTAATAAGGAGACACGATCTCTGTTTTGACAAGACATGTCGAAAACTGCCTCGCGTTATGTGCGGGGCTGGTTAAAAGAAATGGTTCGAATAATCACCGGGCCATGACGTAACGTCATGCTGCCAAAACAGGCCAGCAAATTAGATCTGTGAAAATATTATTCTCTCTACGGTGGAATGTGGAACTTATTTTGCAGGGTCGGACACTATCCTCGTATTCAAATTCTTCTGTGATGTATTCGGAGAAGGAACGCGCCTTGCAATGCCGAAGACAATACTGCGCGCCGGACTCATTGTCATTGAAGCCTGGTTCAGGGGCTACTGAGGGAGTCCTGGATTAGGGGGTCTCCGGACAGCCGGACTATCTCCATTGGCCAAACTGTTAGACTATGAAGATACAAGATTGAAGACTTCGTCTCGTGTCCGGATGGGACTCTACTTGGCGTGGAAGGCAAGCTAGGCAATACGGATATGGATATCTCCTCCTTTGTAACCTACCTTGTGTAACCCTAACCCTCTCCGGTGTCTATATAAACCGAAGGGTTTTAGTCCGTAGGACAACAACCACAACATACAATCATACCATAGGCTAGCTTCTAGGGTTTAGCCTCTCTGATCTCGTGGTAGATCTACTCTTGTACTACCCATATCATCAATATCAATCAAGCAGTACGTAGGGTTTTACCTCCATCATGAGGGCCCGAACCTGGGTAAAACATCGTGTCCCCTGCCTCCTGTTACCATCCGGCCTAGACGCACAGTTTGGGACCCTTACCGAAGATCCGCCGGTTTTGACACCGACACGGTCCGACCGAGTTTCTCTATTCGGTCTCACCGAGATTGGTAAATTGTGTGTAACGGTTAGTTTTTGTTGGAGGCTATATATAACCCTCCACCCACTCTTCATTCGTGGAGAGAGCCATCAGAACATACCTACACTTCCAATACACATTTTCTGAGAGAGAGAACCACCTACTCATGTGTTGAGGCCAAGATATTCCATTCCCACCATATGAATCTTGATCTCTAGCCTTCCCCAAGTTGCTTTCCACTCAAATCCTCTTTCCACCAAATCCAAATCCTGTGAGAGAGAGTTGAGTGTTGGGAACACTATCATTTGAAGCATAAGAGCAAGGAGTTCATCATCAACACGCCATTTGTTACTTCTTGGAGAGTGGTGTCTCCTAGATTGGCTAGGTGTCTGCCGGGGTACTGATCCACGGGCACCTATGGGACCGGCGGACCGGGTCCCTTTCGGTTTGGCGGGGGCGGAGGTCGTGCAAAGAGCGGATCGAGGTGATGCACGCGAGCGATTTACCCAGGTTCGGGCCGCACGGATGCGTAAAACCCTACTCCTGCCTTGTGGTTTGTATTGATTTCTTGCTCGGGAGTGCGGAGTGCTATGGTACACTTCAGCAGCTAGCAAGACCGAGCGTGAGTGTTCGAACTAGCTAACCCCCCTCTACGTTGCACACGGGCCTCCTTTTATATGCTCAAGGGGTTCCCGACAGGTGGCAACGGAGGTGAAGGGCAAAAATGGAAAGGTGTTGTGGTAGGCACAGCTACCTGCTACAGTGTATCATACCTAACCCTGACGGCAGGAGACAAGGGCTTTAAATGCCCGTCGGTGTCGCCTAAACAGTGCGAAAAGGGACCGCCAGGGACGCCACCGCTCGCCACGATGGCGATCTTGTCAGCGCCGCTTGCCACCGCACGCCGCTGGCTGCACAGCCTCCCGCCACGTACGCCTGGAAGGGCCCCAGAGCGACACGTTGGTGGATGTGCTGGAGCGCGGGCCCAGGGAGGTGGCTTGCCGCGGCAAGCGCCTTGCCGCTGTCGTTCTCTTGTCGCGTCCGGGAGCTTGTCGCTCACCGGGCCTTGCCGGGGCGCGCGGTGCGCCGTGGCAAGTTCCTTCCAATGCCTTGGGTGGCCTTCCCGGCAAGCTCCTCTTGCCGAGGTCTTGGGATGCTTTTGTTAGCCTTCCCGGCAAGCTCCTCTTGCCGGGGTCTTGTCTTCCTGGCTTGGACACTTTGTTCTTGAATGGCTCCAAAGGAACCACGGAGGATCTTGGCGGTCACCCGGCAAGCCTTGCCGCGGGATGCTGCGACTGCCCATGCACAAGTTTGGGATACTAGGGTACCCCCACTCTAGTACACCGACAGGAGCCCCCGGGCCTGGGCCATACACGGTGCCGAGCGCTGTTGGGCCAGGCCCAAAACAGGGCACGGGCACGCGCGGCCTAGGTTACGCCGTATCTTACTCCGTATCCACCGCGCCCTCGCCGAACGGCACGCGTTGAATGCGGCGTTGTGGGCGAGATCGTGGTGGTTATTTTATTCGGAAATGCGGAATGTCCGCCCCCTCCCCCTTTATAAGCAGAGGAAACGGGGGCAGTTCGCACATTCGCCCATTGCTGTTTCCAATCTCAGAAACCTCCGCTGCTCCCTCGCCTTCCCAGAGCAGAGAGAGAGAGAGCAGCGCCCCGCCCCCCATCGCCGCCAGCATCACCAACGCCGTCGACCTCCTCCACTGCTTCCGCCATGGCTCCAAAAGCCGACAAGGGGAAGGCCGTGAAGTCGACCGAGGCGCAGCGGCTCACGGCGCTGCGGAAGGAGCGGGCAGTTTTCCCCCCCAAGCTTGCCGCGAAGGAGCTGAGGGAGAAATACTACCTCTTTTGGTCGGCGGAGACGCGCGCGCATCCGCACACAAAGGTACTCCCCGCCGTCGCTTGGAAGAAGGCTCCGAATGGATACCCCTTTTTTGCTCTGTTCTTCTACTGCGGGCTCTGCCCGCCTTTCTCAGATTTCTTCTGCGACATCATGAATACGTACGGATTCCATCTCCTTGACTTCACCCCCAATGCCGTTCTGACAATGGCAGTTTTCGCACATCTCTGCGAAAACTTTGTCGGAGTCCTTCCCAACGTAGCCCTCTTCCGCCACTTCTTCATACCCCGAGTAGAGAGAGGAGAGCCTCTATCCGGCGGGATTGCCTGGATCTCAAGGGCCGGCAAGAAGGAGACCTATCTGGAGGGAGAGTTCCGCGGCAAGTGGGAGGAGTGGAGAACAGATTGGTGCTGGATTGACGAAGAGGATCCGCAGCCATTCACCACCCGGCACAAAACCCCAGTAGCACGCAGCAGCGACTGGAGCGACGTGGCCCCGGAAGACGACAGGCTGAGAATTGCCGTCACCAGAATCCTGCGCCTCAGGCTTGCCGGGCTTACTGTTGGCGCTGTTGGCGCAGACTTCCTCGCCGCCGCATCGCCCCCCTACAGGAACGGGGGAGGCCCACTTGGGAGTTCAAGAACGCGGCAGACATCATGAGGCTGAGGCCGGGCCTCAACTACAACTTCACAGTCCTGGAGCTCAACGCAATGCTCCAGGAGCTCTTCAAATATGACCCCCAACATCCCGAGGTGTTCAGGTTGCCGGGGGGCGTCGTATCGTTGTGCAACAATTCTTCGCTTGACTGCATCCGTGCAATGATGCCCGAGTGCGACTCGCATGGAATTGTGCCAACTTGGCAGGAGCCTGCAGACGAGGTCGTGCAGCAGTTCTTCGACGACTTGGTGGAGGTGGCAGTCCGCCCCGACGAGAAGGACGGCCTCACCCGCGACACCACGGATGCGGAGTTGGCGCTCATCGCCACCAGGATGGAGGAGGCGGCGGCAGCGGCAGCCACGGGCGAGTTCGGATTTACTATGGAGGAGGCTGATGCAGCGGAAGCGGCAAGCCGTGCCGAGCGAGGGGAGGCCGCCGGCAAGAAAGAGCTTGCCGGGCGTGAGGCCGAGCCGAGTGAGCCCGCCAAGGACACGAGCGTCTCGTTGGAAATCAACTCTTCTTCCTCCTCGTCTTCAGGCAGCTCGCCGCAAGCAGGGCCTCCATCCCCGCCAAGAAGGCGTCTCCGCAAGGCCTGTGACGTGGCGGAGCGGCAAGCGGGTCAACAGTCGCCGCGCCGCATGACACGCTCTACCGCGGCAAACACCGTTGCCGCGGGAGCGCCTCATGCTGCGACGGCGACTGGAGCGGAGTCTAGCCGGACCACAGCTTCAATCCCTGCCGCTACCCATGCCGCGCCGACAGCCGGAGCGGGGTCGTCTCAGCCCACCGCCACCGTTCCCGCCAAGCGGCCAAGGGAAGCTACCCCTCCGCCTCCTCATGCCGGGCGCGTGCCGAACTTCGACTTCTCCGCGTTCAGCTCCGACGAGGAAGAAGAAGAAGAGTAAGCTTCTCTTGATGTACCTATAGTTCTTCAAATCTTGCTGTTTGTCTTGTATCTCATTTGCTTCGCTTTGAATTTGTTCCTTCTCAGGACTCTGGCTCAGAGAGCAGCAAAGAGAGCCAAGGCCCCGGTGATCGTCATCGAGGACGAGCCCACTGCGACAGCAGGTGGCGCGCCCGAGACAAGCTTGCCGGACCCGGCGACTTTTCTCCAGGGCAGCCCCCAGCGTAAGTGTCTGATTTACTTTCTGCTGCGAGGTGCGCTTGGGTACTTGTCTTTGCTGATATCTGCTTGTTGACTTGTGGAGGAGCCGAGCAGCCTCACCAGGAGCCAAGGGAGAATCCCCCGACAAGGGAGAATTCTCCGACAAGGGAGGGTTCTCCGGTAAGGGAGAAGTCTCCGGCAAGGGAGGGTTCTCCAGCAAGGGAGAAGTCTCCAGCAAGGGAGGGTTCTCCGGCAAGGGACAGCGCCAGCGGCCCCCCGATGGCGGAGAACACAACTGCAGAACCTGGTGCAGGTACTCCTCTTGCTTCAAAACTTCCCTTGGGTTCTTCTTCTTTTGATCTTCTTGAGTTTTTGCTGGATTTTGCTTGACTCTTTCCCCTTTTCCGGCCGTCAGATCCATCCGCTGCGGAGCAGATGGAAACCGAGGTCGCCGCCGACGAGGCAACTGGTGCTGGAGATGCCGCCGGCGCAGAGGCCGCCAAGGCTGACGCCGCGGCAACTGGCGAGGGGTTCGGCGATCGCACTGACGGCCCTGAGGCCGCAGGAGCGCCAGGCGCTACACCGACCGCCGACCCGTCCGCCGCTGCCGCAGCGCCAGGCTCCGGAGAGCCCCAGCCAGGCGTCTACCTGAAGGCCGGCGACGACGTCTTCATCAATCTTCCCTGGGCATCAAGCTGCAGAGCGCCGGTCGAGGGGGAGGTCTTCGACGGAGAAGTGCTTGCCTCCGCGGGGTTGACGCTGGTCGATGCGCCAAGCAGTAGCAGCAACGAGCCCGAAGAAGAGCGACTGCTGCGGAGGTTGATGTCGCTCTACCGCGCACGACAAGCCAAGCTGGAGTCCCGCGAGGCACTTGTCGCGAAGGCGGGAGCATACATTGAAAAGCGCGCGGAAGAGCTCGGGGTTTTCCACCGGGAAGCCCTCCGATCCCCGGCGGAGGAGCGGGAGCAGCTTGCTGAGGCGCGGAAGGCCTTTCTCCTCGAGAAGGCCGAAGCCGAAGAGCACCATCGACTTGCCGCTGTGAAGCTTGCCGCGGAGGAGGGCGAGCTGGCGTAGCGGAAGGTTAATCTTGACGCCCACGAGGAGGAGCTTGCCTCGCGCGAGGAGAAACTTGGCGGAGCCCTCAAACAAGTGGAGGATGCTGCCGCCGCCGCCGAGGCCGCCAAGGAGGAGTTGAAGACGAAGGTGGCGCGGCTGGAGGCCGATCTCTCCGAGAAGGGCAAGGAGCTCAGTGCCGCCAAGGTCTCCAACGTCGATCTTGAGTTGAAGCTAACCACTTTGACCAAAACTTTGGACAGCGCCAAGAAGCGGGAGGCGGCCTTGAAGGAGGAAATCAAGGCCGACAAGGCGCTGCTGGAGAGTGCTGCCACCGCCCAGAACGCCTTCAGGGAAACCGTGACGCACTGGACGGAGAGCCTTGTGAACGCCGCCACGGACATCGACAAGGAGCTGGCGCAACTAGGGATGGAGGATCTCGGGTATCCCACCGACGACAACCTCCAACCCAGCGCCAAGCTCGTTCTGTTCTTCAAGGGCGTGGTGACGGCCCTTCAGCGACTCCGAGAGAGGATCCCCAAGCAACTGGCTGACGAGTCGCACAGGGTCTGCGCAGGGGCCCTCGAGAAAGTGTTGATGAAGGTGGCCTTCCGCAATCCTGGCCTCCGCCTCACCAACATCCTCAGGACCTTGCCGCCAGAAGCTGATCTGGAGGAGCTCAAAGCCCTTGTCGCACCCATTGTGGCCAAGCTGAGCGGGATCAAGAGGGTTGAAGGCGACCGCGTAGATTAGGCCGCCCATTTCTTCTTCCCTTGCCGCTGTTTATCTTGTCATGGAAACAATCTATTAGAGCTGCGACAAGCTGTCTTTGTAATATAACTTTGTTCTGGGTATTATTTGCAATGTTATTCCCTTTATTTGACTCTTTTCTTTGTATGCTTTTACCCTACGCTTTTAGGGAACTTGCCGGTGCAGGTACCTTGGCCGCGAGCGCTGAGTGCGGAACGTCAGCAGCCTGCTGGCGGTGCTGCTACCGGCAGGAAACCTTGTCGCGACTAGTTGCAGCTCACTTCAGTTGTCGAGCGGACTCGAAACAAAGTAAGGGCGCTAGAAGCTCACTTAATTTGTTGAGCGGACTCGAAACAAAGCAAGGGCGCTAGCAGCTCACTTAAGTTGTTGAGCGGACTCAAAACAAAGTAAGGGCGCAACTAGCTACGAGTTGGTTCCTCCGCGCACAGGTTTTCCATAAAAAGTGCGGTCGTTCAAGGGAAATAACTTAAAAATTAAAAAATTTGATTGCTCAAACTTTGGCCACTTAGCTTTTCTGTTGTTTGCTTCCCGGCAAGGCGAAACTCTCTTGAACGACGCCTAGTCCATACCATCATCTTCTCCTCTCCTCTCCCCCCCGGCAAACTTGTGGGCGAGGGGAACCTTCCTTTCGAAAGAAAGAAGAGACAATACAGATATGGAGCTTTACGGCTCGTCAGTGCTTACCGTGGAGTAGGTGCTGCACAAAGTGTCAGATCATATATGCCAAAAAATAGAAAGCATAAAATCGACAAAATGGGCGGGGCACATGAGCTTTATTTATGCACGGGTTCTGCGCCCGGCTTTGTACAAAGGATTACATGCAACAGCGTTAAGACTTCTACAAAAGGTGGTTGCCGAAACAGGTTCCGGCAACCGCGCCTTACGGGTAAAACTTACGAAGATGCTCAATGTTCCAGGAGTTACTCACCGGAATTCCATCTTCGGTCTCAAGGCGGACAGCGCCAGGCCTAGTGACTCGTTTCACCCGGTAAGGGCCTTCCCACTTCGGCATCAACTTGTTGGAATTCTTGGCGGACTGGACGCGCCGAAGAACAAGGTCGCCTTCCTCGAGACTTCTGGCATTAACTTTGCGGCTATGGTAGCGGCGCAAAGCTTGCTGGTAGCGAGCAGCTCGCACAGCAGCCTGAAGACGGTCTTCCTCAAGGAGCAGCGTGTCATCTTGTCGCAGCTGCTCTTGCTCAAGCTCATCATAACCGAGCACTCGAGGTGACCCGTATACGAGTTCCGTGGGGATAACTGCCTCTGCTCCATAGACTAGAGCGAAAGGTGTCTGACCAGTGGCTCGATTTGGCGTCGTCCTGATCGACCAAAGAACCACCGGCAGCTCCTCGATCCAGTTTTTCCGCACTTGTGCAGCCTGTCGAAATTTCTGGTCTTGAGCCCGCGCAGCACTTCAGCATTTGCCCTCTCCGCTTGACCGTTGCTTCTCGGGTGAGCAACAGAAGTGAAGCAGACCTTGGCGCCAAGATCTTGGACGTACTGCATGAAGGTGCGGCTCGTGAATTGTGTACCGTTGTCGGTGATTATCCTGTTAGGGATCCCGAAGCGGCAAACAATCGACCTGAAGAACTTGACGGCTGACTGTGCTGTCACCTTCCTCACTGGTTCCACTTCTGGCCACTTTGTGAACTTGTCGATTGCAACGTACAAGTACTCAAAGCCCCCGACAGCTCGGGGGAAGGGGCCGAGGATGTCGAGCCCCCAGACCGAAAGGCCAGGATAAAGGGATCGTCTGGAGAGCTTGAGCTGGTTGGTGTATCTGCTTGGAATGGAACTGGCACGCTTCACACTTGGTTACTTGTGCAGTTGCATCCTGGAGGGCTGTTGGCCAGAAGAAACCTTGCCGGAATGCTTTGCCGACAAGTGCTCTTGCGCCAATGTGGTGACCACATATGCCTCCATGTATCTCTGCCAACAGCTTTTGTCCGTCTTCCCGGTGAATACACTTCAATTTCACACCGTTGAGTCTTCTTCTGTACAGTGTCTTGTCGACAAACTGGTACATACTTGACTGCCGGGCTACTCTTTCCGCTTCTTCTTGCTCTTCGGGAAGTTCTCCTGTCTGAAGGCGGACAATCTGCTGTGCCCATGCTGGAGCTTGTGGCTCGACAACAAGGACTAAAGGGAAATCTGCTGCTGCGGGAACATCCGCTTCTACGGCAAGAACCTGCGGCTCTGCCGGAGCTTGACGTTCCCCGACAAGCTTGCCGGAGCAAAACTTGTCAGGAGCTTCTGCTTCAACGGGACAAACCCTAGGGCTTGCCGGAGCATCTTGTGTTGGGGAACGTAGCATAAATTCAAAATTTTCCTACGTATCACCAAGATCAATCTATGGAGTCATCTAGCAACGAGGGAGGATTGGATCTACATACCCTTGTAGATCGCGCGCGGAAGCGTTCAAGAGAATGGGGTTGATGGAGTCGTACTCGTCGTGATTCAAATCACCGATGATCCTAGCGCCGAACGGACGGCACCTCCGCGTTCAACACACGTACGGAACGGAGACGTCTCCCATGCCTTGATCCAGCAAGGAGGAGGGAGAGGTTGATGGAGATCCAGCAGCACGACGGCGTGGTGGAAGTATCGGGATTCCAACAGGGCTTCACGAAGCGCTGCGGGAGGAGGAAGATGTGTCACGGGAGGGAGAGGGAGGCGTCAGGCCTTAGATTGGTTTGCTCCTCCTTTTCCCCACTATATATAGGGCCAAGGGAGAGGGGGAGGCGCAGCCCTTGCCCCTTCCTCCAAGGAAGGGTGCGGCCAAGGGGGGGAGGAGTCCATCCTCCCCAAGGCACCTCGGAGGTGCCTTCCCCTTTTAGGACTCTCCCCTTTTTTTTCTTCTCTTGGCGCATGGGCCTCTTGGGGCTGGTGCCCTTGGCCCATATAGGCCAAGGCACACCCCCTACAGCCCATGTGGCCCCCCGGGGCAGGTGGCCCCACTCGGTGGACCCCCGGGACCCTTCCGGTGGTCCCAGTACAATACCGGTGACCCCGAAACTTGTCCCGATGGCCGAAATAGCACTTCCTATATATAATTCTTTACCTCCGGACCATTCCGGAACTCCTCGTGACGTCCGGGATCTCATCCGAGACTCCGAAAAACATTCGGGTTACCGCATACTAATATTTCTACAACCCTAGCGTCATCGAACCTTAAGTGTGTAGACCCTACGGGTTCGGGAGACATGCAGACATGACCGAGACGACTATCCGGTCAATAACCAACAGCGGGATCTGGATACCCATGCTGGCTCCCACATGTTCCACGATGATCTCATCGGACGAACCACGATGTCAAGGACTCAATCAATCCCGTATACAATTCCCTTTGTCTAGCGGTATTGTACTTGCCCGAGATTCGATCGTCGGTATCCCTATACCTTGTTCAATCTCGTTACCGGCAAGTCTCTTTACTCGTTCCGTAACACATCATCCCGTGATCAACTCCTTGGTCACATTGCGCATATGATGATGTCCTACTGAGTGGGCCCAGAGATACCTCTCCGCTTACACTTTCGGAGATACCTTTAGTGCACCTTTATAGTCACCCAGTTACGTTGTGACGTTTGATACACCCAAAGCATTCCTACGGTATCTGGGAGTTGCACAATCTCATGGTCTAAGGAAATGATACTTGACATTAGAAAAGCTTTAGCATATGAACTACACGATCTTGTGCTATGCTTAGGATTGGGTCTTGTCCATCACATCATTCTCCTAATGATGTGATCCCGTTATCAACGACATCCAATGTCCATGGTTAGGAAACCGTAACCATCTATTGATCAACGAGCTAGTCAACTAGAGGCTTACTAGGGACATGGTGTTGTCTATGTATCCGCACATGTATCTGAGTTTCCTATCAATACAATTATAGCATGGATAATAAACGATTATCATGAACAAGGAAATATAATAATAACCAATTTATTATTGCCTCTAGGGCATATTTCCAACATCTTGCTCCTCAGCGCTCTTGGTGTTGGTCTCAGCTGCTGCAGAAACATCCGCTTCTACGGCAAGAAGCTGCATCTCTACCGGAGTTTGACGTTCCCCGACAAGCTTGCCGGAGCAGAACTTATCGGGAGCTTCTGCTTCAACGGAAATCAACTTCCTCTTCTTGCTTTGTCCAGTTGATGGCGTTACGGACGGCTGAGTTAGCTTGAGTACAAAGATCCCTGGTTCCACAGGTAGCTTATGTGCGGCGCACTTTGACAGGCCATCAGCAATGGCGTTCTGAGCTCTTGGAACATGCTCCATTTGTAGGCTGTCAAAGCGCTCTTCTAGCTTTCTCACTTCGTCGACGTAAGCTTCCATCAACGGACTCTGATAACTCTTGTTTACTTGGCGGACGACAAGCTGTGAGTCACCCCTAACAATGAGCTTCTTGATCCCAAGGTCTGCCGCGATCCTGAGACCGGCAAGCAATCCCTCATACTCTGCAGTATTGTTTTTTGCTTGCTCCTTGGGAAAGTGCATCTGGACTACGTACTTGAGGTGTTCTCCGATGGGTGCGACAAGCAGCACACCAGCGCCGGCGCCTTGCAGCGAAAAGGCACCATCAACGTACATCAACCACTCTTTGCTTACTTCCTTGACGGGGATGCTCGTTTCTGGAATTTCTTCATCTGGTGTTGGCATCCATTCAGCTATAAATTCTGCCAATGCTCTGCTCTGGATAGTTGAAGTGCTCTCAAACTTGAGGCCAAAGCTTGACAGTTCCAGTGCCCACTCAACAATCCTGCCTGTCGCTTCTGGATTCTGTAATATCCTCTTCAGCGGAAAGCGAGTGACAACTGTGATCTCATGTGCTTGGAAGTAATGGCGCAGCTTTCTCGAGGCCATGAGGAGGCCGAAAAGCAATTTCTGCATGCCAGAGTACCTTGACCTAGCCTCCTGCAAAAGGAAACTGACAAAGTAAACTGGGCGCTGCACCACCTTCTTCTGTGTCTCCTCTCGCATCTGCGCAGATCCATCTTTGTCGGGACCAGAGCTTGCCGGGGAAGCTCCTTGCTTGTCACTGGATGCGCTTGCCGTGGTTGCAGGCTCGTCATCTGCCTCCCTCTCTACTACTAACGCAGCACTAACCACTTGATTGGTTGCCGCCATGTACAGCAGCAACTTCTCTTGTGGCTTAGGTGCGACAAGTATTGGAGGGGAGGACAGGTATCTCTTCAGGTCTTGTAGCGCAGCCTCTGCTTCCGAAGTCCATTTCATTGGACCTGCCTTTTTCAATAATTTGAAAAATGGCAGGGCGCGCTCAGCAGACCGAGAGATAAACCTGCTGAGAGCAGCCACACAACCGGCAAGTCTCTGCACATCCTTGACGCGCTTGGGTGCTTCAATCTGCTCAATGGCCTTGATCTTGTTGGGATTGGCTTCAATTCCCCGCTGAGACACGAAGAACCCGAGAAGCTTGCCGGAAGGAACTCCAAACACACACTTCTCTGGGTTGAGCTTGAGGCTGATCTTGAGCAGATTTGCAAAGGTTTCGTCCAAATCTTGAATCAGAGTTGCCCTATCCTTGCTCTTGACCACTATATCATCCATGTAGGCTTCCACATTTATGTGTATTTGCGGCTCAAGGGCGACATGGACTACTCTTGCAAATGTTGAACCAGCATTTTTTAGTCCGAAAGGCATACGTACGAAACAGTACATGCCACATGGAGTAATAAATGCGGTCTTCTCCTCATCCTCTTCTGCCATGAAGATCTGATGATATCCTGAATATGCGTCAAGAAATGAAAGCAAATCACATCCGGCTGTGGAGTCAACAATCTGGTCAATGCGCGGCAAAGGAAATGGGTCTTTGGGACAAGCTTTGTTAACATCGGTAAAATCGATACAAAGTCTCCATTTCCCATTTGCCTTGCGCACGACTACAGGATTGGCCAACCACGTAGGATGGAGCACTCCTCTGACAAGGCCTGCTGCTTCCAACTTCTTGATCTCTTCTGCTATGAACTCTTGGCGCTCCACTGCGTGCTTCCTGACCTTCTGCTTGACGGGCCGCGCATGAGGACAAACAGCAAGGTGGTGCTCAATCACTTTCCTGGGAACACCGGGGATGTCATACGGTTCCCACGCAAACACGTCGACATTCGCCCGCAGGAAAGCAACGAGCGCGCTTTCCTATTTAGGGTCGAGAGTGGCACTGATGGTGAAGGTACCACCAGTGCCGTCCTCCTTGGCGGACACCTTTTTCGTCTCTGGCGGAGCTGCCATGGTCTTCTTTCCCTTGCCGGTGGAGCTCGATGGTGCGTCCTCGACGGCAACGCAGCACTCCGAAGAGGTGCGCTTGCCGGAGTGGGCATCAGAACTCTTGCCGGACTTGGTCTTCTTTCCCCCGGGAGCTTCAGCGGCAAGCGACTCGCGCTCTGTTGCGGCTGCTGCTTCCCGGTAGATCTTGTCGGCACAGATAAGAGCATCTTTCTTGTCACCAGGGACAGAGATGACGCTTATCGGGCCTGGCATCTTCAGCATGTTATATGCGTAGTGAGAGGCTGCCATGAACTTGGCGAGTGCTGGACGGCCAAGTATCCCATTGTAAGGCAATGGAATATCGGCAACGTCAAATGTGACCCTCTCAGTCCTGAAGTTCAGCTCGCTGCCAAATGTTACGGGCAGCGTGACTTTTCCCTTCGGCTTGCTCCTTCCCGGGTTGATTCCTTGGAATGTGCCGGTCTCTTCGAGCTCGCTATCAGGGATTTGGAGTTTCTGGAGTACAGCGGAGGAGATCAGGTTTAAGCCGGCCCCGCCGTCAACTAACATCTTAGTGACCTTGAGGTTGCGGATAGTTGGTGAAACCAACATCGGCAAGCACCCGACCGCAGTTGTGCGATCATGGTGGTCCTCAATGTCAAAGATGATAGGCGTGCTGGACCATTTCAGAAGTTTGCGTGATTCGACAGGTGGTTCCGCTGCGTTGACTTCGCGCACCCACTGCTTGAGTTGGCGGTGTGAAGTGTGCAGAGAAGCACCGCCGTCAACGCACAAGACTTCTGTGGCTTTCTGAAACTCCTGCTCACTGGTCTCAACATCATCCATGTCTGCGTCGTCGTCGTCTTCATCGTTGTTGCGGCCGCGGGGAGGTCTGTCTCCTTGCCGCTGCTTGGCCTTGCCGCGGCGTCCTCCCCGTCCGGCACGCTTCTTGCCGGATTCTCCAGCACCTCCTTGGGCCCTCTCCTTGTCTCGCCGCTCGTACTCAGCCTTTTGTTGCTGGACAAGCTGCTCGACCTTCTTGCAGCTCTGGAGGTCATGGCCCTTGGTGCGGTGAATCTTGCAGTATTGCTTGTCGGAGCCGTCCTGCTTGTCGGCGGCCGCCACAGCCTGGCAGTTGGCGCACGCGGCAACCTCCTTGCCGGAGCTACCAACTTTGGCCTTCTTGGCGCCACCTTCGTTGCCGGACTGCTCAATGACTAGCACCTCTTTGCCTTTCTTCTTCCTGTTCCGCCGCTGGTTTTTCTTTGTCGGGGCAGCATCTTCACTGTCAGATCCTTCTGCTCCGGTCTTCTCTCCGGGGAGTTTCCTCCCTTCCTCAGCACGTGCACACTTGTCGGCCAGGGCATACAGCTCACTGACGTCTCTGATCCTGCGCATCGCCATCTCCTCCCGCATCCTGCGGTTACGCACGTAATGATGGAACACGCTGATGACCGCGGCGGGGTGGACATCTGGGATGTTATACTGTACACGGCTGAACCTCTGAATGTACTTGCGCAGGGGTTCTCCTTCCCTCTGGGTGAGCAGATGAAGGTCACTCTCTTGGCCAGGAGGTTTGTGGCCGCCTGTAAAGGCGCCGACAAACTGATGGCATAGATCAGCCCAGGAGGATATGGAGTTATCCGGCAAGTGCATGAGCCAGGACCTGACGTTGGGCTTGAGCACCAGCGGGAAGTAGATGGCAAGGATCTTGTCGTCCCGCCCCCCGGCAGCCTGCACCGCGATGGTGTAGATGCTGAGGAACTCCGACGGATGCGTCTTGCTGTCGTACTTCTCTGGTACATCTGGTTTGAAATTCTTCGTGCTGGGCCACTGGACTTGCCGCAGCTCACGAGTGAACGCAGGGCAACCTACCGCGTACGGCAAGTCGCCCGGTTCCCCTGGCGCATGCATGTCAACAGAGGGCCCAGCGCGCTGGTCTGATTGACGTCGCGCTTCCCTTCGGCGCTTGATGCGAGTACGAGCGTCTTCTTGTTGTCGTTCTTGAAGAACTTGGCGCTGATCGCGACGAGCTCGCGGATCTGACGATGTGGTGGAGCCGCTGTCGAGGTGGATCCGGCGAGTCGGCGATCTCGGCCTTCGGGGCGGAGAGTGCACAGTAGTTGCACCCCCACCAGTCTTGTCGTCTCCGGCTCGTGCCTGGCTTGCTTGCCGCGGCTGCGACGTGCTCGGTTGCCGCGGAGTATCGCCGTTGGCGAAGCTGATGAGACTCTGGATGGTTGCCCTCCATTCGTCGATCTTGTCCGCCGTTGGAGGGTAGTCTAGGAGCAGCTGAGCTCGCGCCAAAGCTTCTGCTGCAGTGGCGGGCGGTGGTGGCGAACGGTGTGAGGAACGGGATATGCTCGGACTTCTAACCAGGTTAGAAGGAGCAATATCCTGTCCATGCGACCGTGCCTCGCTCGTGCCAGCATGTTGGCGTGCATGGTGGTCCTGAGCGCTCCAAGATCCACCAGCCCGATCTTGGTCTAGCAAACGCATGGTACCATGAGTACCATGACGCTGCCGGTCCCGCGCCTCCTGAGACAAGCGCGGTGCATGTACGGACGCTGAGGTCTTGGAGTGCGCCCGGTCGTTGTGGGAGCTGGCTACGCCGCCGATGGGCAGCGCAGCCTCGCCCTTGGACCTGGCAGCACCGTGAGCTCCCTCGCCTACGCCCGTTCTTCCACCGGCGCCCTCCCCATCAGCCGTTTGTCCCGGCGGTGGTGGGTAAGGCGTGGACAGAGCAGCCGCCTCCGAAACCTTCTTCTTCGGCGGCATGTTGATGAGGATGATGAAGATCTAGCTCGCGAGAACGCCGGATCTGGTTCACACAACTTCGACGCCCCCTACCTGGCGCGCCAAAGATGCCGGGGTACTGATCCACAGGCACCTATGGGACCGGCGGACCGGGTCCCTTTCGGTTCGGCAGGGCCGGAGGTCGTGCAAAGAGCGGATCGAGGCGATGCACGCGAGCGATTTACCCAGGTTCGGGCTGCATGGATGCGTAAAACCCTACTCCTGCCTTGTGGTTTGTATTGATTTCTTGCTCGGGAGCGCGGAGTGCTACAGTACACTTCAGCAGCTAGCAAGACCGAGCGTGAGTGTTTGAACTAGCTAACCCCCCTCTACGTTGCACACGGGCCTCCTTTTATATGCTTAAGGGGTTCCCGACAGGTGGCAACGGAGGTGAAGGGCAAAAATGGAAAGGTGCTGTGGTAGGCACAGCTACCTGCTACAGTGTATCATCCTAACCCTGACGGCAGGAGACAAGGGCTTTAAATGCCCGTCGGTGTCGCCTAAACAGTGCGAAAAGGGACCGCCAGGGACGCCACCGCTCGAAACGATCGCGATCTTGTCAGCGCCGCTTGCCACCGCACGCTACTGGCTGCACAGCCTCCCGCCATGTACGCCTGGACGGGCCCCAGAGCGACACGTTGGTGGATGTGCTGGAGCGCGGGCCCAGGGAGGTGGCTTGCCGCGGCAAGCGCCTTGCCACTGTCGTTGTCTTGTCGCATCCGGGAGCTTGTCGCTCACAGGGCCTTGCTGGGGCGCGCGGTGCGCCGCGGCAAGTTCCTTGCAATGCCTTGGGTGGCCTTCCCGGCAAGCTCCTCTTGCCGGGGTCTTGGGATGCTTTTGTTAGCCTTCCCGGCAAGCTCCTCTTGCCGGGGTCTTGTCTTCTTGTCTTGGACACTTTGTTCTTGAATGGCTCCAAAGGAACCACGGAGGATCTTGGCGGTCACCCGGCAAGCCTTGCCGCGGGATGCTGCGACTGCCCGTGCACAAGTTCGGGATACTAGGGTACCCCCACTCTAGTACACCGACAGTGTCACTTGGGAGCCTCTGACAAGATTGTGGAGTTGAACCAAGGAGTTTGTAAGGGCAAGGAGATTGCCTATTCGTGCAGATCTACCGCTAGTGAGGCAAGTGCTTTGTGGGCGATGGCCATGATGGGATAGACAAGGTTGCTTCTTCATGGACCCTTCGTGGGTGGAGCCCTCCGTGGTCTCGTGCAACCGTTACCCTTCGTGGGTTGAAGTCTCCATCAATGTGGATGTACGATAGCACCACCTATCGGAACCATGACAAAAACATCCGTGTCTCCAATTGCATTTGAATTCTCCAAACCCTTCCCCATACATTCTTGCAAGTTCCATGCTTTACTTTCCGCTGCTCATATACTCTTTGCATGCTTGCTTGATATGTATTGTGTTTGTTAGACTTGTGCCAAAACTCCACTTCAACTTAAAGAAATTAAAAACTGCAACTTTTGGTACTTAGTGTATAATCAACCCCCCTCAAGACACCTCTTCTCGATCCTTTTCAATTGGTATCAGAGCATTGGTCTCCATTGCCTTGGTTTAAACACCTTTGGAGGAAGATGGATGTGTCTACTTTGGGGAGTCTTAGACATAGAGTGCCTATTCTTGATGGAGAATATTTTCATGAGTGGAAAAATGAAATGCTTGAGATTTTCAATGAATATCACTTGAACAAGTACATTGCTAGCCCTTGTGCACCTCATATTGATCCCTTACATCCCACACCCGAAGAGTATCTTGACATGATTCGCAATCTTAGAACCATCAATCTTATCATAAGAGGATTGCCCAAAAATTTGATTGCTAGTTTGCCTACTCATGATTGTGCCTATACTATATGGAAATTTCTTGAGGAACGATTTCCAGATTATTCCTTGGAAAATTTAGACGAAATTCTCCATAAGTCTATGTCTTTGAGTAAGATGAATTCTAGTGATCCTAGCTTTGGTGATTGTCTATTTGAGCTTACCAATCTCATGCGTGTCATAGGAAATGTTGGGATCATTAGCGATATCATATCTGAAGCTATTAGAATTCATAAAGGTGACAATTGTGATGATCATTTGTCTAATGAATTACCCTCTCTAGGAATTGATCAATCACAAAATGATGTTGAACATGGATACTATGATGAGGATGATGATAGTGACTATGATCTCGATGATGCGATGAGACACTTTGGTCTTATGGCAAATCTTCACGACTACATGGCTGGAGGAAAGGAATGGGTCCTTGATAGTGGGTGTACTGATCATATGACCGGAGATAAAGACATCTTCCATGAGCTTGCTGGAAACGATGGCCCTCGAGAGTATGTCACTTTTGGTGATAATTCAAAGGGTAAGGTGGTTGGCCTTGGTAAGGTGGCCATCTCACATGGTAGCTCCATACAAAATGTCATGCTCGTTGAATCTCTTGGCTACAACTTACTTTCAATATCTAGACTTGCTGATTTCGGTTTCAATGTCCCATTTACTGAAGTAGACTACCAAGTGTTTCGTAGAGATAATCATAAAATGGTCTTTACCGGTATACATAGAGGAGATCTTTACATTGTTGATTTCACTAAAAAGGCTCAACCTAGAACTTGCTTAATTGCTAAATCTTCTAAAGGCTAGTTGTGGAATAGAAGGCTGGGCCATGTGGGCATGCGAAACCTTGACAAACTCATTAAAGGAAATCATATCCTTGGCATTAACGATGTCATATTTGACAAGGATAGACTTTATAGTGCTTGTCAAGCAGGGAAACAAGTTGGAGGAAGTCATCGCGCTAAGAACATCATGACCACAAGAAGACCACTCAAGCTACTTCACATGGATCTCTTTGGTCCAAATGCCTACAATAGTCTCGGTGGTAACTCATTTGGTCTAGTCATAGTTGATGATTTTTCAAGATTTACGTTGGTGTTCTTTCTTGATGACAAATCGCAGGTCCAAAAGATCTTCAAAAACTTTGCTAGGAAGGCCCAAAATCAATTTGACGTGAAGATCAAGAAGGTTCGGAGCAACAACGGAATGGAGTTCAAGAATGCAAATGTAGACACCTTTCTTGATGAAGAAGGGATTGCACATGAGTTCTCGGCTACGTACACACCTCAACAAAATGGAGTCGTTGAGAGGCAGAACCGAACTCTTATCGAGATGGCAAGAACGATGCTTGATGAGTATAAGACGCCAAAACACTTTTGGGCGGAAGCAGTTGAGACAACTTGTCATGCAACAAATCGATTGTATCTTCACAAGCTACTCGGCAAGACGGCATACAAGCTCCTCACCGGTAACAAACCCCAAGTTGGATACTTTCGAGTATTCGGCTCAAAGTGCTACATTCTTGATAAGCATCGTCGTTCTAAATTTTCTCCTAAGTCTCATGAAGGTTTCCTACTTGGTTATGGCTCAAACTCTCACACATACCGTGTCTACAACAATTTCACCCGAAAGGTTGAAGAAATGGTAGATGTGAAGTTTGATGAATCTAACAGCTCGCAAGTAGAGCAATTGCCAATTGATGTAGGAGACAAAGATCCCTCGGAAGCAATCCAAGACTTGTCTATTGGCAAGATTCGTCCAATGGAGATAAAGGAGAGTACCCCGTCCGTCCAAGTGGAAGCTTCTACCTCACGACAAGGTGAATCAAGAGTTGATACGGAAGCATCCACGAGTGGGACACACCAAGATGAAGAAAACGAGGAAGTGCACCAAGATGAATGTCAACAACCTCCTTCTCCACCACGACAAGAGAACGACAACGCTAACAATGAAGAAGGACAAGAAGAAAAACAAGATGAAGAAGATGTTCAACCAAGACCCAAGCAAAAGCTTTCACGAGTTCGAGCAAGAATTGCTAAAGATCATCCCGTGGAGAAAATCTACAATGATATCCAAACCGGGAGAATCACTCGCTCTAAAACTCGTTTGGCTAACTTTTGTGAACATTACCCATTCATCTATAGCATTGAACCTATGAAGGTTGAAGAAGCATTGGAGGATCCGGACTGGATAAATGCTATGCATGAAGAGCTACACAACTTTGAGAGAAATCAAGTGTGGACATTGGTCGAGAAGCCCGACAACAACCACAACATCATTGGTACCAAATGGATGTTTCGCAACAAGCAAGATGAAGATGGACAAGTGGTTCGCAACAAAGCACATCTCGTCGCCCAAGGCTACACACAAGTCGAAGGTATGGACTATGGTGAGACATATGCTCCCGTTGCTAGACTTCAGTCCATTCGCATCTTACTTGCTTATGCTAATCACCATGATATCACTTTGTACCAAATGGACATTAAAAGTGCTTTTCTAAATGGTGAAATTGAGGAGGAAGTTTATGTTAAGCAACCTCCCGGCTTTGTCAATCCTAAGAAACATAATCATGTCTACAAACTTCACAAAGCCCTTTATGGTCTTAAACAAGCTCCTAGAGCATGGCATAAATGCTTGACCAAGTTCCTTATTGAAAAAGGCTTTGAAATTGGAAAAATAGATTCTACTCTTTTTACTAAAAGGGTTAATGGAGAACTATTTGTATGCCAAATTTATGTTGATGATATTATATTTGGATCAACTAACCCTCATTTTAGTGAAAAGTTTGGGAAGCTAATGTCGGAGAAGTTTGAGATGTCTATGATGAGTGAACTCAAATTCTTTCTTGGTTTGAAAATCAAGCAAACTAAGGAAGGCACCTTTGTCTCTCAAACGAAGTACACCAAGGACTTATTCAAGAAGTTGAATATGCAAGAATGCAAAGGTATGACTACACCCATGCCTACTACTGGACATCTTGATTTGACCAAAGATGGTGAACCGGTTGATCAAAAAGTTTACCTCTCTATGATTGGTTCATTGTTATATCTATGTGCTTCACGTCCCGATATCATGCTAAGTGTGTGCATGTGTGCACGATATCAAGATGCTCCTAAGGAATGTCATCTTAAGGCCGTGAAGAGGATAGTGAGATACTTAATACATACACCAAATTTTGGCATTTGGTATCCAAAGAGGGCTTCCTTTGATCTTGTTGGCTACTCCGACTCGGAATATGCCGGTGACAAGGTTGATAGAAAGTCCACTTCGGGTACTTGTCAATTCCTTGGTAGATCTCTTGTGTCTTGGTCTTCCAAGAAACAAAACTCGGTATCCTTATCCACCGCCGAAGCGGAATACATTGCCGCTGGTTCATGTTGTGCTCAATTACTTTGGATGACCCAAACTCTTAAAGATTATGGGATATATGTGAAACATGTTCCATTACTTTGTGACAATGAAAGTGCTATCAAGATTCCTCACAATCCTGTGCAACACTCTCGAACTAAGCATATTGAAGTTCGTCATCATTTCATTCGAGATCACGTTGCTAAGGGTGACATAAACCTTAAGCATGTTCGCACCAATAAGCAATTAGCGGATATATTCACTAAACCACTTGATGAGAAAGTGTTTTGCAGGTTCGGAGGTGAATTGAACATCATTGATGCTTCAAACTTGGAGTAGGAACTCCATTGGATACATGCAAGACTTGAGCTTACGACTAATCACTTGATATTTCTCCTATGATGATTATCTTATGTCTTGAAAGTTTGCATCTTGCATGTTATCTAACCCTTGTAGGTACTTGGATGAATCTAATTCTATGAGATTGCAACTCACTCACATCTTGAGCAATCTCTACATCACCAAGTCTACACAATGGTGGTTGATGGCAAGGAAGCACGAAACCTTTCAAACATATCCATTGACAAATTATATGTTGAGTTTCATGATTGTCATGTTGGATACACAAGTGCTCTTCCTTGCGAAAACTAACCCATGTAGGTAGATGAACTCAAAATCCAAAGGGTGCTCCCAACTCTTGATGGGCTACATCAACCTTGAGCAACCCACACAAGTTCAACTACATCATCAAGATCAACACCGCCACCCAAGGTATGTTATTCCATCTTAGAGTAGCTTTACTCCAAGTCATGAGTCAAAGCAACTCGACAAGATGTGAATACATCAAGATACTTAAACGAAAAATGGTAACCCCATTTTGAGCTTAAACGATGAGTACGACCTATGATCAAGTAATCTCACTTGACTCCTAAGTCAATATACTCTAACATAGGTGACTTTGTCACCGCCCAACTCTAGATGAAGTTCTCTTGTGTTCTTTTCTGTGTTCTTGCATTTGTCTCATGCATATTTGTTTCCCCTTTCAAAAAAAATTCATCTAGATCTTTTAGTTTCTTTTCTTTGCTTTTTGTTCTGCTTTTTCTGCATCTAATTCATTGCAAATCTTTGTGAGATCTTACTTGTCCAGTGAGCTGAGGTGACAAGTGTTTTTCTCTGTGATGAACTCGGTTCCACCGGTTTCATGTCTCCGGTCTAGCCCAAGATTTTCGGAGCAACCGAAGCATACAAATCGGTGACACCGAGTTCACTACAGGAAAAACATTTTGCCATTTATTCCTGCTTTATTCTTGATCCAGCTCCACTCAATGAGTCTTGTCCTCTGCAAGCATCACATTTACCTTAATGCTTTGTACTGTTATTCAAGGACCGAACCCATTCACAACAAATTCCAGAAGACCCTTCTTGGAAATTGATGTCAAAGGGGGAGAGAGAGATCACATCAAAGCTTAATCATATCTCTAGGGGGGAGAGATCTCTAGGGGGAGGGAATACTCCAGGAAAGAGTAATCTTCAAGGATCCCAGATGCTTGATGTTCAAGAGGAGAGATGCCACATGTCTTCTTGGGGGAAAGACATGTTCATATGTGCTTATTTGCATTAGCTCTGTTCATTTGTTTATTTGAGCTCTGTTTTTCTGTTCCCTATCTTCTCCTAGTATCCCATGCTAGATTCAGGGGAAGCAAGACATCCAAGGGAAAGAAATTTATTAAATTCATTGCAGATCTTTCTCTTTGGGGACATGTCAATATCTATCGTGGTACTCTGTACTCACTCTACATGTCATCCCAGTCTTGGTACTCTTGTGGTTTCTCTTGGTTGCTCTGGACAGTAGGTGTATCTGTGTTATCTAACCTTGTTTACGCAAGTTCATCCCATCCTAAGCCAACTCAAGACCACAAGGTATGTATATGCATCACAGTCATGTGAATGAGAATTTCTTGCTGATTTACATACTGTTTGCAAGGACTCATGAGCATGAAGGTACATTTCTCTTGTTGGACTAATACTTTTACCTAGTATGTTTCAGACAAGTTCAACAAATTAAGTGGCATGGACTAAAGGATGTGGAACCCCTTCAAGATGCTAAGGACAAAGGATTAGCTCAAGCTTCAAGATCAAGACTCTACATTTTCTATTTTAGTGATCCAAGATCACATTGAGTCTATCGGAAAAGCCAATACTATCAAGAGGGGATGAGGTGTTGCGTAATGGCTTGCTTGCTCAAAGTGCTTAGTGATATGCTCCAAAACCCTCAACTACCTTCCTACATCCACATATGACCTAAACCAAAAGTCAAACTTGGCCCCACCAATTCTTCTATCCGGCTCCACCAAGTTCAGATGTCATAGCCACTGCCACAAACCCTAGGCAAATCGGTTTCACCGATAGGGATCTCGGTCTCACCGAGATGGGATTGTAATCTCTCTGTGTATGTCCATTACCAAAATCGGTCCCACTGAGATTGAGCAATCGGTACTACCGAGATTACAATGCAAACTTTCTGGTTAGCTTATTACCAAAATCGGTCCCACCGAGTTTGTGTAATCGGTCTCACCGAGTTTTCCTGACCAACTCTGTGGTTAGATTATTACTAAAATAGGTCCCACCGAGTTTGTGTAATCGGTCTCACCGAGATTATGTTATGCCCTAACCCTAACCATATCGGTCCTACCGAGTTGCATCTCAGTCCCACCGAAAATCCTAACGGTCACTAGGTTTGCTAAATCGGTCCGACCGAGTTTCTCAATTCGGTCTCACCGAGATTGGTAAATTGTGTGTAACGGTTAGTTTTTGTGTGGAGGCTATATATACCCCTCCACCCACTCTTCATTCATGGAGAGAGCCATCAGAACATACCTACACTTCCAATACACATTTTCTGAGAGAGAACCACCTACTCATGTGTTGAGGCCAAGATATTCCATTCCCACCATATGAATCTTGATCTCTAGCCTTCCCCAAGTTGCTTTCCACTCAAATCCTCTTTCCACCAAATCCAAATCCTGTGAGAGAGAGTTGAGTGTTGGGGAGACTATCATTTGAAGCACAAGAGCAAGGAGTTCATCATCAACACACCATTTGTTACTTCTTGGAGAGTGGTGTCTCCTAGATTGGCTAGGTGTCACTTGGGAGCCTCCAACAAGATTGTGGAGTTGAACCAAGGAGTTTGTAAGGGCAAGGAGATCGCCTACTTCGTGAAGATCTACCGCTAGTGAGGCAAGTCCTTCATGGGCGATGGCCATGATGGGATAGACAAGGTTGCCTCTTCGTGGACCCTTCGTGGGTGGAGCCCTCCGTGGACTCGCGCAACCATTACCCTTCGTGGGTTGAAGTCTCCATCAACGTGGATGTACGATAGCAGCACCTATCGAAACCACGACAAAAACATCCATGTCTCCAATTTCGTTTGAATTTCTCCAAACCCTTCCCCTTACATTCTTGGAAGTTGCATGCTTTACTTTCCGCTGCTCATATACTCTTTGCATGCTTGCTTGATATGTATTGTGTTTGTTAAACTTGTGCCAAAACTCCACTTCAACTTAATGAAATTAAAAACTGCAACTTTTGGTACTTAGTGTCTAATCACCCCCCCCCCCTCTAGACACCTCTTCTCGATCCTTTCAGCACCGACAACTGGCATGAGTGTGTGAACATGAATGTAATGTCGGTGAGAAATACATACTCCCCCAAGCTTAGGCTTTTGGCCTAAGTTGGTCTATGCCCATGGATCAAAGTTGTAGTTGGGGTCGTACTGAGGAGGGTCTTCGGGGTGCCACTGATTGGAGATCTCCTCCGGATCCCACTGATAAACAGACTGACGAGAGGATCATATAGTGGCTCCGGCTCTGGAGCTGATGTCAGGCTCTGGTATGCCTGAACGGTCTCCGGCAAAACAAGGTACGTGCCTGAAAATATGTTGAACAAAGAGGGAGCAGGCAAGGTAATAGTCTCACAATAATTTTTATCAAATATGAATCTATACTACTATTAAAGGGAATAGGTATTCTTGGTTTGGTTTAGTCCTTTTCGTTTGGTTTGAGTGCACACTAAGCGATCTAGGCCAGGTACTTGTAGGTTGATGGGCCTTTCATGGGCTTTTATAGAGACCGTGAATAATTCAAAATAAATCAATATTGTCAGAATTGATCACAGGAACTCCTATCTGGATGTTTTACGTAACAACCAACGACCTATACACCATTCACATTTACTAATCCTAACTCGTTCTAAATATATGAGTGGCAGCCCTCGTGTTTAGGGCGAGGTAATTAAAGGAAGAACTTGAGCTAAAAAAATATAACATAATTTTAAAAAGATTTGTAGGCTTTAATGTGTTGGGCCACTAAATTAGAAAAGGAATAATTTGATTCCCGACTAAAACGGGTGAGGACGTCATGGTAACTAAAGGAAGAATTTTACTTAAATGGAATCGATGAAAGATTATGCCCGGCAAAGAAAATATAACACGGCTAAATTGCATCGTATTTTTTTATGTTCATTTTATAGAAGGATGCTATGAGACATTATGCTTGAACAAAACATCATTTTTTCCCGTTGCAACGCACGGGCATATGTGCTAGTTTGTACTTAAGTATCTTCTTCTTATCCTTAACAATAAACTCATGTGCTACCATACTCTTATAATCTAGAACAATAGCAGGCAACAACTTTTCCTCTTTCCCAAAATGCCTGATAGGTATGTTAAAGTGTGCAGCAAGGCGCAAGGCAAAGATACCTCCGAGGACGGGGCCCTTTGTACGGTTCAGATTTAACCGTTTAGCAACAATAGCGCCTAAACTGAAAGTAGTATCACGTAACATGGCATGGCGCAAAATAACAATATCAGGGGCACTAAGGTTTCCGCAGTTCCCACGACCAATTAAACATCTACTAGCAAATATTGCAAAGTAACGCAGAATAGGAAAATGTATGCTAGTGATTCTTGCATCGGAAACCTTTCTAGTTTCCCCTACAACAATCGTATCAATAAACCCTTCCACATCATTACGATGCGGTTCCTCTATGCTGCCCGCAAAGGGTATCATACAGAACCGACAAAAATCATAAAGTGTCTCCTTATGCTCATCATATAAATAAAATTCCGCCTAAGGTGGCGATCTCCTAGCATGGAAATGAAAATTTTGCACAAAAATATTGGTGAGTAAGAGATACTGTTCATGCTGGTCGTGGAGGAAGTCGGTGAGGCTTGCATACTCAGCCAAATAATAAAAATCTTCATAAATCCCGGCTTCTCTCAAGAACTCATCACAAGGCCATTCACACGGCCGAACCTCTGCAGTACGAGGGAGATTATACTTGGGCTTCTTGTTCTCTTCACTTTGCTTATCCTTCGAGCTTCGGCTCGATGAGCCCCTCAAAAATCTCTTCATCTTTTTCTGAAATTTCTGAAATTTTTAGTAACTTAAAATAAAAGTGAACCAAACTTAACAAAATTGATAGAAACTACTCCTACAAGTTCCTAGAGGCCATATCATGCATTAAAACTACTTTTGACCACATAAATCTGACATGCAAGCTCAAGAACAGGGTCACCTAAGCAGCAAAAATTTGCAATAAATAAAGCACTAGAACAAAAACTAATTGGACCATTGGAGGGGTCACATACCAAAGAACAATCCCCCAAAGCAGTTTTGTGAATGGAGCTTTGAGCAAGGAGATCGAAAATGGCAGCAGGATGAGCTAGAACACGGGTTTGAGCTGGTGGGTGATTTTTTCTGGAGCAAGACGAAGTGTGTGGGTGCAAGGATAAGTGGAGGGGACCCACGTGGGGTCCATGAGGCAAGGGGGCGTGTCTAGGGGGTGGGCATGCCCTCCACCCTCGTGGGCACACGGTGGGTCCCCCTGGTGTGTTCTCAGTGCCAATAATTCTTAAATATTATGGAAAAATCATATTTCATTTCCAGGGCATTTGGAGAATTATTATTTTTGGGGTATTTTTTATTGCAAGGATAATTCAGAAAACAAACAAAAGATACTATTTTTGATTTATTTAATATAAATAACAGAAAGTAAAAGGAGGGTACAGAAGGTTGTGCTTTCTAACTTCATCCATCTCATGCTCATCAAAAGGAATCCACTAACAAGGTTGATCAAGTCTTGTTAACAAACTCATTCCGAATCGCATGAAACTGGAGAAATTTCGAATAACATTAGGTTACCTCAACTAGGATATGCACATCCCCAACAATAAGAATATCATATTTCTTCTTGGCGGTAGGAAGAGAAAATTCAAAACCTCCAATAATAATCGTTGAAATTTTTCCAATAGAATTAATACTATGGACGTGAGGTTGTTTCCTCGGAAAGTGTACCGTATGCTCATTACCATTAACATGAAAAGTGACATTGCAATCAATAACATCCACTGCAGTATTCAAAAAGGGTCTACCAAGGATAATCGACATACTATCGTCCTCGGGAATATCAAGAATAACAAAGTCCGTTAAAATAGTAATGTTTGCAACCACAATAGGCACATCCTCACAAATACCGACAAGTATAGCAGTTGATTTATCAGGCATTTGCGAAGATATTTTAGTAAGTGTCAACTTATTCAATTCAAGTCTACGATATAAAGAGATAGGCATAACACTAACACCGGCTCCAAGATCACATAAAGCAGTTTTAATGTAGTTTCTTTTAATGGAGCATGGTATAGTTGGTACTCCTGTATCTCCAAGTTTCATTGGTATTCCACCCTTAAAAGTGTAATTAGCAAGCATGGTGGAAATTTCAGCTTCCGGTATCTTTCTTTTATTAGTAACAATATCCTTCATGTACTTAGCATAAGGGTTCATTTTAAGCATATCAGTCAAACGCATACGCAAAAAGATAGGTCTAATCATTGCAGCAAAGCGCTCAAAATCCTCATCATCCTTTTTCTTGGATGGGTTAGGAGGAAAAGGCATGAGTTTCTAAACCCATGGTTCTCTTTCCTTACCGTGCTTCCTAGCAACAAAGTCTCTCTTATCATAACGTTGATTCTTTGATTGTGGGTTATCAAGATCAACAGCGGGTTCAATCTCTACATCATTATCATTGCTGGGTTGAGCATCAACATGAACATCATCATTAACATTATCACTAGGTTCATGTTCATTGCCAGATTGTGTTTCAGCATCAGAAATAGAAATATCATTAGGATTCTCAGATGTGTCAACAACAGGTTCACTATAAGCATGCAAAGTCCTATCATTTTCTTCTTCTTCTTAGAAGAACTAGGTGCATCAATAGTAGTTCTCTAAGAATCTTTCTCAATTCTCTTAGGGTGGTGTCGGTGTACTAGAGTAGGGGTACCCTAGTATCCCGAACTTGTGCACGGGCAGTCGCAGCATCCCGCGGCAAGGCTTGCCGGGTGACCGCCAAGGTCCTCCGTGGTTCCTTTGGAGCCATTCAAGAACAAAGTATCCAAGTCAAGAGCCCGGCAAGAGGAGCTTGCCGGGAAGGCCAACCAAGGCACCTCAAGACCCCGGCAAGAGGAGCTTGCCGGGAAGGCCAGCCAAGGCATCTCAAGGAACTTGCCGCGGCGCGCCACACGTCCCGACAAGGCCCGGTGAGGGACAAGCTCCCGGACGCGACAAGGCCCGGTGAGCGACAAGCTCCTGGACGCGACAAGACAACGACCGCGGCAAGCCACCACTCTGTGCCCGCGCTCCAGCACATCCACCAACGTGTCGCTCTGGGACCCTTCCAGGCGTGCGTGGCGGGCGGCTGTGCAGCCAGTGGTGAGCGGTGGCAAGCAGCGCTGACAAGATTGCCATCGTGGCGAGCGGTGGCGTCCCTGACGGTCCCTTTTACACTGTTTTAGGCGACGCAGACGGGCATTTAAGGCCCTTGTCCCCTGCCGTCAGGGTTAGGTATGATACACTGTAGCAGGTAGCTGTACCAACCGCAACACCTTTCCATATTTACCCTTTGTCTCCGTTGCCACCTGTCGGTGATCCCTTGAGCATATAAAAGGAGGCCCATGCGCAACTTAGGAGGGGGTTCGGAAAAACAGAACACTCACGCTAGCTGCTGGAGTGTACTGTAGCACTCCGCGCTCCCGAGCAAGAACTCAATACAAACCACAAACCAGGAGTAGGGTTTTACGCATCCGTGCGGCCCGAACCTGGGTAAACTACTCGTGTGCTTCGCCTCGATCCGCTCTTTGCATGACCTCCGCCCCCGCCGAACCGAAAGGGACTCGGCCCACCGGTCCCATAGGTGTTCGTGGATCAGTCCCCCGACAGGTGGACCTCAGGATACAAAGGTTCCTATGTCATTTTACCCCCTCTAGTCATAACTCTAACAACATTATCATTTTTCTTATTATTTAATTCATTGAGAAAATCATTCTGAGCCTTAAGTACTTGTTCTACTTGAGTGGTAACCATAGAAGCATGTTTACTAATAAGTTTAAGTTCACCTTTAACTCTATACATATAATCACTCAAGTGTTCAAGCATATCAGCATTGCGTTTCAATTGTCTACCAACATAAGCATTGAAGTTTTCTTGTTTAACAATAAAATTATCAAACTCATCTAAGCATTGGCTAGCAGACTTATAACAAGGAATATCACCTTCATCAAATCTATAGAGAGAATTTACCTTTACTACCTGTGTCGGGTTATCAAGACCATGTATTTCTTCAATAGGTGGTAAATTCTTAACATCATCAGCTTTAATACCTTTTCCTTTCATAGATTTCTTTGCCTCCTGCAGATCTTCAGGACTGAGAAATAGAATACCCCTTTTCTTCGGAGTGGGCTTAGGAGTTGGTTCAGGAAGTGTCCAATAATTTTCATTACTCAACATATTATTCAATAACAATTCAACTTGATCAACAATTCTTTCCCGGAAACCACAACCAGCACAACTATCTAGGTGGTCTCTAGAAGCATCGGTTAGTCCATTATAAAAGATATCAAGTATTTCATTTTTCTTGAGAGGATGATCAGGCAAAGCATTAAGTAATTGGAGAAGCCTCCCCCAAGCTTGTGGGAGACTCTCTTCTTCAATTTGCACAAAGTTATATATTTCCCTTAAAGCAGCTTGTTTCTTATGAGCGGGGAAATATTTACCTAAGAAGTAATAAATCATATCATGGGGACTACACACACAACTAGGATTAACAGAATTAAACCAAGTTTTAGTATCACCCTTTAATGAGAACGGAAACAACTTAAGGATAAAGTAATAGCGAGTTTTCTCATCATGAGTAAACATGGTGGCTATATCATTTAATTTAGTAAGATGTGCCACAACAGTTTGAGATTCATAGCCATAAAAAGGATCAGATTCAACCAAAGTAATTAACTCAGGATCGACAGAGAAATCATAATCCTTATCAGTAATAAAGATAGGTGAAGTAGGAAAGCAGGGTCATATTTCATTCTAGCATTCAAAGACATTTCTTTAAGCTTAACTAATAATTTCTTAAGACCAGATCTATGATTGCATGCTAAGAAGTATCTATTAGTTTCTTCATCCATAACATAACCCTCAGGCACAACAGGAAATTCATATCTAGGGGGAGAATCTTCATCATCACTTTCATCAATATTATCAGTTTCAATAATTTCATTCTCTCTAACCTTAGCAAGTTGTTCATCAAGAAATTCACCTAGTGGCACAGTATTATCAAGCATAGAAGTAGTTTCATCATAAGCATAATGCAAAGCAGAAGTGGCATGATCAATAACATGTGACATATCAGAATGAATAGCAGGTGTAGGGGTCGCAAGTTTACTCAAAACAGAAGGTGAATCAAGTGCAGAGCTAGATGGCAATTCCTTACCTCCCCTCCTAGTTGAGGGAAAAATCTTGGTTCTTTGATCTTTCAAGTTCTTCATAGTGATCAGTAGATATAAATCCCAAGTGACTCAAAGAATATAGCTATGCTCCCCGGCAACGGCACCAGAAAATAGTCTTGATAACCCACAAGTATAGGGGATCACAACAATTTTCGAGGGTAGAGTATTCAACCCAAATTTATTGATTCGACACAAGGGGAGCCAAAGAATATTCTCAAGTATTAGCAGCTGAGTTTTCAATTCAACCACACCTGGAAACTTAATATCTGCAGCAAAGTATTTAGTAGCAAAGTAATATGATAGTAGTGGTAATGGTGGAAAAAGTAACGGTAGCAGTTTTGGTTTTATAGTGATTGTAACAGTAGCAACGGAAAAGTAAATAAGAAAAGAACAATATATGAAAAGCTCGTAGGTAATGGACCAGTGATGGATAATTATGTCGGATGTGATTCCTCATGCAATAGTTATAACATAGGGTGACACAGAACTAGCTCCAGTTCATCAATGTAATGTAGGCACGTATTCCGAATATAGTCATACGCGCTTATGGAAAAGAACTTGCATGACATCTTTTGTCCTACCCTCCCGTGGCAGCGGGGTCCTATTGGAAACTAAGGGATATTAAGGCCTCCTTTTAATAGAGTACCGGACCAAAGCATTAACACATAGTGAATACATGAACTCCTCAAACTACGGTCATCACCGGTAAGTATCCCGATTATTGTCACTTCGGAGTTAACGGATCATAACACATAATAGGTGACTATAGACTTGCAATATAGGATCAAGAACTCACATATATTCATGAAAACATAATAAGTTCAGATCTGAAATCATGGCACTCGGGCCCTAGTGACAAGCATTAAGCATAGCAAAGTCATAGCAACATCAATCTTAGAACATAATGGATACTAGGGATCAAATCCTAACAAAAATAACTCGATTACATGATAGATCTCATCCAACCCATCACCGTCCTGCAAGCCTACAATGGAATTACTCACGCACGGTGGTGAGCATCATGAAATTGGTGATGGAGGAATGTTGATGATGACAATGGCGACGGATTCCCCTCTCCGGAGCCTCGAACGGACTCCAGATTACCCCCCCCCCCCCCGAGAAAGTTTAGGGCTTGGCGGCGGCTCTATATCGTAAAACACGATGAATCCTTCTCTCTGATATTTTTCTCCCCGAACACGAATATATAGAGTTGGAGTTGAGGTTGGAGGAGCACCAGGGGGCCCATTAGGCAGGGGGCGCGCCCCCACCCTCATGGACAGGGTGTGGCCCCTGGCCTTGATTCTTTCGCCAGTATTTTTTATATATTCCAAAGATAATCTCCGTTGATTTTCAGGTCATTCCAAGAACTTTTATTTCTACACAAAAATAACACCTTGGCAAATCTGCTGAAAACAACGTTAGTCCGGGTTAGTTCCATTCAAATCATGCAAGTTAGAGTCCAAAACAAGGGAAAAAGTGTTTGGAAAATTAGATACGTTCGAGATGTATCAGGAACCTCTTGGCAGCTTCTTTCTTCATTCACGGGCACACGTCACGGTGGATCATGCTGCGGGACTGTACATCTTGGCGTGAGGACGCCGTCTTGACGTGGAGGGGGTGGAGGCGCTCCATGAGCTGCGCGTCTCGGTGCGTGCTACCTCTTGAGCACTTGCGTTGGTTTTCCCTTGAAGAGGAAAGGGTGGTGCAGCAAAGTAGCGTAAGTATTTCCCTCAGTTTTGAGAACCAAGCTATAAATCCAGTAGGAGGCTACGCGCCAGTCCCTCGCACCTACACAAAACAAATAAATCGTCGCAACCAACGCGATAAGGGGTTGTCAATCCCTACACGGTCACTTACTAGAGTGAGATCTGATAGATATGATAAGATAATATTTTTGGTATTTTTATGATAAATATGCAAAGTAAAATAAAAGCAAAGTATTGGAAGATTTAATATGATGAAGATGGACCCGGGGGCCATAGGTTTCACTAGTGGCTTCTCTCAAGAGCATATGTATTTTATGATGGGTGAACAAATTACTATTGAGCAATTGACAAAATTGAGCATATTATGAGAATATCCAGGTATGATCATGTATATAGGCATCACGTCCAAGACAAGTAGACCGACTCCTGCCTACATCTACTACTATTACTCCACACATCGACCGTTATCCAGCATGCATCTAGAGTATTAAGTTCAGAAGAACAGAGTAACGCCTTCAGCAAGATGACATGATGTAGAGGGCTAAACTCATGCAATATGATGAACACCCCATCTTGTTATCCTCGATGGCAACAATACAATACGTGCCTTGCTGCCCCTACTGTCCCTGGGAAAGGACGCTGCAAGATTGAACCCAAAGCCAAGCACTTCTCCCATTGCAAAAAAGATCAATCTAGTAGGCCAAACCAAACTGATAATTCGAAGAGACTTGCAAAGATAACCAATCATACATAAAAGAATTCAGAGAAGATTCAAATATTGTTCATAGATAAACTTGATGATAAGCCCACAATTCATCAGTCTCAACAAACACACCGCAAAAGAAGATTACATCGAATAGATCTCCATAAGAGAGGGGGAGAACTTTGTATTGAGATCCAAAAAGAGAGAAGAAGCCATCTAGCTAATAACTATGGACCCAAAGGTCTGAGGTAAACTAGTCACACTTCATCGGAGAGGCTATGGTGTTAGAAGCCCTCCGTGATCGATTCCCCCTCTGGCGGAGCTTCGGAACAAGCCCCAAGATGGGATCTCATGGATACAGGAAGTTACGGCGGTGGAATTAGGGTTTTGGCTCTGTATCTGATCGTTTGGTGGTACGTAGGTATATATAGGAGGAAGAAGTACATCGGTGGAGCAACAGGGGGCCTACCAGGGTGGAGGACACGCCCGGGGGGGCACTACAAAAAAATACACTTTCGTGATGATACGTGTTTGTCATAGTAGGTCATGTTTTTTGTCATGCATGTACATCCATGATGATTTTATGACAGAATCAAGATAGTCATACCTGTGTTGTCGTAGAAGTGTTCCATGACATTACCAAAATTATCATCACGGAAGTGCCCACTTCCATGACGATAAATCGCGCGTCACAGATGTGCTTTCGTCAAGGGTGACCGACACGTGGCATCCACCGTAACGGAACGCCGTTAAGCTATCAGGTCGGGTTTTGGATCCGATAACCTATTAACAGCCCCGACCAATGGGGGTTTTCCACATGTAAAATCATCATTGGCTGGAGGAGACACGTGTCAGGTCCGTGTTGGCACAGGTGTCACTCATCCAATGGGCGAGACGCGCCTATGATATGTTGACACGTGGACTGGCCCATCAAGTTTAACTGGGCCAGCCCAACTGAAGGCCCCCAAGATTTTGCGGACCATAATGGGCCGGCCCAGCTAAAGGCCCATGAGATTTTGCGGACCATAATGGGCTGACCTAGCTAAAGGCCCACAAGATTTTGTGGGCCATAATGGGCTGGCCCAGGTAAAGGCCCACAAGATTTTTGTGTGCCATAATGGGCCGGCCCAGGTAAAGGCCCACAAGATTCTTGCAGATCATAATGGGCCGGCCCAGCTAAAGGCCCACGAGATTTCACTGACATTAATGGGCCGACCCAGCTGTAGGCACACAAGATTTTGAGGACCCTAGTAGGCCGGCCCATTAACTGGCTGCCATGTTTTGGGCCAAATGCCGGCCCATATTTGATTCGGTCCATTAATGGCCTGCCACACTCCGGGCCTAATAGTGGCCCATATGAGATCCGGCCTGTTAAAAGCCTACCATGTTCTGGGCCAAATTACGGCCCAGATCAGGTTCGGCCCTTTAAGAGGCTTTGGGCTCAATTATGGCCCATATCAGATTCAGCCCGTCAACTAGACACTATGCTTTTGGGCCCGCTTGCTAAAGGCCCACTTAGTAATTCGGCCTGATATTAGTTTTGGCCTATTAAGGGCCCGTTTAACATTTCGGACCTGTATTAATTTCGGCCTGTTAAAAGCCCGTCATATAGTTGGGCCTAACTATGGCCCGGTTTGCATCCGGCCTGCTCGCAGCCGATATCTGATTGGGCCAAACAAGGACCGAGACAATTTTGGCCTGTTAAAAGCCCCTGATTTGATTCGCACAATCATGGGCCGGGGTTCATGTCGGGCTGCTGCCGGCCCATGAGCTGTTTGACACGTTTCAGGCCCAACCTACATCGTGATTGCATGACGGCCCGATTATGTGCCGTAATGTTACGGTTTGGCCGGTTTACTGTGAAGACAGGATATATATACAGTAAAATAACTGCAGCATCATGAATAAGAAAAAACCTAGACTATACAATAAAGAAATTACGGCATATTACATCCACTAGGCATCAAAGTTCGCCACTATGATAATAAAGCACAAGCAGACAGCAGATTACATACACTGGGCATCAAAGATCGCCACCAGTGCAAATAAACACGCCAACAAAATAATATACAAAACCGACAGCACTTCAATGGACTTCAAGAAAGGTTAGCCCTACTGGGGAGCTGCAGCGCAAGCAGCTGAGCAAGATGATGAGACTGCGCTTATTCAACACTTATATCTTCCTCACTCTGAAAGATAAACAAGCAGACAGATGACAGGTTTTGCACATAAAAGTATCAGTGCTCACAATTCATCACATTTCTTACTGACGAATAAAGTGACACAGTTTAAAATTGCATTAACACAATATGGTATTGTTCAGGTCAAGACATGGCAGGAAATGACATTGTGAAGGAGTTGCCAGCTTCACGACACCACTCGATTACAGATCAAGAACTCATAAGTATCAATGGTTAGTGTGCTGTCAATTTATACCATTTCAGATTGGCAAATAAAGAGACGGTTTAAATAATAGTAGAATGATATGACATTGTTCATAGTTAAGACATTGCAGAATATGACATTGTGCTGTAGTGGGTAGGTTCACCACACCACTGGATTACGGATGAAGAACAGAAGCATACATGCAGTGCAAAAGAAGATCACTTGCTCTGTATAGTTTAATTTACATGGTATGAAGAAGGAACTTGGTTGTACAACTGAAAACTTAAATTGAGAAAGGACAAACTTTTGTTTATGAACTACATAATAAACTTTAAACAAGCAATTTGATGCAAACACCAAAAATAAACAACTGTTGGAGTCATGCCTAACCAAATATATACAACAAAGTTTGAAGGCTTGAGATGGACAAACTTACATTATTGGTGAAGACAGGCTCTATAAAGGCCTTATCCATGCTGATGTGGGGGGAAATTCAAGAAGTTTACCACAAAATCTTCTTCAAAAGCATTGCCTTTATTCTACATTTTGTTAAGAGTAAATATAGATATGATAATATACGAAAAAATGGAGAATATTTAAGATAAGATGAAGAGTGATGCTACATAACCAAGTAGCTATAATGTAAGTGCAGCGATACATGCAAAAGTTACAGCCAAGAGCAATGCACAGCTAAACTTCTTCAGTACCAACCTTATGGTAAGAGTAAATATAGATCTGATGTGTAGAAAATGGAGGGCAAAGGAAAATAAGCTGCAGAGTGATGGTACATGAACAACTACCTGTCATTATAAGTACACTGATAAAGGACATCATGTACTTACAAGAACAATGCAGAGCTAAAAAAACATTGGCATTGGATATATTCTACACTAATGTAACCATTCATACAGATCAGATAATTTGGAGCGAACAATTGATAAGCAAGCTATCATGCATACTGCTGTCACATAATGAACCAGGTATGTATGCAAGTACAATGATACAGGATAACATGTACTAACAAGAGCAAAGCAGCGGGCAGCATATTTGCGATATCGTGTCGTTCTTGCCAAACTGGAATTCTTCTTCGAGCAGATTTCCTGCAAAAAAGATCCGTAAGGCACATGCGGAAAAGTAGAAGTTCAAATTGTCATGTGATTTCATAGACAGTACCTCATTCTGGGAACGAGACCAGTGCATAACAAGGTTTTTCCATTCAACGTCTTCTAAATTTAGCACAGGAGACTTCACCGGAAATTTGTTTATAGACTTGTCATCAAAGTGTGATTTCCTCAGGTAACACCGATACTGCTGCAATGCTTCCTTGTAAAGCACAAGCAAGCTTTGCTCGCCATGACTATCCAGATTGACCCTCGCCTAGTTACAACAATGTAATGTAAATCATTGATGTGTTCAATCAGTAGAAAACAGGAAAATAATAACCATGAATAATAGCACTTACACGTAAGTTGGACAGGAAGATGTGAAAATGGTGTTTGTCTTCACAGTAATCTTCCCATGATGGGAATATATGCACGTAGTCCCTAACAACATTGAAAGAATTGTCTTTTAAACTGGGAATAAATGGAATGGGGTTCCAATCTGCAGGAATTGGCTGTCTCTGCAGTTGGGATAGGTCTTCGGCCGGTGGACTTGCTGTACTTTTTGCTGGAGTGGGATTTTTTTGTGGTACAGCTGGTGCTATGGCAAATGAAATCGGTATACCTTTTGCTGGAGTGCAGGTCATGTGTGGTGGGGCTAGTGGTGTGGCCAGTGAAGTATGGGTATAGTCTACTAGAGTCGGTCCTACGATTTGTGTCACTAGTTGTACAACCAATATAAGTGGGGTGCTGTCTGGTTTCTCCGGCACCACCACATTTTTCAAGGACTTTGCTGGTGCTCCTTCAGGTTCGGCAATCACCCTCTTCCTTTTTGATGTCTGATACACAAGAACAACATTTGAGTGGAAAAACATGGTATGATGACAGATGGAATATGTATTGATAATGGATGGGCATGGCATCTCGACATATATGATGAGTAAACTAAGCAGATGGCGGTGCAACAAAGTAGAAGAAATGCAAGACAACATATGCAAGATACCCGCAATCAATAAAACATTGCCAAATTAGAACAGGCACCTTGATGGGTGAACATGACATGCCATCTGCCTTTGACTCCTCGAGGTTAGAATAGTCATTAGGATCATATTCTGAACAAGAATCAACGGGTGGGGAGCGTATGAGTTTCATTGCATCCAGAATGGCACTCAATGCCTTGGTGCCAATTTTGTAAGTCATTGCAGTGTTTAGTTTCAAGAGTGGACCGCTGCTAGTGCGACACAAAGCAGCTACGCAGATCATAGTGTAGATATAACGGGAAAACCTTAAGGATCAGAGTAAAATCAGCAAAGTGGAACTTGCTGGAATATATGTGCTAGTATTGCCGGTACGGCTAGAAAGGCTTCGGATACCAGCTCTCTTCAAGTGAAGGTGTGGTACTGTTAATATCAGTGTAACTCTCAAAGGCGACAGCTCCCCGCATTTCCTTGCTATTCTTATAGGATTCAAGTGGGCAGGCCACTACAAATCCTATTCCTATGTTTACAAGATCCTACGAATCAAAGAGGCTCAAAGTGTCCATCACAACCGACCGTATAGACCTCTACACTGCAAATGTCCCTGCTCATCTTCAGTACAAGGAACATACTATACTACTATCATACTCCCTCCGTTCCAAAATATAATTCTTGGTAGAGATTTCCACTATGGATCACATACAGATGTATCCAGATACATTTTAGAGTGTAGATTCACTCATTTTGCTCCATATGTAGTCCATGGTGAAATCTATACAAAGACTTGTATTTAGGAACGGAGAGAGTACATATTAAAGAAGAACGCAAGAGGAACATGGTAAAGAAGAGCAAGCAGATTTTGGATAATAAAATGATGGTTGCGCAGTGCCCACACATGATGAACCAGAGCGCATTAAGAATGCAACTCCCAGCTGTCTCTCGACCATTTCAGGCGGTTGGATGAAGATCCTACATCTCCTAACCCTTCTTCTTCCTCGTCTCTGATTCATCCCATACAGAACACCGTACGGGCCGCCGGCCAGACCACCGGCCCCCACCGCCTGTGTTTCTCCGCCACCCCCAACCCCCACCCGCGTCGAGGTTTCTTTGTTCGGCGAGGCCCCACAACCACCCGAGCCCCTTCGATCGCACCGGCGAACTCCGGCGAGCTCTGAAAAATCGACTGACCCAATTTTGAAATTTAGTCTACTGTGATTTAAATAGTGTGGAATATAAAAGGGGAAAACCATAAGCATTGGGACTATAGTGTTGAGCGTGCCATGGCGGATCTGAAGGTGCAAACCGGACAAAGGCAACTTCACAACCAAGACAAGAAGTCAGAGTTAAGCAGTGGTGATCTATTTTCTTGATGCGATAAATAAGTTGAGCAGATACGGAAGAGTACCGCCTCTAGTGCGGCACCGTGTACGCATCTGCTGAGAATTTGACGATGCTGCGGTAGCGATGGCTATCGATGGCGTGGAAGAAGATCTAGGAGGGTAGATGGTGGCGGCGGGGCACGGTGGACGAGATGGTCATAGGAGCAGCATCGGCAAGGTGGACGATGGCGGGGATGAAGCGAGAGGATGGGATGCAAGGATCCCGGTCCGAAGCCGTGGATGAGAGAGGTCGATCTCTTGCAATGGACGGCAGTGGGTGGGGTGGCGGACGGCGGCGGACAGAGGAGGGGGGGGTGGAGAGGGTGTTTTGGCGCCCACGGAGTACGAATGGGGAAAGGGGAGGTAGAGAGGAAGGGGGGAACCATGTATTCAGGGCGCGCTTGTCTCAAATGCGAGGAAATTTACAAACTTAGCCGCCGTTTCAAATTTCTACTACATCACAGCAACATTAGTTGGTTGGGGATAGGACGGTAATCTCGCATACACCGAATATTTGCCGACGAGAGTTTGTTTTTGGCGCCCACCGTGTATGAATATGAATCGGGGAAGGAGTTAATTTTGGCTGACGACACACTGTGTTTTGGCGCCCATCATGTATGAATCCGGGTGAGAGGCGGTTACGTCACGTTTGGGTGAAATTACAAACCTACCCCTATTGAAACCTATAGAAATCCAGCAGATGGGCTTTGCGTGGCAGGGATAGGCAGTAGTGATTTCCATCTCGTAGATTTTGGTTTCGGGCGGTTACTGCGACTTTCCCCGCTTCGTTCAAATTTTGCAGAGTGCACGTTTACCGTGCCAAATCAATTTGAATCCCGTTTGTATTCTATTTTTTTCGGGCGGGATCCATTTTCAATTGGAATTATATTCTATATACATCATTTTTTTATATATACTTTCAAAAGCACAACAAAGAATTCTGCTCCTTTATATGTATAATATGATTTACAAATACAACGATCTTGAAATCTTAAGGTTGAATTCGAAAAAATTTAACCAAATTATGTTCTACTAAAATGTATGGATCAGTAACATCTACATATCAAATAACATAGATGTGCGTGAATTCATATGAGTATGCATGTTTGATAGATCAATTTTGGTTCGAGTATGGATTACATGTATCATCATCTCGAATTCAAATATTTGAATCCCTTTTTTGTTCACTCCTTTCATGCCCATCTCTCTCGCATGCATGCTCCTTCAGGTAGCTATCACTCTCTTTTCTCCAGCTCACCCGCACGCTCACTTCATGTTTCTCCTATCCTCGCAAACATGGTCTCTCGACGTCTCCCTTGAGAAGTGTCACACTCTCCCTATCATTATACATTACACGGTTTTCATTATATCTCACGTCTCTACTGTTCTCTGGTATCACTCGGTACCTAATCTTTCTTTTTCACCGCCACACACACAGTTTCCACTCGTCTTTCACTTTGTCTTTCTCTCTATGGGATTCTCTCACACACCCTATATGTCTCTACATATGACTCATACCACTAAAATTACTCTCTCTCTCCTGTAGACACAACATTTGTTGCGGTCTCCTTTTCATCTCCATCCTAGACTGACATTATTCATTTGTTTACCGATCAGACAACCCCGACTACCGTCTCCTCTCCCTCTCACAGACACACACACACACAACTCCTGCTTCCACTCCCCTCCCTGACTACCGTCTCTCTCTCACACACACAAAAATCTTGCTTTCGCACCCCGACTCGTATTTCTCTCACAAACATTTATCGACTAGCTAGCCTCTAGATAGGTTTATACACCCGCACACTCGTGCTTCCACCATCGCATACATGTCTCTCTCCCGCTCCTTGTATCTACGTAGATTTTTCTTCCCTTCTTGAGACATGCCCTTTTGATCGTGCACACACACACTATCGCCTCATTTTAAGCTGATACCTATCGCACACACACTCCTTGTGTCTTTGTCACACATGCACTCCGTCCTCCTCCACTCTCCCTCTCTCTCTCACACACATGGGCTTTTTGCAACAACTAGCAAGATGCCCATGCGTTGCACGGAACATCAAGATGCATTTGTATGAGTAGTTTATCTTGTGGGGGAAAAGGATGAATGAGGGAAGGCCTTATTTGCAAATGTGGAGAGGGGTGTGGGTATCTTTTTGCAAAATTGCCATAGTTTCCTTCCTATCCGTCAGATATAGATCGGACGGCCTATATTGCAGGATGGCAGGCACACGATCATCACCGACAATGCTTTTTATAAGAGTAGGGATAAAAAATAGAGTTGGTGATGATGGTGGGCCTACCATCCTGCAATGTAGGTCGTCCGAGTTATATTTGACGGATAGGAAGAAAAATATGGCAATTTACCCGCACTCTTCACCACATTTGCAGATAAGGCCTTCCCTCATTCATCCTTTTCTCCCACAAGATCTTGATGTTCCGTGCAACGCACGGGCATCTTGCTAGTAAGAGTAGAAATTAGACATATACCACTTCTCGAATCTTGAAACCAACAACATTCCTCCCTTATCTCATCAAAACCGCTAAAGGAATATATTTTGAGTGAAACATAACATATTTTTAGTGATATACGTATTTCAAAACTAGACTTTTTTCTATCAAATCGGTGAATATGTATTAATCTACTTTGCTCGTGTGGCAACGTATTGGCACATTGCTAGTAGTTATTATAATTTTTGGACACCAGACAAACGGTGGAGTACATATACGAAGAGAAGAGGCGCACGCACGTAGTCGGCCTCTCGCTGTCTCGCACACATGAGTGTTACGTAAAGGCGACATTAACAAATAAAACCTAAAACCCTAGGTGCACGATTGCTGCATTCGCGGGTACCGGGTACGTGGTGGAGCACCTTTGTAGGAATAGTCAGCTCGCGTGATAATTTGATCCGTAGGAGTTGATGGTCGGGACCACATGTGAACGACTTGGAGTGCGGTGGCTCGCCAGTTGCCACAGATTGAGTAGCCACGTCTAAAATATTGTTTTTTAGCGGGGTTAAGAGTTCCGATTTTCAATGGCGTGTTATAAGTAGTAAGTAGTTTTTAGAACAATTGGTATGGAGCGAAAATGGAATTCATAGTACTACATACCTCCTTGTCGTATGGTTGTATGATTTTTTTTTTGCGATGGAGGTTGTATGGGTTTATGTTGCGAGATGTTGAACCTGATAGTTGTAGCGACCAGACCTCAAACAGTCTGATCTCTGTGCTCCGGTGTCATCCCTGGATCAGTAATGCTGACACCACACAGTACTCGGAGGATTTATAGCAAAGTAGCAATCACACACTTATTACATCGAGTGTCTCAAAAGAGAACTTATTACAATAAATATGGCTTAAGGCCATCTAATAATGATAATAGCGGAAGGCTTGGAAGATAAGTGAGTCCATCAACTCCAATGGCATCACTAAGTATAGAACCACGACCTAAAACTCCTTAATCGTCATCTGAAAAGTCTGCAACATAAACGTTGCAGCCCGAAATGGGTCAACACATGGAATATGCTGGCAAGGTAACACATAGAGAGTAATGGAATGAAACAGCTATACTACATGCATATTTGGCCGGTGGAAAGCTCTATGGTTACAGTTTTGCATAAAGCCAAATTTTCCCTACTTCAAAGGAATACATTTGTTTAACTATCATGGTGGTTGTTAAACATTGAGAATGGTTGACAGCATTCTCAATCCCAATTAAGTAACATCATTAAACCCAACAAACTTAATTTAAAGTAACATGATGAGATTCACATGATAATCCAAGTACTAGATACTCAAGATGTCCATAACCGGGGACACGGCTAAGCATGATTAGTTTATTACACTCTGCAGAGGTTGGCGCACTTTTCCCCACAAGACTCGATCGCCTCCGTTTGGTTTCTCGCACTACATGGTGTTTGAGAAGACGGATGACCGAGACATAGTCTTTCAGAAGCGCTGGCACCTTACGATCGGGTAGACCGTACCACCTACATCCCCTACATCTGCTAGTCTACCACTGTAAGAGTTCGCACAACTTAGTCAACTATGCTAGAGCCCATAATAGCTTGTGGCTGCAGACGGAAGTTTCTAGTATGAATAGTCTCACGATCCCTTTGAGCCTGGGTGGCGGTCCAAAAGAAAACAGGCAAGTCCTGGAATACCCAGGTGCCTCAATCCACCCAGATGTGTGTTTAAGTTTCCACCTTAGATAAACCATTAATTAACATTCTCACATCTGTCATGGATATCACTCACCCAATCCACGTCTACTAGCATAGCATGGCATAATAAGAAAACGTAGAAGTAACTCCCAAAGGTTTGATAATAAACAGGTAATAGGTACTACCTCATCTACTTCTCATCCCACAATTTAATTAGATCCTAACCATGCAATGTGTGAGGATTGATCTAATGCAATAAAACTAGGTAGTAGAAAAGGTATGATCAAAGTGTTACTTGCGTTGCTGATGATCCGCGAAACCTAACGATTCAAAGTAACAAGCGGTGCACTCCGGGTACTCTATCGCAAACAAACAAACAAGCATACAATAAGTACTCATCTAAAGCACAGGTAAAACTCAAATAAGAGATCTAACCAGAAGGTTCAACTTAAGAACTCCGGTTGGCAAAAAGAATCAAATCGAACGAAGCTACGAAAGACAAACGGCGAAAGAAAACAACTTCGTTCTAGTAATCTGGATCGAGGGCAAATTTTACAGTAGAAAAAACTTGTTTAAGTTGGTTAGACGGGTAGAGGGTTTCGAGACGAATCCCTAGGCGCTTGAATCGTCTGATTCCGATAAACGAGTGAAAAGTTATACTAAAACGAAAATCGGATCAGGAATCGCGATTAGAAAAATCGCGGATTTAATCCGAGAAAAAGAAAAACGACGAACGCTGAATTTTTTTCTCTCTTTTTTTCGGCACGGAAAACGAGGCACGACGAACCTCGGCGGCGAGATCCGGTGACGGCGGCGGTTTCTTAGGGCGGCCGCGGCTTAGGGCACTTTAGGTTTCCCCCGGGGCCGGGCCTCGGCTTATAAAGGCCTCCCGGTCGGTGTCCAGGTCAGACACGGCCCGTTGAGTCGGTTCATTTTTTTAATTATTCCTCTCGGAAGAAAAATAAAAAGAAATACTAAACGGACTCAAAAAATTCCGAAATAAATTTTCACAGGCTTCTAAAATCAAGCCGCACAAGGTGAACATTTATTTGGGCCCTAAATGCAATTTTGAAAAACTCACTTTTTTCCTAAATTCAAATAAAACACCGAAAAACTCCGAAATAAAATCTTATTTGATTTTATTATTAAATCCTCAATATTTCTTTATTTTGGGAAAGTCATTTTATTCCCTCTCTCATATTTTTGTAATAGAAATAATTGATGATAAAATAAATAAAATCAAATGATCCTATTCCCAAAATTTGAGAAAACTCAAATATGAAAATAACGAAATCCCCAACTCTCTCCGTGGGTCATTGAGTTGCATAGAATTTCTAGGATCAACCAAAGTGCAAAATAAAATATGATATGCATTGATGATCTAATGTATAACATTCCAAATTGAAAATTTGGGATGTTACAAACCTACCCCCCTTAAGATGAATCTCGCCCTCGAGATCCGGGTTAGCTAGAAAATAGGTGAGGGTGGTCTTCGAGCAAATCTTCCTCTCGTTCCCAGGTGGCTTCATCCTCTGGGTGGTGGCTCCACTGAACTTTGCAAAACTTAATAACCTTGCTGCGAGTAACTCGGTTGGCAATTTCGAGGATCTTAACTGGTTTCTCCTCGTAGGTCAAATCGTTATCCAACTGAATTGTTTCCAATGGCACTATGTCTCTCAAGGGTATGTCAGCCATCTCCGCGTGACACTTCTTTAACTGGGAAACATGGAACACATCATGAACTCCTGACAATCCTTCGGGCAATTCCAACTTGTAGGCCACTTCTCCCATACGCTCCAAAACTCGATAGGGTCCTACAAATCATGGCGCTAACTTCCCTTTAACTCCAAAACGCTTTGTTCCCCGAAGTGGTGATACTCGAAGATAAGCTCTATCTCCCACTTCGTAAACTGTCTCCTTGCGTTTAGAATCCGCATAACACTTCTATCTGGACTGGGCTACCTTCAGCCTATCGCGAATCAACTTCACCTTCTGGTCAGACTCTCTAATCAAGTCAGGTCCAAACAACTGGCGGTCTCCAATTTCATCCCATGACAGCGGTGTCCTGCACCTCCTTCCGTACAAAGCTTCGAAAGGGGCCATCTTCAAAATGGTTTGGTAACTGTTGTTGTAAGAGAACTCTGCATATGGCAAATTATCGTCCCAACTAGATCCATAATCTAGCGCACAAGCTCTCAGCATATCCTCCAAAATCTGATTGACTCTCTCGGTCTGTCCATCTGTCTGTGGATGAAAAGCTGTACTGAATAATAGTCTGGTACCCAAAGTTTCGTGCAACTGCTTCCAGAACATTAAGGTAAACTGGGTTCCTCTATCTGATACGATACTCCTTGGAACTCCATGCAGACATACGATCCTAGTCATGTATATCTTTGCCAACTTAGCACTGGTATAAGTGGTCTTACTGGGATGAAATGAGCTACTTTCGTCAATCGATCGACTACAACCCAAATCGAGTCATAGCCTGAACGAGTCCTGGGCAATCCTGTGATAAAATCCATGCCTAGCTTATCCCACTTCCATTCGGGTATCGGCAATGGTTGTAACAATCCTGCTGGCTTCTGATGCTCTGCCTTTACTCTCTGACATACATCACAAACTGCTACATACTCCGCAATATCCTTCTTCATTCCGGTCCACCAGAAAATATCCTTCAAATCCAAATACATCTTGGTGTTTCCTAGGTGAATCAAATATGGTGAGTCGTGTGCCTCTTGCAAAATCAACTTCCTGATCTCCGGGTCATTGGGCACGTAAACACGGTCTTCAAACCATAGGGTGTCATGCTCATCCTCACGAAATCCTTTAGCTTTTCCTTTGCTCAGTTTCTCCTTTATAGCGGCAATCTCTTTGTCAGCTTTCTGAGCTTCTCTGATTCTATCCATCAAAGTTGACTGAATCTCCAATGCTGCTACATAGCCTCTCGGAACTATTTCCAAACATAGTTCACGAAGATTTTCTGCTAACTCCCTTGGTATTTCTCCCATCATTAACGTATTGACATGGCTCTTACGGCTTAATGCGTCAGCTACTACATTAGCCTCTCCGGGGTGATATTGCAATTTAATATCATAATCCTTGATAAGCTCCAACCATCTCCTTTGTCTGAGATTTAACTCCTTCTGGGTGAAAATGTACTTCAAACTCTTATTATCTGTGTACACCTCACAATGATTTCCAATGAGAAAATGTCTCCATGTCTTCAATGCATGCACTACAGCTGCTAACTCCAAATCATGCGTGGCATAATTCAACTCATGAGGTTTCAGTTGTCTTGAGGCATATGAAACAACTCTCCCTTCCTGCATAAGCACTGCTCCAAGTCCTCGAGGTGAAGCGTCGCAATACAGCTCATAATCCTTGGTCTGGTCTGGCAAGATCAATACTGGTGAGGTAACTAAGCGTTTCTTCATCTCTTGAAAACTAGCCTCACATTCCTCCGTCCATATGAACTTGGTAACTTTCTTCAACAACTCAGTCATAGGCTTCGCAATCTTTGAGAATTTCTCAATAAATCTCTGGTAGTATCCTGCGAGTCCAAGAAAACTCCGGATCTCTCCAACTATTGTTGGGGCTTCCCACTTGGTCACGGTTTCGACTTTAGCGGGATCTACTGCTATACCTTCTCCAGATATAACATGTCCGAGGAATCCTACTTCCTTCAACCAACACTCACATTTGCTGAACTTGGCATATAATTGATGTTCTCTAAGCTTTCCAAGTACCAAACGCAAATGCTCCTTCTGTTCCTCTTCATTCTTCGAATAAACCAGGATGTCATCAATGAACACTACGACGAACTTATCCAAAAACTCCATAAATACTTTGTTCATCATGTTCATAAAATAGGCAGGTGCGTTAGTCAGACCAAATGACATAACGGTATACTCGTACAGCCCATACCTGGTAGTAAAAGCTGTCTTCGGAATATCCTGTTCTCGAATCTTCAACTGGTGGTATCCTGATCGCAGATCGATCTTGGAAAATATCTTAGCTCCTTGCAATCGATCAAACAGATCGTTGATCATTGGTAGTGGGTACTTGTTCTTGATCGTTACTTCATTCAATCCTTGATAATCAACAACCATCCTTAACGATCCATCCTTCTTCTCCACTAGTAGTATTGGCGTCCCCAAGGTGAAGAACTTGGGCGAATATATCCTTTATCCAGTAACTCCTTAATCTGCTTCTTAATTTCCACCAAATCCTTTGCTGGCATCCTATATGGTCTCTTTGATATTGGCCCTGTGCCTGGCAATAGCTCAATCAAAAACTCAATATGTCTATCCGGTGGCATGCCTGGCAACTCCTCTGGAAATACATCAGGGAAATCCCTTACCACTCGTACTTTCTCCTGCACAACTCCTGTTAAGCAATTTACTTGAGTCCTCTTTGGCACATGCTGGGATACATACTTGATCCTTCTCCCTTCTGGGGTGGTAAGCAAAATTGACTTACTAGCACATTCAATATCCCCTTCATACTTTGATAACCAATCCATGCCTAATATCACATCCAATCCTTGAGATTCCAATACTATTAGGTCTGAGGAAAAAACATAGTTACCAATCCTTAATGGTAACCGATCACACCATAGACTAGCCACATACTCTGCTCCGGGCGAGGTTACTAACATGGGTGACCTAAGGGCTTGGGTTGATAGTTATACTTATCCACAAATCCCCTTGAGATGTATGAATGCGATGAGCCAGTATCAAAAAGAACGAGTGCAGTAAATGACTTAACCAAAAACTTACCTATTACTGCATCGGGCTGAGCTTCAACCTCCTCCACGCTAACGTGGTTCACTTGTCCCCTGTTGAAAGGGTTCGGCTTCTTCCCAGAACTTCCATTGCTATTTCCATTTTGCAATTCAGGACATTCATTTGCATAATGTCCTGTCTTCGAACACTTAAAACAAGTGACTTGGCTTAAGTCCTTCTTGGCTGGGGTTGATGGGTTGGTGCGATTCTGGCCGTTGCTTCCTCCATTGCCATTACCATTCTTGGTGCCATTGTGATTGTGCGAGCTACCTCCTCCATGGGTATGCTGAAAATGTCCTCCCGGTCTAGGGGTAAAATGTGGCTTCTGCCGAGCTCCTGAATTGTATTTTCCTTGTCCATACTTCCTCTTGCAATTCTCAATCTGCTGCTGCTTCCCTTCAATCATAAGAGCGCGATCTACCAACTCCTGGTAGTTGTTGAAGGTTGCTACCATCAACTGCATGCTCAACTCATCATTCAGTCCTTCCAGAAACTTCTCCTGCTTAGCTGCATCCGTGGCGACGTCATCTGGGGCATAACGTGCTAGCTTACTAAATTCCTCCACATACTGGCCAACTGTCCTTCCTCCTTGGCGCAAGTTGCGAAACTCATGCTTCTTCATGGCCATAGCTCCTGCTGAAACGTGTGCAGTACGAAAAGCCTGCGGAAACTGGTCCCATGTGACAGTGTCTATAGGAAAAGTGGCTGTGAAATTCTCCCACCATGATGCTGCGGGTCCTTCTAACTGATGTGCGGCAAACTTCACCTTCTCCGCATCTGTGCATCCTGCTGTAGTCAACTCCCTAGCTGTCTTGCGAAGCCAATCGTCTGCTACTATCGGCTCGGTGCTACTGGAAAACACCGGGGGATTTAGCCTAAGAAAATAGGCTAAGTGATCAACAGGTGGTGGTGGTGGTGGTGGGTTGTTGTTGTTCCCCTGATTCTGATTCTGGACTAGCAACTGCATCAATGTGTTCTGCTGCTGGATCAACTGGGTGAGCTCCGGTGGAAAGGCAAATCCGGGGTCACGTCTCGGAGGCATCTAAGCGTTTAGAAAAGATGAGATATAAGAATAGAGGGGGTCTAAAGAGAAAACACTACCCATATGAACATGAGGCAAAAACAAACAATTCACTTCAATCAATCAAACAAGGGCATACAATCGATCTAACTATCGCAAAAGTGCTCGGACTACTATATTTACATGGTGGACTACTACTACTGATGAGGTGGTCTACTAGAAATATTCTACGGTCGTTGACTCCATAGTATCTGCTCCAGCTTCATCAACATAGTCATCATCGCTACTATCTGCTTCCGAGTCGGTGCCGTCGATGATGATGTAGTCTTCCGGGTTAATTTCCTGGGGTTCTTCGTCTTCATCTACTGGCGTAGGGCCTCCCATAAATATTCCAATATTCTTGATCAGGTCGTCATTCTTCTCCACCAATACTTCAATTTCCTCTTCATAATCTTCTCGTGTAGCCTTCAGTTCTTCCTCCAGTTCCTTGATTCTAGTCTTAGCCTTCTTCAGATCTATCATGTCGGCGCACATCTGGTTCTCCTGTCGTCGAATGTGCTTGTTTAACTCCTGGATAAAAGCTGCGATTGATCTATCCTCCCTGGTGCTGATCATCTCCCAGTGCTCATCTCGGCGCCCACAAATCTGGTAGATAGTATCCTTGAGATCCTTGCGGTAGACTTCTCCAATGCGTCCCATGGCGATGTGAGCTACCATGCTCTTTCCTAGACTCCAAGTTGGTGCATCAAAAGAAAACTCTATGGGCTCAGTGACTGACATGAACGTCCTTCCTGGAACTTGAACTTGAATCATCCAGCGCTCTTCTTTAGGTAAAGTGGCGTTGTAGGTTCCGGTGAAGCTTGGTCCTCCTATGTTCAGGTATCTAGTGACTTCCTTCAAGTGTCGTCCAAAGGGTGTATCTTCATCCGGTTGTGTGAACTTGTTCCATGCATCCGCCATCCTAAAGAATAGAAAAGATGAGAGGTCAGAAGAGAAGAGAGTGAATAGTGTTCTAGGTCTTGTGCTTAGTGGTCGTGTCCTATAGTCAGCGTGTGCTCTGATACCATCTCTGTAGCGACCAGACCTCAAACAGTCTGATCTATGTGCTCCGGTGTCATCCCTGGATCAGTAATGCTGACACCACACAGTACTCGGAGGATTTATAGCAGAGTAGCAATCACACACTTATTACATCGAGTGTCTCAAAAGAGAACTTATTACAATAAATATGGCTTAAGGCCATCTAATAATGATAACAGCGGAAGGCTTGGAAGATAAGTGAGTCCATCAACTCCAACGGCATCACTGAGTATAGAACCACGACCTAAAACTCCTTAATCGTCGTCTGAAAAGTCTGCAACATTAACGTTGCAGCCCGAAACGGGTCAGCACATGGAATATGCTGGCAAGGTAACACATAGAGAGTAATGGAATGAAACAGCTATACTACATGCATATTTGGCTGGTGGAAAGCTCTATGGTTACAGTTTTGCGTAAAGCCAATTTCTCCCTACTTCAAAGGAATAAATTTGTTTAACTATCATGGTGGTTGTTAAACATTGAGAATGGTTCACAGCATTCTCAATCCCAATTAAGTAACATCATTAAACCCAACAACCTTAATTTAAAGTAACATGATGAGATTCACATGATAATCCAAGTACTAGATACTCAAGATGTCCATAACCGGGGAGACGGCTAACCATGATTAGTTTATTACACTCTGTAGAGGTTTGCGCACTTTTCCCCTCAAGACTCGATTGCCTCCATTTGGTTTCTCGCACTACATGGTGTTTGAGAAGACGGATGACCGAGACATAGTCTTTCATAAGCGCTAGCACCTTACGATCGGGTAGACCGTACCACCTACATCCCCTACATCTGCTAGTCTACCACTGTAAGAGTTCGCAGAACTTAGTCAACTATGCTAGAGCCCATAATAGCTTGTGGCTGCACACGGAAGTTTCTAGTATGAATATTCTCATGATGCCTTTGAGCCTGGGTGGCGGTCCAAAAGAAAACAGGCAAGTCCTGGAATACCCAGGTGCCTCAATCCACCCAGATGTGTGTTTAAGTTGCCACCTTAGATAAACCATTAATTAACAATCTCACATCTGTCATGGATATCACTCACCCAATCCACGTCTACTAGCATAGCATGGCATAATAAGAAAACGTAGAAGTAACTCCCAAAGGTTTGATAATAAACAGGTAATAGGTACTACCCCATCTACTTCCCATCCCACAATTTACTTAGATCCTAACCATGCAATAAAACTGGGTAGTAGAAAAGGTATGATCAAAGTGTTACTTGCCTTGCTGATGATCCGCGAAACCTAAAAATTCAAAGTAACAAGCGGCGCACTCCGGGTACTCTATCGCAAACAAACAAACAAGCATACAATAAGTACTCATCTAAAGCACAGGTAAAACTTAAATAAGAGATCTAATCAGAAGGTTCAACTTAAGAACTCCGGTTGGCAAAAAGAATCAAATCGAACGAAGCAACGAAAGACAAACAGCGAAAGAAAACAACTTCGTTCTAGTAATCTGGATCTAGGGAAAATTTTACAGTAGCAAAAACTTGTTTAAGTTGGTTAAACGGGTAGAGGGTTTCGAGACGAATCCCTAGGCGCTTGAATCGCCTGATTGCGATAAACAAGCAAAAAGTTATACTAAAACGAAAATTGGATCAGGAATCGCGATCAGAAAAATCGCGGATTTAATCCGAGAAAAAGAAAAAGGACGAAATTTTTTTCTCTTTTTTTTCGGCACGGAAAACGAGGCGCGACGAACGTCGGCGGCGAGATCCAGCGACGGCGGCGGCGGACGTCGGCGGCGGCGGACGTCGGCGGCAGCGGCGGCGGCGGCTTCTTAGGGCGGCGGCGGCTTAGGGCGCTTTAGGGTTTCCCCAGGGGGCGGGCCTCGGCTTATAAAGGCCTCCCGGTCGGTGTCCAGGTCGGACCGGTCCCGTTATGTCGGTTCGTTTTTTTAATTATTCCGCTCGGAAGGAAAATAAAAAGAAATACTAAACGGACTCCAAAAATTCTGAAATAAATTTTCACGGGCTTCTAAAATCAAGGCGCCCAAGGTGAACATTTGATTGGGCCCTAAATGCAATTTTGAAAAGCGCACTTTTTTCCTAAATTCAAATAAAACACCGAAAAACTCTGAAATAAAATCTTATTTGATTTTATTATTAAATCCTCAATATTTCTTTATTTTGGGAAAGTCATTTTATTCCCTCTCTCATATTTTTGTAATAGAAATAATTGATGATAAAATAAATAAAATCAAATGATCCTATTACCAAAATTTGAGAAAACTCAAATATGAAAATAACGAAATCCCCAACTCTCTCCGTGGGTCATTGAGTTGTGTAGAATTTCTAGGATCAACCAAAGTGCAAAATAAAATATGATATGCATTGATGATCTAATGTATAACATTCCAAATTGAAAATTTGGGATGTTACAGTAGTCTAGGGCAAATACTATGGTTTAGATTTAGATGCTGGTTTTCAGTAATGAAAATCGGAAGGGGAAACCCTTCTTTGATTAAAAAAACTACTACCTCCATTCTGGTTTACTAGTCCCATTCGTACTTTGGGTTAAAGTTTGTCCACGAATTTTACTTGTAAAATGTGAATGGAAAACGAGATGCATGCATGAACACTAGTTACTCTAACCCCCTCTAACCCCCCTCTCTTCTTTAATTCTTTGCCACATCAGCATGTTTGCTATTCCCGTGTGCATGATACCAGCTAAGATACCACCATTATGGCCAGCCTTAATCATCACATGCAATAATTTAGTGCACCTTAAAATATGAACAGGTGTGGGGCGTGTATGTTTTTAATGACTTGAGACTATACCTAGCCCGGCATGTAAGATGACTTATTATGCACCGTTCCCCATACCTGCAGGAAGCCCGTTCGTCTCCAAATCTTTTCCTCTCCATGTGTGGAAACAATATGCCTTCCAAACTCTCCTTCTCCCTCCGGCGGTCCCACCACTCCACCCCATGTGAAAAAATCTACATGCATGACTCTCCTCCCCCACGCTCGTCCAATCCATTGTGACCAGCAATATTTCCACCCCTTCGCTTCCCCATAATTTACTCCAACAAACATGCCCACGTAGCTGTTACTTAACTGCAGGTGCATTGGGTCACTGACATATGGGCCCAACAGGGGTCTGGCACACATGTCAGTGACGCAACTGGACCTGCAGTTAAGTCAGTGCAACTCAGTCCATATCTTACGTAGGTGTGCCATTGCTTGCTATAAATACTGCGCCTCCCACGACATCGCTATCTCCTCCCCCTCACATTCACGTTCATCGCTATCTCCTCCCCTTCCTCTCACGTCGACCACCATGGCATCGCCCATCCCAAGCCCTAGGAGCCCCTCACTGCACCGCGTGGACGGTCACGCGTCGTCGTTCCGTTCCTCGCCGCCACTAGTCAAGGAGGAGGCGTTGGTGTTCCCCTCCTTGCCGCTACGCGACACGTCGCCGTTCCGTTCCTCGCCGCCACTAGTCGAGGAGGACGCGTTGGCGTTCCACTCCTCGCCGCGACGCGATGCGTTGCCGTTCTGTTCCTCACCGTAACTAGTCGAGGAGTCCGCGTCGGCGTTCCGCTCCTCGCCGCGACGCGTCGAGGTGGATGCGTCAGCGTTCCCAATCTCGCCAGCACGCGCGCTGGACGACGCGTCGGCTCCTCGCCGCGACGCGTCGAGGTGGATGCGTCGGCGTTCCCAATCTCGCCAGCACGCGCGCCGGAGGACGCGTCGGCTCCCCTCTATGAGGAGAACGCCGCGCCGCCCGTCGAGCCCGCCAGCCTTTAGGAGCTTTGGAAAGAAATGGATGTCGCCTTGTGGGAGGCTTTGCCTCTAGTAGAGCACGCCAAAATAGAGGCGGAGAAGAAGGCCGAGGAAGAGAAGCGCACCACGGAACAAGCTGCCTGGGAGGCCTATGTCGCGTCCGAGAGAGTCAGGCGATTGGCTCTTTGGCAGAAGGCTCGTGCGGGGGACGTGAGTGTGGCGGAGGACGCCCGTGCCGATGCCCTGAGTGCAGTCGGGCCCAAGCGCCTCATCTACGCTTGGCGATACATGGACCGGGTGCACGCTTCCAGCGAGGAGGAGTACCTGTTGGCGCCGGATCACTACACCGGTGAGATCGTGCTCACCCGCCGGCAAGCCGCCAATCAGCACCTCGCGAGTTGCGAGGCTGACGAAGAGGCGTTGTGTCGGCGCGCTGGGAAACGTCCGCGCACCAGGGCACTCGTGGCGCGCCGCAAGCGCTCCTGCGAGTGCCGTGGCTTTTAGGAGGAGTATAATTTTTGTTTCGTAAGGCGATATCATCAGTTTTGGGACGCAAATGATAAATCCCAAACGTTCAGGAATTTTTAGCGTCCTTAATTAAGTATGTAAAAGGGAAAGTTTGGAAACCTTGTGTATTCGTACGCATTTTCAAGTACATGCATATAGCACAAAGTTTACTATATACTATCGCACTACACGTCTCTCTCGATATATGCTTGCAGACTGTGCTACTCCCTCCATCCAGGTCAATAAGTCATCTTTGGTTGTGCACCGTGACCAAGAAGGAGGGAAGACTTATACACCTAGACAGAGGGAGTACTACTATTACTTATGTACGTGCAAATGCACGTTTTAACATTACGATGCGGTTTTTGTAAAAGTAGAAAAACAGCACTAGTCAAGCTTGTGAAATGATTCAATGCAAAACAAATGCAAAAAGGCTCGTTTGATTGTTTACTTTTAGCTTCCTTCTCTGTGGTTATTTCTCTGTCGTACTTTGTACAGAGTATCTCACTGGTTGGAAAGGCATGCAAATTCCCAAATGTTAGTGCATGTCACATGCACTACTCCATCCGTTTAGGTGTGTAAGTCATCTTAGGCTGTGCACCGTGACCAAGGAGGAGGAGAAAACGAGAAACATAAATGTTTATTTTATAATTAATAGTATTGCATGCAATGAACTAACCACTGCATGTCGTGTTTGATATCTCAAGTCATTAAAAGCATGCACACTCTTTATCTCTTATTGGTTGATATGTCAAGAAACAAGAAACGAGGTAGAAGTTAATGCACCGCGCCTAAGTGTTTTGGGATTATTTGGTTTTCGTAAGATGACTTACACACCTAGACGGAGGGATTACAATGGTGAGGAATAAACCAGTTAAATCTTTGGTCAAAATTTAGCACTAATTACAATGGTGAGGAATAAACCAGGATGGAGTAGTAGTTTAGAAGCCCAAATAAATGAGTGAGGCACCTTGTGGGAAAAGCTGGGGAAGCCGCCAAAAGAACTGGCCCTAGGAGTAGTAGCTAGGGATCGAGTGTGCGAGATGAACCGGAGAAAGTAAATGCAGAGAGATGAAATGCAAAAAAGACAGAGGGATGTGATGGTTGCTTGTCCATTTATTTTACCAGGCCACTTATTACTGGGAGTGGTTGGGTTTTGTGATATGACGGCTTTACTGCCGCCCCACGAGCGGGGTGAGAGGTGAGACTCCCGTGCAGCGCCGCCCTCTTCACTTGTACTACATCGGTCATGGTTTATTAGTCCCCCATTTGTCAGCATTCTGGGAACGGGGGTCCCCAGACTTGCCTGCCTGCGGCGTGGCTCAAAGGGGGCCCAGCACGGCCCGTCTTCACCAACACAAACCCAAGACCCTCGCGAGGGGCCAAGCCTCGCGGGGCGGACGACGCGAAGCTTCCTCAGGCACGGCCTCATCAGGCTGGCTCACGAGGAGGCGGAGAGATCAAGGCGGGGTACCTCACGAGGTGCCCATGACGCAAGCCATGACGACTCAGGGCGCCAGGTGGGTGCCAGCCCGCGCGACGTCCTCCTTTCCTCTTTGGTGCAAAGGGGGCAAGCGCAGCCGCGGAGTACCGAGGCATTAGGCAAAGGTTGCCATTTTGGTGCAACGAGACCAAGACCAGGAGGACTACGAGAGGGAGGTCACCGTGGAGCCCAAGACGGCGTCATCACCAGAGCTTTGCGCAGGCGAAGACTACTTTTGTCAGGATAGCTGATACTTGCTGTTCCCCTTCAAATTAGCCCACCATTGTTGGCTCCCTTTCCGCTCAATATTTGGGGAGAGGACCAGGGCCTCTATAAATAGGATCAGCCACCCATACAGCAAAGGGTTGGTAAAAAAGAGGACAAAAAAGAGGTAGGAAGGAAGAGGCTCGTTATAAGGGTCGTCCAAATGAGAGAGAGAGAGAAAGAGAAAGGTGACTAAACTCCTCCGATCAGTTCATCGCCTCAGCCAAGAACAGACCCTCGTGAGGCTGTTCTTCCTTGTATTGTTCATCATCATCAGCCCAAGAGGCAATCCACACACCACACACTGGAGTAGGGTATTACACCACAACGGTGGCCCGAACCAGTATAAACCCTGTGTCTCTTGTGTTGTTCTTTCCTTAGTTTAGATCCAAGCATGGCGGAGGGGTGCAGGTAGGTAGGATGCGAAATCTCCGCGCGCACCCCAGTGTTCAAACCTCAAGGGTCTGCCGGAACCCGAACGTCGACATTTGGCGCGCCAGGTAGGGGTGCGCAGGAATTCGTCTTCCGTCACCCCGTTCTCCTCCGACCATCGCGCTCATGTTTGACGCTCGTCGGGCCCGCGTGGAGCGCTGGGCCGCCCTCGCTTCCCGCGTCGCCCAGACGGCCCCTGTCGGCGGGCGTCCTCGCCGTTCCCCGTCACCTGCCGTCAACGCCGCCACCGGCCCGGCGGGGGACGAGCAGCAAGCATCGCCTCAGCATCCATCCGTGCGCCAAGACGGCCGCACCGCAACTCCCTCGCTCGACCCAGCTGGTTCTTCGTCCCGCGCGCTCCGCGCACCCATGGGGCTCCGCAACCTCTCCCCCACCTATCGCGCTGCACCGACACCCCCAGTCCTCGCGGCCCTCTTGGGCGGCTCGCAGGCGCCGCCTACAAGTTACCACGTCAAGCCGTTCATCCACCGGGTCAGCGCCGATTCCACGCGGCAGGGGGCTCCCTTGGATCGGGCGGTGCCCGAGACCGGCCTGAGCTTCAGCTCGGAGGACCACCCCTCCAACTCGGCCTGCTCGGGCACGCTCCCCATGCTGTGCACCCCCACCATCTGCCAGGTGACTGTCACCAGAACTCTCATCGATGGCTGGGCAGGCCTCAGCGTGCTCTCAGTCGAGGCCTTCAACCTCCTCTCCATACCCCTGGAACGGCTGCAGCCCAGCCGGCCCTTCTCAGGCGTTGGGGGCAGGAGGTCCGGCTCCTTGGGACAGATCCGGCTCCCAGTGACCTTCGGCACCTACGACAACTTCCGCATGGAGCTGGTCGACTTCGACATCGCCCCCATTGGCCTTCCCTACAACACCATCCTCGGCTACCCGGCGCTGGCCCAGTTCATGGCCACGACGCACCCGGCGTACAACCTCATGAAGATGCCCGGGAGCAGTGGTGTCCTCACCGTGCACGGGGACACTGGGGACGCTCTGCGGGTGCTCAAGCTCGTCTTCAAGACAGCGGCGTCGGCACAGCCCGCCGCCTTGGAGGCCCCCGAGCCCAAGGGGGCTGCGCCCGCCAAGAAGAAACAGTTGTTCACCCAAGACAAGGTAGAAACCAAGCAGATACCCGTCGACAAGGACGGATCCACCAACGCCACTTTCACCATAGGCGCCCACCTCAAACCCGAGCAGGAGGAGGCCCTGGTCGGGTTCCTGCGTGCAAACAAGAAGGTATTCGCTTGGGAGCCAGACCAGTTGGCAGGGATCCCCAGGAGTGTAATCGAGCATCACCTCAACGTGTGCCCCAACGTGCGCCTTGTGAAGCAGAAGGCCAGGCGGCAGTCCACAAAAAAGCAGGCCTTCATCGTCCAAGAGACCTGCAAATTAGAGGCCGCTGGGGTCATTCGCGAGGTCCGATACCCAGATTGGTTGGCCAACCCTGTCGTTGTGCCAAAGAAGGTAGGGAAGGAACGCATGTGTGTCGACTTCACCAACCTCAACAAAGCGTGCCCGCAAGATCCGTTCCCGCTCCCCTGCATCGACCAGATTGTCAATTCCACTGCGGAATGCGACCTGCTATGCTTCCAAATTGCCTTCTCTGGGTATCACCAGATCAAGATGGCGGTTGAAGACGTCAAGAAGACAGCCTTCCTAACCCCGTGTGGGGTGTACTGCTACACCTGCATGCCATTCGGACTGCGTAACGCAGGGGCGACCTTTTAGCGGCTGATGCATATCACCTTGGGCCCGCAGCTCGGGAAGAATGTTGAAGCTTACGTCGATGACATCGTGGTAAAATCTCGGGAGGCCAGGACCTTGATACAAGACCTGGAGGAAACCTTCGCGAGCCTCAACGCGGTGAACCTACGGCTCAATCCAGAGAAATGTGCGTTCGGAGTCCCCTCGGGCAAGCTCTTGGGTTTCCTCGTGTCTCACCAAGGCATTGAGGCTAACCCGGAGAAGGTCAAGGCAGTGGAAGACATGAGCCCGCCAAAGACCCTCAGAGAAATGCAGTAGCTCACGGGGCGTGAGACCGTGCTAGGGCGCTTCATCTCCAAGTTGGGGGAGCGAGCGCTGCCCTTCTTCCAGCTAATGAAGAAAAAGGGGCCCTTCGAGTGGACTGAAGAGTACGACAAGGCATTCCAGGATCTCAAGAAATACCTGACCAGCCCACCGGTCATGGTGGCTCCGCGCCCTCAAGAGCCCCTGGTGCTTTACCTCACCGCCACTCCCTACTCCGCCAGCGCAGCCCTGGTGGCAGTCAGAGAGGAGCGCCGAATCAAAACCGCGGCAGCAGCCTGAGGCAAGGCGGAACTGGTACGAGGAAGGCCCACAGAAGCCGCCACGACGGCTGATGAGGACCAGCCACCGCAGAGGTGCGCACCAGAGGCAGAAGAGGCCCCTCTCCCAGATGGCCAGTCTCAGGAGGCCTCATTGTCTCGAGGGGCGCCATGGTCACCAAAGGGAGCCGCCAGCACTGACGCACTCCACCTCATTGAGCACCCAGTGTACTTCGTCAGCACAGTGTTGCGGGATGCAAGGGCGCGGTACCCTATGCCCTAGAAACTCCTCGCGCTACTGGTGGCCTCGCGCAAGCTGCGGCACTATTTTCAGGGTCACCCCATCAAGGTTGTCTCGTCATACCCCCTGGAGAGGGTGCTCAGGAGCCCCAATTCAGCTGGGAGAGTCATTGAGTGGAACATAGAGTTGCAAGCATTTCAGCTCGAATTCAGCATGACCAGAGTCATCAAGGGAGCAGCGTTGGTGGATTTTGTGGCAGAATGGACGGAGGCACCAGGCCTCAAGGCCGACGAGGATCAGTCCCTGTTCCCGGGAAGCGAGGCGCCAGAAGGCTGGGTCATGTACTTCGATGGGGCGTTCTCCAGACACGGCGCAGGGGCTGGGGCGGTGCTTATATCGCCCACCCAGGAAAAACTCTATCACGCCGTGCAGCTTTGTTTCCGGCAAGGCGAAAAGGTCTCCAACAACATAGCGGAGTATGAAGGTTTGATAGCGGGCTTGAAGGCCGCAGCTGCCCTGGGGGTGAAAGGCCTCACCATCAAGGGCGATTCGCAGCTCCTTGTCAATTTCTCCAACAAGGTGTACGAGCCGAAGGATGAGCACATGGAGGCCTACCTTGCAGAGGTCCGCAGGATGGAGAGGCAGTTCTGGGGGTTGGAGTTGCAGCATGTGCCCCGTGGCACCAATCAAGAGGCCGATGACATCGCCAAACGCGCGTCCAGGCGGTTACCTCAGGAGCCTGGCGTTTTTGAGGAATGGCTCTTCAAGCCTTCAGCCTTGCCGTCACTATCAAACATGGCTCCGCCCCGGGAGGAGCTCCCCCAGCCACCTGCCTCCGGAGCTCCGGCCTGTGGCCCGGCCTCAGGAGCACGCCTGCTCCTGACGATGGAACCTCAGGAGGGATGTTGGATCACGGAGCTCCGGAGCTACTTGACGCAAGGGACCCTATCGGAGAAGGAGGAGGAAGCAGAGCGAGTGGCACGCCAGGCCACGGCATACTACATCAGAGACGGAGAGCTCTACCGGAAGCGATCAAACGATGTATCCTTGCGCTGCATCTCTAGGGAGCAAGGGAAGGAACTACTGGAAGATATACACGGCGGGGACTGCGGACATCATTCATCATCACAGACCCTCGTCGGCAAGGCGTTCCGCAGTGGGTTTTATTGGCCCACCGCGCTCCATGACGCCGTTGAACTAGTGAAAGCTTGTGAGGCCTGCCAGTTCCACGCCAAGCAGATCCACCAGCCGGCAGGGGGCGTGCAGACTATCCCCCTTTCGTGGCCATTTGTAGTCTGGGGGCTCGACATCTTGGGTCCGTTTCCTCGGGCGTCAGGGGGCTACCGCTACCTTTACGTTGTTGTAGACAAGTTCACCAAGTGGGCTGAAGTGGAGGCTGTCCGCACCATTCCTTTGGGTTCCGCGGTCAAGTTCATCAAGGGCATCGTGAGCCGGTTCGGGGTGCTGAATCGCATCATCACGGACAACGGTTCGCAGTTCACCAGTAACCTCTTCAAAATGTACTGTGCTAACCTTGTAACGCAGATATGCTACGATTCGGTGGCGCACCCCCGAAGCAACGGCCAGGCCGAGCAAGCCAATGCGAAGGTCCTGAGGGGCCTCAAGACCAGGACGTTCAAGAAGAAGCTGGAGGCCTGCGACAGAGGTTGGTACGACGAGCTTCAGTCCGTGTTGTGGTCCATCCGCACAACCGCGACCAAGCCGACTGGGGAGACCCCGTTCTTCCTGGTCTACGGGGCCAAAGCGGTCCTCCCTCACGAGGTCAGACGTTGCTCCGCGCGGGTCCTGGCGTTCAACGAGGCGCAACAGGACGCCATGCGGGGGATGGACCTCGTGCTGGGGGAGGAACGTCACCGAGAAGCCGTGCTACGAGCGGCGAGGTACCAACAAGCGTTGCGGCAATATCACAGCCGCAACATCCGCCCCAGGACACTCGAGGTAGGAGACCTCGTGCTCAGGCGGGTCCTCTCCAGGGAGGGGCTGCACAAGCTCTCTCCCATGTGGGAGGGCCCGTTCAAGGTTGTTCATGTTTCCAGGCCCGGCTCAGTGCACTTGGAGACTCAGGAGGGAGTGCCGGTCCAGAACGCATGGAACATCCAGCACCTCCAGAGGTTCTACCCCTAAAAAGGCCCGGAGCTTGTGAAGCAAGGCGAATGCCTGTGAAGCTATCGCGTTTTGGAAAAGGCCCGGAGCCTGTGAAGCAAGGCGAATGCCTGTGAAGCTATCGCGTTTTGGAAAAGGCCCGGAGCCTGTGAAGCAAGGCGAATGCCTGTGAAGCTATCGCGTTTCGAAAAAGGCCCGGAGCCTGTGAAGCAAGGCGAACGCCTGTGAAGCTCGCCGCCCGTGACACTCTCACGTAATAATGAGTTGGGGTTGTACACGCCCCGGAGTCTCTGGAGCGCCGGCCTCAGGCCCTGGGGTTCCCTCCCACGCCCAGTGGCAGCACTTAGCTCCGCGCTGGTGAGAAGACGTCGAAGACTAGACTAGGTGTCGGATGCGGCTTTTCATTTGCTTTCCGCAGTTGGCTTGTTCTTCTTCATTTGAAGTTTTATTGAAGTTGTTGCCGTCTTTGGCTTGCGGTTCTTCGGCTTTTCACGCTCCTGCCTCGATTTCTCTTGTGCAAGGCCTCGCGAGGAGGAGAGCCGAGCGCCCTCGCGAGTGTTCCTATCCTAGTCACTCAAAGGGTTCGCGACCTGGGCCCCTTGCAGGAGCACCCCTCCAGTCCGTGCCCCTCGGGCACCGCAACACAAACACAGGGCCTGGGTCGATCGCCCCCACGGCTAGGGCCGGGAACCATCCACGCGCGGGCACATAGTCGGAAGGTACGATGAAGAAAGCAAAATGATAATTAACAGCAATAACCCATATACGCCCCCGCGGGGCACCACACTACTGTTCTTCTTTATGCAGGAAAAGGGAAGAGAAAGAACAAATCTGGTGCGGCTCGCCTCGCACCGGCCCGCAGGGAAGCCCGAGCTGCCTCCGGAGCTCAGGCGGACTCCCTCTCGCGCCTCACCAGGGCGTGTCGGTGGGCGGACGCGCCACCACCCCCCAAGCAGATACGACAGCGTGGGGGCTGGCTGCGGCCACCACTAGGAGAGTCGCCGCCTGAAGAAAATGGAGAAGCTTGAGGAACCCTGAGCACCGCCAGCCCCGCGAGCGCCGTCCTCTCCATCATCGACGGAGCCGGGTTCCCAGCCGCGGTCGTCGCCCTCGGAGCAACACCCTGCGCGGTGACCATCTTCCCCAAACACCCTCACGTAGAGGGTGGCATCGCCGTCGAACCTGAAGTATAGGGTGCACCGACGGCCCAGGCCACGCGCGCGGGCAAACGTCTGCCAACCACGGGAAAGGGCCAGGCTCCCGGCTATGGAGACCTCCGGTGAAACCCATGAGGCCCGGCTGCAGCAGCCGTCGGCCTGAAGCTAGAGGCCGCACAGGGCGCCGGCCGGGAGCTCGCCGAGGAGGAAGCGAGGAAGTGGGAGCCGGGTGCTAGTCGGCTCCGCCGACCACACGACGAACTCCGGCAGCACCTCTGCAGCGCGAAAGCGCGGCATAGGGGGACATGCAGCCGGAGCGCACCCCCCGGCCGCAGCAATCCGCCCACCACCGCGCTGGAAAGCGTCTCCGCGGCCGCGGGGAGCTGCCGTGGTGGCCACGGGATGTTTGCGGGGGCGCCCTCGGTCGTGCTTGGGCAGGGGAGAGGCATGTTCTGCCTGGCAAGCCTTCCCCTTCTCCGCGGCCGAGAACCTCCTCGACGAGGCCATGAAGAAGAAGGAGAAGCAAGGGGAGATGAACCAGAAGGGCGCATGCCGTCCCGTACTTATAGCCGTTGGAGGCCAACCGCCAACCTCCATGATCGCAGGTAATCATGACCCGTTTTGCATGCAGGGACTTGTCCAGTCAGTGCAGTTGCCGAGGCACCGTGGGGAAGTGGAGATGCCCACGTCCAATCAACCGCCACGCGGCGCCCAAGGCCGCAGGCTGTTAGGGCCCGCGGCGCTTCGCTCTTGCCCTTCCGCCTCCCTGCACGGCCAAGTCCGGGCGCTCCTTGGGCTCGGGGGCTACTGTCGGCGTTCTGGGAACGGGGGTCCCCAGACTTGCCTGCCTGCGGCCTGCGGCGTGGCTCAAAGGGGTGCCCAGCACGGCCCGTCTTCACCAACACAAACCCAAGACCCCCGCGAGGGGCCAAGCCTCGCGGGGTGGACGACGCGAAGCTTCCTCAGGAACGGCCTCGTCAGGCTGGCTCACGAGGAGGCGGAGAGGTCAAGGCGGGGTACCTCACGAGGTGCCCATGACGCAAGCCATGACGACTCAGGGCGCCAGGCGGGTGCCAGCCCGCGCGGCGTCCTCCTTTCCTCTTTGGTGCAAAGGGGGCAAGCGCAGCCGCGGAGTACCGAGGCATCAGGCAAAGGTTGCCATTTCGGTGCAACGAGACCAAGACCAGGAGGATTACGAGACGGAGGTCACCGTGGAGCCCAAGACGGCGTCATCACCAGAGCTTTGCACAGGCAAAGACTACTTTTGTCAGGATAGCTGATACTTGTTGTTCCCCTTCAAATTAGCCCGCCATTGTTGGCTCCCCGCTCAATATTTAGGGAGAGGCCAGGGCCTCTATAAATAGGATCAGCCACCCACACAGCAAAGGGTCGGTAAAAAAGAGGAAAAAAAAGAGGTAGGAAGGAAGAGGCTCGTTATAAGGGTCGGCCAAAGGAGAGAGAGAGAGAGAGAGAGAGAGAAAGGTGGCTGAACTCCTCCCAACAGTTCATCGCCTCAGCCAAGAACAGACCCTTGCGAGGCTGTTCTTCCTTGTATTGTTCATCATCATCAGCCCAAGAGGCAATCCACACACCACACACTAGAGTAGGGTATTACACCACAACGGTGGCCCGAACCTGTATAAACCCTGTGTCTCTTGTGTTGTTCTTTCCTTAGTTTAGATCCAAGCATGGCGGAGGGGTGCAGGTAGGTAGGAGGTGAAATCTCTGCGTGCACCCTAGTGTTCGAACCTCAAGGGTGTGGCAGAACCCGAACTCCGACACCATTGAATTTGACTGAAGATTTAACTGACAAAATGTTAGTGCATGTCAACAAAAACTATATCGTTGGAGTCGTATTTGAACATAGTTTTGAATGATATAATTTTAGGTGACATGCATCAGCATTTATCATACTATATATAATGTTAGTTCAATTTTTGGTCGTACTAATCTATAGTACTCCCCCCGATCCTTTTTTATTTGCGTTCTATGCTCAGCCCGCATACCAAGGAGAGGAGAGAGCAGCAAAAATCAGACTGTTTTGCCCTTGGTTTGCTACAGAAGGGACGCTGGGTAGTTATTGTGCGCATGCAAAGATTGGCTCGACACCCTGTATTCTCGCGCCCACATTCTCCTTTGTCCACCTCTCTGCATGCATGCGGGTTCTCTCTATCCGCTCAATCTCTGCATGCAGGCGCATGCGTCTCTCTCTCTCTCTGTGCAAAATCTTCTCAGCATCCGCGCCAATCTCTCACCCATTGCATGGCGTTTGAGCATGAAGAACGCCGCGGCAAGAAGAACAACATCATCGCTTGATACTGTTGGAATTGGAGGCAAAACAATTCGTTTAATTTTGGCAGATGAAATCTTTCTGCCAAAATTTTCAACTCCCTCCTAAATTGAACAACCCGCCATAGATTAGCAGCTCGACCAGCACCCGTACGACGTGCTCAAGCGTGTGGATGCCACCGTCATCCAGGTGCATGCTGCAGTCTGCGAGCGCGCCGCCTTGCACGAGTGTGTCGCCCTCCACGGGCGCGCCGCACACCTGGAACACATCGCCTAGCTGCAACACGTTGTCGTCAGTTAGCGCCCTGTCTTCCACAAGTGCATGTCGTCCATGAACGGGAGCACGCTTCGGTACGCTTGCTCGATGTCGTCCACGTCAAGCAAGCTTTCATCCATGGTCTCACTAGGGTTGGCTATCCTACCACAACCACGATGGGTGCATTTCATCCATGGAGATGTACGGGATGTAGCAGAGATGGGAGAATGGGAAGGTGAGATGGGACCGGTGGGGACTGGGGAGGATAGTAAGAGGTAGGCGGCTGGCTGCCTTGGGAAGGCGCGAAGGACATGCATGGGAGAGAGAGATGGGAGTAACTACAGGTATGCATGCGGGCGAACATAAAGGAGGGGTAAAGTTGGAAAGAACAGCCCAACACGCTAATACGCAGAGCATTGCGGGGAAAATGGATTTTTCTTAAACACAGACTAAGGACCAGAGGGAGTAGTAAGGTGCCCATGCGTTGCACCGAAGAGTGAAATGCATTGATCGGGGAGTTGTTTATTTTGACAAAGGATGTGGGGGTCATCTCATGTGTAACGGGTATCGATAGGTTTCTTCGGATATTATTTCATCTCTAGAGCTCACAAACATCCGGGTGAAATAGATAAAAAGGTATCTTTTGCAAACAAAAGCATTCAACTGTTCAACCTGCATCCAAAACTTGTGAAGAAATAACACTTATTGTGCTTTGCAAGTGACGGAGTTCGGGTTCCGGCAGACCCTTGAGGTTCGAACACTGGGGTGCGCGTGGAGATTTCGCCTCCTACCTACCTGCACCCCTCCGCCATGCTTGGATCTAAACTAAGGAAAGAACAACATAAGAGACACAGGGTTTATACTGGTTCGGGCCACCACTGTGGTGTAATACCCTACTCCAGTGTGTGGTGTGTGGATTGCCTCTTGGGCTGATGATGATGAACAATACAAGGAAGAACAGCCTCGCGAGGGTCTGTTCTTGGCTGGGGCGATGAACTGCTCGGAGGAGTTCAGTCACCTATCTCTCTCTCTCTCTCTCTGCTCTCCTCTGACCGACCCTCTTGCTGTGTGGGTGGATGGTCCTATTTATAGAGGCCCTGGTCCTCTCCCCAAATATTGAGCGGGAAGGGAGCCAACAATGGCGGGCTAATTTGAAGGGGGACAGCAAGTATCAGCTATCCTGACAAAAGTAGTCTTCGCCTGCGCAAAGCTCTGGTGATGACGCCGTCTTGGGCTCCACGGAGACCTCCGTCTCGTAGTCCTCCTGGTCTTGGTCTTGTTGCACCGAAATGGCAACCTTTGCCTGATGCCTCGGTACTCCACAGCTGCGCTTGCCCCCTTTGCACCAAAGAGGAAAGGAGGATGATGCGCGGGCTGGCACCCGCCTGGCGCCCTGAGTTGTCATGGCTTGCGTCATGGGCACCTCGTGGAGTACCCCGCCTTGATCTCTCCGCCTCCTCGTGAGCTAGCCTGACGAGGCCGTGCCTGAGGAAGCTCTGCGTCGTCCGCCCTGCGAGGCTTGCCCCCTCACGAGGGTCTTGGGTTTGTGTTGGTGAAGATGGGCCATGTTGGGCCCCCTTTGAGCCACGCCGCAGGCCGTAGGCGGGCAAGTCTGGGGACCCCCGTTCCCAAAACGCTGACAGTAGCCCCCTGGCCCAAGGCGCACCCGGACTTGGCCGTGCAGGGAGGCGGAAGGGCAAGAGCGAAGCGCCACGGGCCCTAACAGCCTGCAGCCTTGGGCGCCGCGTGGCGGTTGATTGGACGTGGGCGTCTCCACTTCCCCATGGTGCCTCGGCAACTGCACTGACTGGACAAGTCCCTGCATGCAAAACGTGTCATGATTACCTGCTATCGTGGAGGTCGGCGGTTGGCCTCCGCTGGCTATAAGTACGAGACGGCGTGCGCCCTTCCGGTTCATATCCCCTTGCTTCTCCTTCTTCTTCATGGCCCCGTCGAGGAGGTTCTCGGCCGCGGAGAAGGGGAAGGCTTGCCAGGCAGAGCATGCCTCTCCCCTGCCCAAGCGCGATCGAGGGCACCCCCGCAAACATCCCGTGGCCACCACGGCAGCTCCCCGCGGCCGCGGAGACGCTTTCCAGCGCGGTGGCGGGCGGATTGCTGTTGCCGGGGGCTGCGCTCCGGCTGCGCGTCCCGCTATGCCGCGCTTTCGCGCTGCAGACGTGCTGCCGAAGTTCGTTGTGTGGTCGGCGGAGCCGACTAGCACCCGGCTCCCACTTCCACGCTTCCTCCTCGGCGAGCTCTCGGCCGGCGCCCCGGGCGGCCTCTAGCTTCTGGCCGACGGCTGCTGCAGCCGGGCCTCATGGGTTTCGCTGGAGGTCTCCGTAGCCGGGAGCCTGGCCCTGGCCCGCGGCGCGTGGCCTGGGCCGTCGGTGCACCCTATACTTCAGGTTCGACAGCAATGCCACCCTCTAAGTGAGGGTGTTTGGGGAAGATGGTCTCCGCGCAGGGTGTTGCCCTGAGGGCGACGACCGCGGCTGGGAACCCGGCTCCGGCGATGATGGAGAGGACGGCGCTCGCGGGGCTGGCGGTGCTCAGGGTTCCTCAAGCTTCTCCGTTTTCTTCAGGCGGCGACTCTCCTAGTGGTGGCCGCAGCTAGCCCCCACGCCGTCGTATCTGCTTGGGGGGTGGTGGCGCGTCCGCCCACCGACGCGCCCTGGTGAAGCGCGAGAGGGACTCCGCCTGAGCTCCGGAGGCAGCTCGGGCTTCCCTGCGGGCCGGTGCGAGGCGAGCCGCACCAGATTTGTTCTTTCTCTTCCCTTTTCCTGCATAAAGAAGAACAATAGTGTGGTGCCCCGCGGGGGCGTATATGGGTTATTGCTGTTAATTATCGTTTTGCTTTCTTCATCGTACCTTCCGACTATGTGCCCGCGCGTGGATGGTTCCCGGCCCTAGCCGTGGGGGCGATCGACCCAGGCCCTGTGTTTGTGTTGCGGTGCCCGAGGGGCACGGACTGGAGGGGTGCTCCTGCAAGGGGCCCAGGTCGCGAACCCTTTGAGTGACTAGGATAGGAACACTCGCGAGGGCGCTCGGCTCTCCTCCTCGCGAGGCCTTGCACAAGAGAAATCGAGGCAGGAGCGTGAAAAGCCGAAGAACCGCAAGCCAAAGACGGCAACAACTTCAATAAAACTTCAAATGAAGAAGAACAAGCCAACTGCGGAAAGCAAATGAAAAGCCGCGTCCGACACCTAGTCTAGTCTTCGACGTCTTCTCACCAGCGCGGAGCTAAGTGCTGCCACTGGGCGTGGGAGGGAGCCCCAGGGCCTGAGGCCGGCGCTCCTAAGACTCCGGGGCGTGTACAGCCCCAACTCATTATTACGTGAGAGTGTCACGGGCGGTGAGCTTCACAGGCGTTCGCCTTGCTTCACAGGCTCCGGGCCTTTTTTGAAACGCGATAGCTTCACTGGCATTCGCCTTGCTTCACAGGCTCCGGGCCTTTTCCAAAACGCGATAGCTTCACAGGCATTCGCCTTGCTTCACAGGCTTCGGGCCTTTTCCAAAATGCGATAGCTTCACAGGCATTCGCCTTGCTTCACAGGCTCCGGGCCTTTTCCAAAACGCGATAGCTTCACAGGCATTCGCCTTGCTTCATAGGCTCCGGGCCTTTTCCAAAACGCGTTAGATTCACAGGCATTCGCCTAGCTTCACAGGCTCCGGGCCTTTTCCAAAACGCGATAGCTTCATAGGCATTCGCCTTGCTTCACAGGCTCCGGGCCTTTTTAGGGGTAGAACCTCCGGAGGTGCTGGATGTTCCATGCGTTCTGGACCGGCACTCCCTCCTGAGTATCCAAGCACGCTGAGCCGGGCATGGAAACATGAACAACCTTGAACGGGCCCTCCCACATGGGAGAGAGCTTGTGCAGCCCCTCCCTGGAGAGGACCCTCCTGAGCACGAGGTCTCCTACCTCGAGTGTCCTGGGGCGGATGTTGCGGCAGTGATATCGCCGCAGCGCTTGTTGGTACCTCGCCGCTCGTAGCGCGGCTTCTCGGCGACGTTCCTCCCCCAGCACGAGGTCCATCCCCCGCATGGCGTCCTGTTGCGCCTCGTTGAACGCAGGACCCGCGCGGAGCGACGTATGACCTCGTGAGGGAGGACCGCTTCGGCCCCGTAGACCAGGAAGAACGGGGTCTCCCCAGTCGGCTTGGTCGCGGTTGTGCGGATGGACCACAACACGGACTGAAGCTCGTCGTACCAACCTCTGCCGTAGGCCTCCAGCTTCTTCTTGAACGTCCTGGTCTTGAGGCCCCTCAGGACCTCCGCATTGGCTCGCTCGGCCTGGCCGTTGCTTCAGGGGTGCGCCACCGAAGCGTAGCATATCTGCGTTCCAAGGATAGCACAGTACATTTTGAAGAGGTTATTGGTGAACTGCGAACCGTTGTCCGTGATGATGCGATTCGGCACCCCGAACCGGCTCACGATGCCCTTGATGAACTTGACCGTGGAACCCGCAGGAATGGTGCGGACAGCCTCCACTTCAGCCCACTTGGTGAACTTGTCTACATCAACGTAAAGGTAGCGGTAGCCCCCTGGCGCTCGAGGGAACGGACCCAAGATGTCGAGCCCCCAGACTGCGAATGTCCACGAAAGGGGGATAGTTTGCGAGCCCCCTGCCGGCTGATGGATCTACTTGGCGTGGAACTGGCAGGGCTCATAAGCTTTCACTAGTTCAACAGCGTCATTGAGCGCGGTGGGCCAATAAAACCCACTGTGGAACGCCTTGCCGACGAGGGTCCGTGATGATGAATGATGTCCGCAGTCCCCGCCGTGTATATCTTCTAGTAGTTCCTTCCCTTGCTCCCTAGAGATGCAGCGCAGGGATACATCGTTTGGTCGCTTCCGGTAGAGCTCTCCGTCTCTGATGCAGTATGCCGTGGCCTGGCGTGCCACTCGCTCTGCTTCCTCCTCCTTCTCCGGCAGGGTCCCTTGCGTCAAGTAGCTCCGGAGCTCCGTGATCCAACATCCCTCCTGAGGTTCCATCGTCAGGAGCAAGCGTGCTCCTGAGGCCGGGCCACAGGCCGGAGCTCCGGAGGCAGGTGGCTGGGGGAGCTCCTCCCGGGGCTGAGCCGTGTTTGATAGTGACGGCAAGGCTGAAGGCTTGAAGAGCCGTTCCTCGAAAATGCCAGGCTCCTGAAGTAACCGCCTGGACGCGCGTTTGGCGATGTCATCGGCCTCTTGATTGGTGCCACGGGGCACATGCTGCAACTCCAACCCCCAGAACTGCCTCTCCATCCTGCGGACCTCTGCAAGGTAGGCCTCCATGTGCTCATCCTTCGGCTCGTACACCTTGTTGGAGAAATTGACAAGGAGCTGCGAATCGCCCTTGATGGTGAGGCGTTTCACCCCCAGGGCAGCTGCGGCCTTCAAGCCCGCTATTAAACCTTCATACTCCGCTATGTTGTTGGAGACCTTTTCGCCTTGCTGGAAACAAAGCTGCACGGCGTAATAGAGTTTGTCCTGGGTGGGCGATATAAGCACCGCCCCAGCCCCTGCGCCGTGTCTGGAGAACGCCCCATTGAAGCGCGAGGAGGAGTTTCTGGGGCATAGGGTACCGCGCCCTTGCGTCCCGCAACACTGTGTTGACGAAGTACACTGGGTGCTCAATGAGGTGGAGTGCGTCAGTGCTGGCGGCTCCCTTTGGGGACCATGGCACCTCTCGAGACAATGAGGCCTCCTGAGACTGGCCATCTGGGAGAGGGGCCTCTTCTGCCTCTGGTGCGCCCCTCTGCGGCGGCTGGTCCTCATCAGCCGTCGTGGCGGCTTCTATGGGCCTTCCTCGTACCAGTTCCGCCTTGCCTCGGGCTGCTGCCGCGGTTTTGATTCGACGCTCCTCTCTGACTGCCACCAGGGCTGCGCTGGCGGAGTAGGGAGTGGCGGCGAGGTAAAGCACCAGGGGCTCTTGAGGGCGCGGAGCCACCATGACCGGTGGGCTGGTCAGGTATTTCTTGAGATCCTGGAATGCCTTGTCGGCCTCTTCTGTCCACTCGAAGGACCCCTTTTTCTTCATTAGCTGGAAGAAGGGTAGCGCTCGCTCCCCCAACTTGGAGATGAAGCACCCTAGCGCGGTCACGCGCCCCGTGAGCTTCTGCATTTCTTTGAGGGTCTTTGGCGGGCTCATGTCTTCCACTGCCTTGACCTTCTCCGGGTTAGCCTCAATGCCTCAGTGAGACACGAGGAAACCCAAGAGCTTGCCCGAGGGGACTCCGAACACACGTTTCTCTGGATTGAGCCGTAGGTTCACTGCGTTGAGGCTCACGAAGGTTTCCTCCAGGTCTTGTATCAAGGTCCTGGCCTCCCGAGATTTTACCACGATGTCGTCGACGTAAGATTCAACATTCTTCCCGAGCTGTGGGCCCAAGGTGATATGCATCAGCCGCTAAAAGGTCGCCCCTGCGTTACGCAGTCTGAATGGCATGCAGGTGTAGCAGTACACCCCACACGGGGTTAGGAAGGCTGTCTTCTCGACGTCTTCAACCGCCATCTTGATCTGGTGATACCCAGAGAAGGCAATTTGGAAGCATAGCAGGTCGCATTCCGCAGTGGAATCGACGATCTGGTCGACGCGGGGGAGCGGGAACGGATCTTGCGGGCACGCTTTGTTGAGGTTGGTGAAGTCGACACACATGCGTTCCTTCCCTCCCTTCTTTGGTACAATGACAGGGTTGGCCAACCAATCTGGGTATCAGACCTCGCGAATGACCCCAGCGGCCTCTAATTTGCGGGTCTCTTGGACGATGAAGGCCTACTTTTCTGTGGACTACCGCCTGGCCTTCTGCTTCACAGGGCGCACATTGGGGCACACGTTGAGGTGATGCTCGATTACACTCCTGGGGATCCCTGCCAGCTGGTCTGGCTCCCAAGCGAATACCTTCTTGTTTGCGCGCAGGAACCCGACCAGGGCCTCCTCCTGCTCGGGTTTGAGGTGGGCGCCTATGGTGAAAGTGGCGTTGGTGGATCCGTCCTCGTCGATGGGTATCTGCTTGGTTTCTGCCTTGTCTTGGGTGAACAACTGTTTCTTCTTGGCGGGCGCAGCCCCCTTGGGCTCGGGGGCCTCCAAGGCGGCGGGCTGTGCCGACGCCGCTGTCTTGAAGACGAGCTTGAGCACCCGCAGAGCGTCCCCAGTGTCCCCGTGCACGGTGAGGACACCACTGCTCCCGGGCATCTTCATGAGGTTGTACGCCGGGTGCGTCGTGGCCATGAACCGGGCCAGCGCCGGTAGCCGAGGATGGCGTTGTAGGGGAGGCCAATGGGGGCGATGTCGAAGTCGACCAGCTCCATGCGGAAGTTGTCGTAGGTGTCGAAGGTAACTGGGAGCCGGATCTGTCCCAAGGAGCCGGACGTCCTGCCCCCAACGCCTGAGAAGGGCCGGCTGGGCTGCAGCCGTTCCAGGGGTATGGAGAGGAGGTTGAAGGCCTCGACTGAGAGCACACTGAGGCCTGCCCCGCCATCGATGAGAGTTCTGGTGACGGCCACCTGGCAGATGGTGGGGGTGCACAGCATGGGGAGCGCGCCCGAGCAGGCCGAGTTGGAGGGGTGGTCCTCCGAGCTGGAGCTCAGGCCGGTCTCGGGCACTGCCCGATCCAAGGGAGCCCCCTGCCGCGTGGAAGCGGCGCTGAGCCGGTGGATGAACGGCTTGACGTGGTAACTTGTAGGCGGCGCCTGCGAGCCGCCCAAGAGGGCCGCGACGACTGGGGGTGTCGATGCAGCGCGATAGGCGGGGAGAGGTTGCGGGGCCCCATGGGCGCGCGGAGCGCGCGGGACGAAAAACCAGCTGGGGCGAGCGAGGGAGTTGCAGTGCGGCCGTCTTGACGCACGGATGGATGCTGAGGCGATGCTTGCTGCTCGTCCCCCGCCGGGCCGGTGGCGGCGTTGACGGCAGGTGACGGGGAACGGCGAGGACGCCCGCCGACAGGGGCCGTCTGGGCGACGTGGGAAGCGAGGGCGGCCCGGTGCTCCGTGCGGGCCCGACGAGCGTCAAACATGAGCGCGATGGTCGGAGGAGAACGGGGTGATGGAAGACGAATTCCTGCGCACCCCTACCTGGCGCGCCAAATGTCGGAGTTCGGGTTCCGGCAGACCCTTGAGGTTCGAACACTGGGGTGCGCGCGGAGATTTCGCCTCCTACCTACCTGCACCCCTCCGCCATGCTTGGATCTAAACTAAGGAAAGAACAACACAAGTGACACAGGGTTTATACTGGTTCGGGCCACCGTTGTGGTGTAATACCCTACTCCAGTGTGTGGTGTGTGGATTGCCTCTTGGGCTGATGATGATGAACAATACAAGGAAGAACAGCCTCGCGAGGGTCTGTTCTTGGCTGGGGCAATGAACTGCTCGGAGGAGTTCAGTCACCTATCTCTCTCTCTCTCTCTCTCTCCGCTCTCCTCTGACCGACCCTCTTGCTGTGTGGGTGGCTGGTCCTATTTATAGAGGCCCTGGTCCTCTTCCCAAATATTGAGCGGGAAGGGAGCCAACAATGGCGGGCTAATTTGAAGGGGGATAGCAAGTATCAGCTATCCTGACAAAAGTAGTCTTCACCTGCGCAAAGCTCTGGTGATGACGCCGTCTTGGGCTCCACGGTGACCTTCGTCTCGTAGTCCTCCTGGTCTTGGTCTTGTTGCACCGAAATGGCAACCTTTGCCTGATGCCTCGGTACTCCGCGGCTGCGCTTGCCCCCTTTGCACCAAAGAGTAAAGGAGGACGCTGCGCGGACTGGCACCCGCCTGGCGCCCTGAGTTGTCATGGCTTGCGTCATGGGCACCTCGTTGGGTACCCCGCCTTGATCTCTCCGCCTCCTCGTGAGCCAACCTGACGAGGCCGTGCCTGAGGAAGATCCGCGTTGTCCGCCCCGCGAGGCTTGGCCCCTCGCGAGGGTCTTGGGTTTGTGTTGGTGAAGACGGGCCGTGCTGGGCCCCCCTTTGAGCCACGCCGCAGGCCGCAGGCAGGCAAGTCTGGGGACCCCCGTTCCCAGAACGCCGACAGCAAGAAATGATCTTTAAGAATTAGTTTTTGAGTATCGATTGTTATACATGTTGGCTACAGATGACATGGCACTTTCTTATAGTCAACAGTTGGCTATACTATTAAGTAATATTAACCATGCCCTTATACACCTAGACGGAAGGATTAAATCAGGATGACTTGCAAGCGGGCAGAGGAGATGTAAGAAATGGTTCATCGTAAGTCTTTCACCAGTACTATAGTAAAAATTCATACATGGAAGATTCTAGACTAAACCATAAACGAATACACTTTTATTCATGTGCGATACTCCAATAGAGCAAGATCCTGCATGGAAGTCTCCACATGCTTAGACAGTGGATTACATTGAGCGAAGACTAATGATCAACATTTAACTTGATAATGCGTATGTCCAGGTGAACCTCCTTGGATTTCGAACAGGAAGGACAGAAACACATACGGTGAAACGGGAGCAGCACCGTTGGTGTTGAGGTTGTCGCCCATGTCCAAACACCACGTAGACACGGTCTTTGAGCACGGTTCGTAGTCGTTCCACGCTCGGGCGTTGAAGTTTGTAACTATTTTAGATTAGAATATACTACTCCTCCGGTGCTAGTAGTAGAGTAGAGTCCTACTCTACTACTCTACTCAAGCAAGTTACGGCATAGCACTGTAGGGAGTACCAGTACTGTGATCACTCAAGCAAGTTGTCTGGCATCGACAAGACCCTACGCTGCTGGTATGTGTATCGTAAGTCAAGCGGCGTGCTGTAGTCATCATCACCTGTCCACTTCCCACGGAATACAATCACAGTCACTACAAGGTCTTTGAGCAGGATCCCAGCTTCTCTCGGCCTTCAGGAATTTTTGACTGGAGGCTGGTAAGTAGCCTTGGTACACGCTCTTGGTTTGTCGGACTGAATTATCCAATTAACCAGGAGATAACCGACGGCAAGGATCATGATGGCAGCGCGGTTTTGTTCATCAGGCAAAACTGTGTGTACACATCGTACCATGCGTCTCTGCATGCACCATACCCTGATATGTGCCGCCATGCTCTACAGCGCAAAGTAGGAGAGAGGGTCGCAAGTATCAAACTTCGACCTGCTGGCTGGAGTTTCCCCCGTCAGGCACCCATCTGGTTCAAGCCGTCAGCCAATCTCCACAGCTTAATAAATAGTAACGTCTAACTGAGCCAGTTAGTTATATGCGTACACTTGGTGTAGTAGGATCTTTATTTAGTTTGATGCATACACTTGTTCTTTTTTGGTAGACCTTTTGTAATGATGGCTGATGTTTGGTTTGGAAGAGAGAGCTGCGTCTTCACTCTTCTGGCCTGCTTACTGCTTCTGTTGCACCCCCAGCCCTGGTTGCTGCTGCTGCTGCTGTTGTTTTCAATGTACAATCAGCAGTATATTTCATCTATTGGTTGAATAAATGTGTTGTTAGAATGACAAACACAATGTTTTGGAAGTCGTTGCACAGTTTGATCCTTTAGTGCCCCGTACCGTACATAGCGCATACTATTTTTCGTACAGAACACATTTTCCACTTGTTGATAACATGCAGCCCACTGATGAAGGCCCACTAGAGAAGCCCATAATTAACTGGAAGGGAGGCTCTCACATGAATCCGACCCAGGAACATGCTCCTGGTCCCCTAAACATAAATAAGTAAATAAATAAAACTAAATGCTCATGCACCAGTTCTTTGGGAAAATACGTAGCCTAGTATTTCTTTTTGAAGAATACCCAAGCTAGGCCTATTTGTTTTCTCTGAATTACTGGGCTACAAATCTTTCAAGACGAGGAGGGATGCATTCCGGCCTGGCTTAAGAGTATGGTCAATGTCTGTTAAAAGTAATATCAAAAGGGGTTCAAAATTCCAAAAAAATTATAGCAAATGGGATATAAGTTTCTTTTTTTGTTTCTGTTCTTCAGTGATGTCTTATACGTATTTCATTGGATCTAACATGATATAGTACTAATTTATTTTTAAATTTGTTTTAGTATGGCTATTAATTTTTGGATTAAGAATATTTCGTCCCCCGGCAAAAATTTGCGAATTTTCAAAATTTCCCACATATTTAGTTAATTTTTTGACCCTGCTACTGACCAGAAAATGGCCAGCAATTCTAAAAATGGAAAACGGGCTGCAATAAATTCCATATGAATTAGAAAATGAGTAAAAATTATAAAAATAATAGCAAATGAGTTGTACAGGCCACAGATTTCGAGGCTGACTTGTTTACGCAAGGCTTTGTCAGTGAACACACGATTCTAGCAGCAGTGACTGCTGGATGTCCATCCAACGGCCAACGTGCTTCTTCAATCTATGATCTTCCTGCTCCAGCCGCCTAAACTAGCGCCAGCGGGACTACCTGCTCCCTCCTCTTGTGGCCCGCTTTGATGCCGCGCAGGCTTCCTCGGCCCACCCTACTCCCTCCGCTGGCCTGGCCGCACGCAATCAACTGCCTCCTTATTACGTGAAAAAATGATTCCTCCCACTGACATCTGGGGCGCACCGGTTGGGAGGCTGGCCTGTGGGCCTACTAAGTTGATGCGTACGCAGGGCTTGTCAACTTAGTCAACAAACGTTTCTAGCAGCAGTAACCCTTGGATTTGAATCAAACGGTCTTGCTGCTTCTTCAATCGCTGCTCTTCTTGCACCAGCCACCCAAACCAGCGCCGGGGAGAACGCCTGCTCCTGCCTCCAGTGGCTGGCTGTGCTGCCGTTGAGGCCTCATCGCCCCCTACTACTCCCACCACTAGCCAGGCCCTACGGCGACGGCAGCCTCACACCGCAGCCGAACCAGTGAACCCTCGTACTCCTCTCCACGTGGGCATCCACTGCCGCGTCTTCCCCGGCTCCGCATCGTCCCCTTCCTAGGCCTCGCCGTCGTCCACCGCCTTGGTGCTCTCGGTGCGGCGTGGTCAACATGGTCAATGACATTCCATCGGAAGAGTACTGTACGTGGAGAGGCTAACAGCTGGGTCCACGGCCACAACCCAGTTTTTTGTGATTTGCCAAGTAAGTCGCTTTGGCGGGCATGTTGGGCTGCAAATCTTTCAAGACGAGGAGAGCTTTCATTCAGCTGGCCAAGAAAATGGCCCATCAGTAATGAGAAATGGGTTGTACATTTTTAAAACACATCAAACCGGCAATTAGTTTCAAATATCTTTTTTTTCATTTCGAGATTTTAAATTACATTAATTTTTATGCGTGGAGAATTTGTTGGATTTTATATTGATATACATTTATTTTTAAAATCAGTTTGAATGTGAGTCGAAATTTTGGGATTAAAAACAGTTCGGACCGCACCGAAATATGCAAAATTTCGTATAATTTTTTAACCGTGGCCACAATATGGGCTGTAATGCTAACAAAAAGAATATGGCCTCAAAACAACCTTAATAATTAGCAAGTGGGCTGTAAATTATTAGAAATAATGGCAAATGGGATGTATTCTGTTTTCCACTGATTTGAGGCTTTCCTTCAAAAAAGGTTGACGCACAAGCAGTGACTGTTGGATGGCCATCCAACGGCCGTCGTGCTTCTTCAATCTCTGCTCTGCCCGCTCCAGCCACTCAAACAAGCGCCGGCGGGAATGCCTGCTCCCTCCTCCCCACGGCCGGCTCTACTGCCACGCAGGCCTCATCACCCCACCATACTCCCATCGCTGGCGTAGCCATCCCTCTACTCACCCACACCTGCTGTTATTCTCCGGCGACGGCAGACGAACTAGTAAACCCTCGTACAGTCGTACTCCCCTCCGCGTGGGAAACAACCACCGGGTCTTCCCTGCCTCTGTGTCGTTCCCTTCCTAGGCCTCGCCGTCGTCCACCGCCATGGTGCTCTCGGCGTGGCCTGGTCAACGTGGTCAACGACCGACATGCATCTGAAGTGGACTGTACGTGGAGAGGCCGACAACTGGGTCCACGGCCGCACGCAAGGAAATGCCTCCTTATTACGCACAAAATAATGATTCCTCCACCTGACATCAGGGACCCACCGAAAGGCCTCTGTATTTCGCGAAAAAAACGTTACCGCCGCTGACATCTCAGACCCACCAGCTATATCTTCGCACGCAAGGAAGTGCCTCCTTATTACGCACAAATAGATGAATACTCCCCCTGTTAGCTGGAACCCAGTATAGTGGCAAGCTGACCTGTGGGCCTACTAAGTTGACGGGGACGGAGGGCTTTTTCAACTTAGTCAATATGCACGATTTTAGCTCCAGTGACAGTACGATATCCATCCAACGGCCATAGTGCTTCTTCAACCTCTGGTCTTCTTGCTCCAGCCGCCCAAACCAGCGCCGGTCATGCCTTGTGCTCCTGCCTCCCATGGCCGGCTGCGATGCGGCGGAGGCCTCACAGCCCCCTACTACTCCCACCGCTGGCCAGGCCATCCCTCTACTCACCCACACCCCCTGTTATTCTGCGGCGACGGCAGCCTCACACCGCAGTGAACCAGTGAACCCTCGTACTCCTCTATGCGTGGGCATCCACTGCCGCGTCTTCCCCGGCTCCGCGTCGTCCCCTTCCTAGGCCTCGCTGTCGTCCACCGCCTTGGTGCTCTCAGCGCGGCGTGGTCAATGTGGTCAAGGAACGGCTTCCATCGGACGTGGACTGTATGTGGAGAGGCTGACAGCTAGGACCACGGCCGCAGCAAGGAAGTGCCTCCTTATTACCTGCAAAATAATTAGTCCTCCACCTGACAGCGGGGACCCACCGGACGGGCCACCGTATTTCGTCAAAACATTTCCCCCCTGACTGCTGGGACCCACCAGCTACATCTTCGCACGCAAGGAAGTGCCTGACAGTCGGGACCCACCTGGTCGAAGCGTACGTAGCGTTGTCATTCTGGTCGCGAACGTGTACGTACATATATACTGGTGGATGTAGAGGCGCGCACTTGTCGTAGTAGAGGCGCGTATGTGTCATAGTAGAGGCGCGCACGTAGCATGTACACGTACGTACAGCGGCCAGGTTGCAAGAAAGAAAATACGGCCAGATATGTGTACATACGGGCGGGGTCTCGAACGCCTACTCGCGCATACGTTCGGCCAGGGCTCGTGTACATGGCTGGGTCGGAATGGAGAAACAACATCGTCGTCGTGTTCATGGGGAGGCAACGAAATGCGTCGTGTTCATGGGAAGGCAACGGAATGCGCCGTGTTCATCGAGAGGCAACAGAACGTGTGGGAGCCAAACGGCTGGGTCAGAACGGAATGCGTGGTCATGTTCATCGGGAGGGCTTGGACGGAACAGGCGATGGAAACGAGGCCTGGCGTATCGCACAACGGAGGAAATGGACCTCCTACGTTTGGAACGGAGTCCTGTTGATCGGGAGGGGTCTGGCGTACTACAAAACGGAGGAAACAGACCTCCTACGGTCGAAACGGCGGTCCTGTTGATCGGGAGGGGTGTGGCGTACCGCAAAACAGACAAAACGGACCTCCTACGGTCGAAACGGGGGTCCTGTTGATCGGGAGGGGTGTGGCGTACCGCAAAACGGACGAAACGGACCTCCTACGGTCGGAACGGGGGTCCTGTTCATTGGGAGGGGTGTGGCATACCGCAAAACAGGACTCCACGGGATATTGTTCATCTCCACCGTCGACCTCCTCCAGCCTCCACGGGCTCCTATTCATCCAGCCTCCACCTCGCGCTACTCCACCGGCTACTGTTCAACCACCCCTCCACCATCTACTGTTCATCCAGCCCTCCACCACACCACGGGGTCCAGTTCACCAGAGGCAATGCCACCTCTCACGGTTCATCCAACCCCCCCCCCCCACAACGCTCACTATTCATCCAATCGATCGGCTTCAGTTAGCAGCAGTAGCGAAGGAATGCTTCAGTTAATAGCCATCGATCGATCGCTCGGGTTCAGTAACTTGTAGCCTGCAGTGCAATCGCTCGGGTTCAGTTAGAGCCCAACACCTCGCTCGGGTTCAGTTAGAACCAACGCCTCGCACACATGTGCGTACGTGTATGAGAGAAACACGCATCGCTCGGCCCCCGACCTCCCACCGTAACCGGGAACTCCTCGAAATTTTCCTCGCCCTCGCTTCTACCACGGTTTTCTCCGTCATGGACGGCCCAAAGAATGTCATGCAGCTGCGTCTCCGGCCCGCCCAGGACGAAAAGCCCATTTTCTATCATGATTTTTTGTCATATAAGTAGGAGCCCACCACATCTATGATGATACCTAGTTTTGTCACAATTATCGTCATAGAAGTGTCATATGTATGACAAATTTTTTTTGTTCGGCCCAAAATGTCACGGATGTGTCTTTTTTTTAGTGGGGGTAGGCGCGCCCCCTACCTCGTGGCCTCCCTGTTGGTTGCTTGACGTAGGGTCCAAGTCTCCTGGATCTTGTTGGTTCCAAAAATCACGTTCCCGAAGGTTTCATTCCGTTTGGACTCCGTTTGATATTCCTTTTCTTCGAAACCCTAAAATAGGCAAAAAAAACATCAATTCCTGGCTGGGCCTCCGGTTAATAGGTTAGTCCCAAAAATAATATAAAAGTGAATAATAAAGCCCGATAATGTCCAAAATAGAAGATAATATAGCATGGAGCAATAAAAAATTATAGATACGTTGGAGACGTATCAAGCATCCCCAAGCTTAATTCCTGCTCGTCCTCGAGTAGGTAAACGATAAAAACAGAATTTTTGATGTGGAATTCTACTTGGCATAATTTCAATGTAATTCTTCTCAATTGTGGTATGAATATTCAGATCCGAAAGATTCAAGATAAAAGTTTAATATTGACATGGAAATAATAATACTTCAAGCATACTAACTAAGCAATTATGTCTTCTCAAAATAACATGGCCAAAGAAAGTTCATCCTTACAAAATCATGTAGTTTAGTCATGCTCCATTTTCGTCACACAAGAATACTCTCATCATGCACAACCCTGATGACAAGCCCAGCAATTGTTTCATACTTTAGTAATCTCAAACTTTATAAACCTTCACGCAATACATGAGCGTGAGCCATGGATATAGCACTATGGGTGGAATATAGTATAATTATGGGGGTTATGTGGAGAAGACAAAAAGGAGGAAGTCTCACAACAACGAGGCTAATCAATGAGCTATGGAGATGCTCATCGATTGATGTTAATGCAAGGAGTAGGGATTGCCATGCAACAGATGCACTAGAGCTATAAATGTATGAAAGCTCAATAAAAGAAACTAGTGGGTGTGCATCCAACTTGCTTGCTCAGGAAGACCTAGGGCACTTGAGGAGGCCCATTGTTGGAATATACAAGCCAAGTTCTATAATGAAAAATTCCCAGTAGTATATGAAAGTGACAAAACAAGAGACTCTCTATCATGAAGATCATGGTGCTACTTTGAAGCACAAGCGTGGAAAAAGGATAGTAGCGTTGTCCCTTTTTTTTGGGCCTTCATTTTTTTATTTGGCCTTTCTCCCCTTTTTTATTGGGACAATGCTCTATTAAATGATGATCATCACACTTCTATTAATTTACAACTCAATGATTACAACTCGATACTAGAACAAGGTATGACTCTATATGAATGCCTCTGGCGGTGTACCGGGATATGCAATGAATCAAGTGTGACATGTATGAAAGAATTATGAATGGTGGCTTTGCCACAAATACTATGTCAACTACATGATCATGCAAAGCAATATGACAATGATGAACGTGTCATGATAAATGGAATGGTGGAAAGTTGCATGGCAATATATCTCGGAATGGCTATGGAAATGCCATAATCGGTAGGTATGGTGGCTCTTTTGAGGAAGATATAAGGAGGTTTATGTGTGAAAGAGCGTATCATATCACGGGGTTTGGATGCACCGGCGAAGTTTGCACCAACTCTCAATGTGAGAAAGGGCAATGCACGGTACCGAAGAGGCTAGCAATGATGGAAGGGTGAGAGTGCGTATAATCCATGGACTCAACATTAGTCATAAAGAACTCACATACTTATTGAAAAAATCTACAAGTCATAAAAAACCAAGCACTACGCGCATGCTCCTAGGGGGATAGATTGGTAGGAAAACACCATCGCTCGTCCCCGACCGCCACTCATAAGGAGGACAATCAAAGAACACCTCATGTTTCAATTTTTTTACATAACGCTTACCATACGTGCATGCTACGGGACTTGCAAACTTCAAAACAAGTATTTGTCAATTTCACAACTACTCAACTAGCACAACTTTAATATCACTACCTCCATATCTCAAAACAATCATCAAGCATCTAACTTCTCTTAGTATTCAACACACTCATAAGTGAATTTTATTATTAATCTTGTATACCTAGCATATTAGGATTATTTAACCAAATTACCATGATATTTAAAACTCTCAAAATAATATAAGTGAAGCATGAGAGATCAATAGTTTCTATAAAATAAATCCACCATCGTTCTCTAAAAGATATAAGTGAAGTACTAGAGCAAAACTATATAACTCAAAAGATATAAGTGAAGCACATGGAGTATTCTAATAATTTCCGAATCATGTGTGTTTCTCTAAAAAGGTGTGTACAGAAAAGATGATTGTGGTAAAATAAAAAGCAAAGACTCAAATCATAAAAGACGCTCCAAGCAAAACACATATCATGTGGTGAATAAAAATATAGCTCCAAGTAAAGTTACCGGCAGAAGTAGACGAAAGAGGGGATGCCTTCCGGGGCATCCCCAAGCTTTGGCTTTTAGGTGTCCTTAGATTATCTTGGGGGTGCCATGGGCATCCCCAATCTTAGTATCTTGCCACTCCTTGTTCCATAATCCATCAAATCTTTACCCAAAACTTGAAAACTTCACAACACAAAACTTAAAGTAGAAAATCTCGTGAGCTCCGTTAGCGAAAGAAAACAAAAGACCACTTCAAGGTACTGTACTGAACTCATTCTTTATTTATATTGGTGTTAAACCTACTGTATTCTAACTTCTCTATGCTTTGTAAACTATTTTACTAGCCATAAAATCATCAAAATAAGCAAACAACACACGAAAAACAGAATCTGTCAAAAACAGAACAGTCTAGTAATCTGTAGCTAACGCAAGATCTGGAACCCCAAAAATTCTAAAATAAATTGCTGGACGTGAGGAATTTATATATTAATCATCTTATAAAAGAATTAACTAAATATCACTTTTCAATTAAAAATGGGAGCAGTTCTCGTGAGCGCTAAAGTTTCTGTCTTTTACAGCAAGATTAACAAGACTTTCCCCAAGTCTTCCCAACGGTTCTACTTGGCACAAACACTAATTAAACACAAAAAACACAACCAAAACAGAGGCTAGATAAATTATTTATTACTAAACAGGAGCAAAAAGCAAGGAATAAAAATAAAATTGTGTTGCCTCCCAACAAGCGCTATCGTTTAACGCCCCTAGCTAGGCATAAAAGCAATGATAGATCTAGGTATTGCCATCTTTGGTAGGCAATCCATAAGTGGCTCTCATAATAGATTCATAAGGTAATTTAATTTTATTTCTAGGAGAGTGTTCCATTCCTTTCCTTAACGGAAATTGGAATCTAATATTTCCTTCCTTCATATCAATAATTGCACCAATCGTTCTAAGGAAAGGTCTACCAAGAATAATAGGACATGAAGGATTGCAATCTATGTCAAAAACAATAAAATCTACGGGCGCATAGTTCCTATTTGCAACAATAAGAACATCATTGATTCTTCCCATAGATTTATTAATAGTGGAATCTGCAAGGTGCAAGTTTAAAGAGCAATCATCAAAATCACGGAAACCTAACAAATCACACAAAGTTTTTGGAATCGTGGAAACACTAGCACCCAAATCACACAAAGCATAGCATTCATGATCTTTAATTTTAATTTTAATAGTTGGTTCCCACTCATCATAAAGTTTTCTAGGGATAGAAACTTCCAACTCAAGTTTTTCTTCATAAGATTGCATCAAAGCATCAACGATATGTTTGGTAAAAGCTTTATTTTGACTATAAGCATGAGGAGAATTTAGCACGGATTGTAACAAGGAAATACAATCTATCAAAGAGCATTTATCATAATTAAATCCCTTGAAATCCAAAATAGTAGGTTCATTAGCATCAAGAGTTTTGATCTCTTCAATCCCACTTTTATCAAATTTAGCATCAAGATCTAAAAACTCCGAATTTTTGGAACGCCTTATAGGTAAAGGTGGATCATATTCAGTCCCATCATTACCAAGATTCATATTACAAAACAAAGATTTAATAGGGGACACATAAATAACTTTTAGATCTTCATCTTTATTATCATGGAAACTAGAAGAACACGCTCTTATAAAGGAATCTTTCTTAGCACGAACCCTAGCGGTTCTTTATTTGCACTCATCAATGGAAATTCTCATGGCTTTGAGACTCTCATTGATATCATTCTTAGGTGGAGTAGATCTAAGTTTCAAAGAATCAACATCAAGAGAAAATCTATCAACGTTCCTAGCCAACTCATCAATCTTAAGTAATTTTTCTTCAATCAAAGCATTGAAATTCTTTTGCGAAGTAATAAATTCTTTAATATTAGATTCAAAATCAGAGGGATTCTTATTATAATTTCCATAAGAATTGTTGTAGGAATTACCATAATTATTAGAGGAATTACTAGGATAAGGCCTAGGATTAAAGTTTCCCCTATACGCGTTGTTACCAAAATTGTTCCTACCAACAAAATTCACATCCATAGATTCATTATTATTCTCAATGAAAGTAGACAAAGGTATATCATTAGGATCAGAAGAAACACTTTTATTAGCAAATAATTTCATAAGTTCATCCATCTTTCCACTCAAAACATTAATTTCTTCTATCCCATGCACTTTCTTATTAGTAGATCTTTCAGTGTGCCATTGAGAATAATTAACCATAATATTATCTAGGAGTTTAGTAGCTTCTCCTAAAGTGGTTTCCATAAAAGTGCCTCCCGCGGCCAATTCTAGAAGATTTCTAGAAGCAAAATTCAATCCGGCATAAATTTTTTGTATAATCATCCACACATTTAAACCATGTGTTGGGCAATTACGTATCATTAATTTCATCCTCTCCCAAGCTTGTGCAACATGTTCATGATCAAGTTGCTTAAAATTCATAATATCATTTCTAAGAGAGATGATTTTAGCAGGAGGAAAATACTTAGAGATAAAAGCATCTTTGCACTTATTCCATGAATCAATACTATTTTTAGGCAAAGACGAAAACCAAGCGTTAGCACGATCTCTAAGAGAAAAAGGAAATAGCTTAAATTTAACAATATCATTGTCCACATATTTCTTCTTTTGCATATCACACAAATCAACGAAGCTATTTAGATGGGTAGCGGCATCTTCACTAGGAAGGCCGGAAAACGGATCTTTCATGACAAGATTCAGCATGGCAGCATTAATTTCACAAGATTCAGCATCGGTAAGAGGAGCAATTGGAGTGCTAATAAAATCATTATTGTTGGTATTGGTAAAGTCACACAATTTAGTGTTATCTTGAGCCATCGTGACAAGCAAGCAATCCAACACACAAGAAAAAAGAAACAGGCAAAAAGAGGCAAAGAGGCAAATAGAGAAAGAGAGGGAGGATAGAGAGAGAGGGCGAATAAAACAGCAAGGGTGAAGTGGGGGAGAGGAAAATGGAAAATAATGTAATACGGGAGATAAGGGTTTGTGATGGGTACTTGGTATGTTGACTTTTCCGTAGACCTCCCCGGCAACGGCGCCAGAAATCCTTCTTGCTACCTCTTGAGCACTTGCGTTGGTTTTCCCTTGAAGAGGAAAGGGTGGTGCAGCAAAGTAGCGTAAGTATTTCTCTCAGTTTTCAGAACCAAGCTATCAATCCAGTAGGAGGCTACGCACCAGTCCCTCGCACCTACACAAAACAAATAAATCCTCGCAACCAACGCGATAAGGGGTTGTCAATCCCTACACGGTCACTTACGAGAGTGAGATATGATAGATATGATAAGATAATATTTTTGGTATTTTTATGATAAAGATGCAAAGTAAAATAAAAGCAAAGTATTGGAAGATTTAATATGATGAAGATAGACCCGGGGGCCATAGGTTTCACAAGCGGCTTCTCTCAAGAGCATATGTATTTTATGATGGGTGAACAAATTATTGTTGAGAAATTGATAGAATTGAGCATAGTTATGAGAATATCTAGGTATGATCATGTATATAGGCATCACGTCCGAGACAAGTAGACCGACTCCTGCCTGCATCTACTACTATTACTCCACACATCGACCGCTATCCAGCATGCATGTAGAGTATTAAGTTCATAAGAACAGAGTAACGCCTTAAGCAAGATGACATGATGTAGAGGGATAAACTCATGCAATATCATGAAAACCCCATATTTTTATCCTCGATAGCAACAATACAATACGTGCCTTGCTGCCCCTACTGTCACTGGGAAAGGACAACGCAAGATTGAACCCAAAGCCAAGCACTTCTCCCATTGCAAGAAAGATCAATCTAGTAGGCCAAACCAAACTGATAATTCGAAGAGACTTGCAAAGATAACCAATCATACATAAAAGAATTTAGAGAAGATTCAAATATTGTTCATAGATAAACTTGATCATAAACCCACAATTCATCGGTCTCAACAAACACACCGCAAAAGAAGATTACATCGAATAGATCTCCACAAGAGAGGGGGAGAACTTCGTATTGAGATCCAAAAAGAGAGAAGAAGCCATCTAGCTAATAACTATGGACCCAAAGATCTGAGGTAAACTACTCACACTACATCGGAGAGGCTATGGTGTTGATGTAGAAGCCCTCCGTGATCGATGCCCCCTCCAGCGGAGCTCTGGAACAGGCCCCAAGATGGGATCTCTTGGATACAGGAAGTTACGGTGGTGGAATTAGGGTTTTGGCTCTATATCTGATCGTTTGGGGGTACGTAGGTATATATAGGAGGAAGAAGTACGTCGGTGGAGCAACAGGGGGCCACGAGGGTGGAGGGCGCGCCTGGGGGGGGGGGTAGGCGCGCCCCCTACCTCGTGGCCTCCCTGTTGGTTGCTTGACGTAGGGTCCAAGTCTCCCGGATCTTGTTCGTTCCAAAAATCACGTTCCTGAAGGTTTCATTCCGTTTGATATTCCTTTTCTTCGAAACCCTAAAATAGGCAAAAACAGCAATTCTGGGCCGGGCCTCCGGTTAATAGGTTAGTCCCAAAATAATATAAAAGTGAATAATAAAGCCCAATAATGTCCAAAACAGAAGATAAATATAGCATGGAGCTATCAAAAATTATAGATAAGTTGGAGACGTATCAGTGCGAGGGCGCCATCTTGGTAAGGAGGGGGCGAAGGTGCTCCATGAGCCACATCGCCCGCAGCCGGCGGAGGGCGAGGCAGTGAGAGGGATGGTAAAGGAGAGCCCCCCGCAGCGCTGATGAGCTCGGCGATGCGGTCCAACCAGTCCTCGTAGAGGTCGTCGACCAGGCGGTAGCGCAGGAGCTCGCATGCCATGAGCAGCGCGGCCTGCGCGTCCGTGGGCGCGCGGCGAGCGTGAGACGATGAGCTGGCCGTAGTCAGCGACGGGATGGCGGTGCGGCCGTCTCGCCGCACGGAGGGGTGCAGAGAGGAAGCTTGATGCTCGTTTGCTGCCGGGCCGGTGGCGGTGTTGGCGGCGGGTGACGGAGAATGATGGGGAGGCCCACTGACAAGGGCTGTCTGAGCGACACGGGTGGCGGGGGCGGCCCGGCGCTCAGCGCGGGCCCGGCGAGCGTCGGCCATGAACTCGGCGGAGTGGCGAAGCGCGGATTGACAAAGGGGGAGGCTTCAGCGCACCCCTACCTGGCACGCCAAATGTCAGATTTCGGGTTCTGGCAAAACCCTTGAGGTTCGAACACTGGGGTGCACACGAAGATCTCTCCCCCCTCTAGCTCGCACACACCATGATCTCACGGCCTAGCTCGACGAACCCAAAGAACACGAGACACAAGAGTTTATACTGGTTCAGGCCACCGATGTGGTGTAATACCCTACTCCAGTGTGGTGTGGTGGATTGCCTCTTGAGCTGAGGATGAACAATTACAAGGAAAGAACAGCCTCCCGAGGAGAGGTGCTCTTGTGCTTGATGAGTGTGGTGGTTTTGGTGGAATGGATCCGGTCCAAGATGAGATCTCCTCTCTATGGTGGTGGCTAGTCCTATATATAGAGGCCCGGGTGCTCTTCCCAAATATTAGGCGGGAAGGGATCCCACAACGGCCAATTTGAAGGGGGCGGCTAGTACAAGCTATCCTGACAAAAGATGGTCTTTGCCTGCCAAAGGCTCTGGTGGTGACGCCGTCTTGGGCTCCACGGTGACCTCCGTCCTGCTGGTCTTGGTCTTGTTACACCAATGTGGAAACCTTTGCCTGATGCCTCAGGACTCCTCGCACGCACTTGCCTCTTTAGCACCAAAGGGGAAACAAGGACACTGCGTGTGCTGGCGCCCGCCTGGCTCCATTCATCATGGCTTGCATCACAAGACCTTTGAAGTAAAGCCGAAGATGATCGAGGGGCAACATGCAGTGTGCGGAGGTGCCTCAATACGCAAGATGACGGGAGCTCCATGGCCCAAAGGTTCCATTCTATAGGTGTCTGAATTGTGGCAACAGGAGTGGTTCTACATCACGGCTCCTAGAAGTGCCAAGTGGGCGGCCGCCCCTGTTTTCCGCTCGGGCCCTCCACCACAACTGATGTCATGGATCAGTAGAGGACTGAGCTGGGGTCCAGCCAAGGATGTGCCTATACTGCAAAGCCGCATTCGAGATGTCTTCAATGGAGAACTTAGTTTGGTTATGGTAATACAAGTTATGCTGGTTCGTCAAGTCCAGCCTTGAAAACGCTGGCCCCTTCGCTTGTGGGAGTTCAATCCCGAGGGACCGCGTGTCATTCAAAATTTCCTCGGCCTGATGCACGAGGAGATGTACAAGTCATTCTTTGGACCTCAGGTAGAGTGTCCGGAAATCACCGAGGACGTGGGCCTGAGCAGTAACCGCGCCACCGAACAGGTAAGGAATCTTCCGGCCGAACATACTATCTCTCACTTGTTACGAAGTTATTTCTGAGAGTTCGCTTTTTGACCAGGACTGGCTAACAAAGGCAAAGTTGATTCGGTGTTCGGCCCCCCTCCTTGAGGGTTTGGACAATCCGGTGTTGGAAAAGATGCTCCAGGTCGCACCTTGCCCGGAGCCCTTGAAGGAAGATACTGGAGAGGGTAATATGGGCGGACGCGGGCCCCCAACGCTGCCCATTCTAACCGAGGGAGCGAGCGTCTCCATGAAGGAAGACAACCGGAGGGCGAAAAGGACTGCGCCCGGGGATTCGGAAGCCGAAGCTTCCAAACGGGAGAAGAAGTCTCCCACAGAGGGTCCTACCTTGGGGGTGCTTCTGCCGCACAAAGTCCGCGGGGGGATCAATTCTCCAGCGAGTCGTAAGTGACCCTAAATACTTTAATAGTACAGGTATGCCCTCTTTTTCTTCTGAGAAAATAACCACCGCATTTATTTTTTCAGTTCGGGCCTTAGCCCCTCTCAAATGAGCTCGTCTTCGGGGGATCTTCTTCCAGAGATGATGGAGAGCGAAACGCCTCCTCCGGACTCCTCCGCTCCGGAAGCGGGTGACACCAAAGTGTCGTCGCGGAGGGCCTCTCCGAGTCTGGTGAGGCCAGAAGATAATCCCATTGACCCCCGAAGCTCCCAGTGTCTGGCTCCCGAAGAGAGCAGACAAAAGGGTCCGGCACCGTCTGGTGTGCGATCGGATGTTCTGAGGGGGTTCATGGGGCGAGCGGCCATCTCAGATGAACACCGTATGCTGATGAATACGGTGATGGAGAGAATCTCATCCGCCGAAAGCGGATTGCATGAAGCTTTTATGAGTCTACTGACAGGCTTTGAGGTACGTAAAATAATGTACGATAGTCCTGCACATGCTAGGTGTGCCCTGTGTAGATAGTAGCCCCTGAGACTCTGGTTGTCGTCGGAAATGACGACGAACAGAGGATCATATTCCCAGGTAATAACCATACTGCCTTGGTGTGCAGGTGATGGAAGCTCCGGTGGCTAGCCGGACTAGCGATTTTGCCCATTTAAAACGGCAGTTGGATGCGGCAGACGCCGACATCGAGCTTGTTAACAAAAGGCTTGATGAGGCACAGGGTAAGTGTCATTATCTGGTAAACGCCACACAGTAAGAGCAGCATGATGCCAGTATCTTTAATATGTTGTGACTGCAGATAGAGCTGCTACTGTTGAAGCCTTGCGGGCAGAACTTGCCCGAGCCAAGGAACAAGCAAGGTTTGGTAATGCGGCTGCTTTGAAGGCGACCGAAGAGTTGAAAGCTGAGAAGGCCGCGCATGGCGAGAGCCGAGATAAGATGGCCAAGATGGCCATAGAATTAAAAACCGCTGCCGACCGTTGCCGGGTTCTTGAAAAGGAAAACCTAGCGAAGGCATCAGACCTTGAGAAGGCTGCTGCGACGAGGAAAGACATCCGCTCTGCTATGAGGGCGAAGAAGGAGGAGCTGCGGGAAGCCGGGGATATTGTAGCTGGGAAATCCTTTATGTTGCGGAGGAAGTTCGGAGATCCACGGTATGCCCCTCTGGATCGGCTGTGGACTTCGGAGGATGTGTATATGGATTTGGCGGCGAGCGCTGCCGATGCGGTCAAGTACTTCTAGGGTCAGACGGACCGTGAAGTGGACCAGCTGTTTTGGACACAATTCCATTCTCCCGAGCGTCCGCTTTCATTGACTGACCAATTAGCCGAATGGGCCGAACTGAATAGGTTGTCCGAACGCGCCATGAGGTCTGTTGTGGATCAGCTATGGCCGGAAAGGCCAAAATCGAACCGCTATTTCAGCTTGGTGCAGCAGTTCCTTGATGTGGTGCCGTGCATTAATGGGATGAAGAGGTCGGCGTGCATAGAGGGCTCACGGATGGCCTTTGCCCGTGTTAAAGCATACTGGGCGGAGATGGATGCTACCACTGTTGCAGCGCGGGATTCGGCCATAGGCCGAATGGCTGCTGAGCACTACTTTGAAGAAGTTCTTGAGGGTGCTTGTTTGTTAGAGACCCAGTGCTCAAAAAATATTATGTTTGAGTGATATGTAATCTCATTGTAAGCGAAATGCTTTTATAGATTTTTATAAGGCTATTTTTATACTTTTGCCTAAAAGTAATATGATGCCTCTTTGGCGGCCGTTTATGTATACATGTGTATAACCTGAAAGATTGCAGCCGTCGGCTTCAACCCCCACGCATATAATGCGGAGGTGCTCGCAAAAAACATGCGTTCACACTTAACCCAACGTCTTGGTCCTATTAAGGAGGTGATAGCGGAGCGAGCGAGGCAACCGGACTATAATGCTTTAGCACTTTCACTTAGCCATAGGAGTTTTACAGTGGGGCTACTAGATAGCCCCTGGTGGCTCCACACTCTCTCAATTCCGGGGTGCGTACATGCCTGGCCGGAAAACGGCCCTTCGTTAAGGCGGAGGAATTCTAACATTCCAACAAGTCATCAAGTGGTTGACCAGTCTCACGCTATATCATGACAGTCAGTTTTCGGCTTTCTCTACTGAGGTGCTCATCCGGATGAACCAGGGCACAATCGCAGTAGTTCTCCTGGTGCTACCTTAGCCGGTAAAGCGAAACGTAAGGCACCAAAACACAGGAGCCGGGCAAACCCAACATTTGACCAAAGACAATGATTCGGAGTTGATGCATATAGGGCCAAACTAGCGACGCCGAACACTCCTAAGGTATTCGGTCTTTGTGGTATAAACCGGGCCTAAATAATGGTCTTTGTAAGAAGCCCCTTGTGTCCAGGTACGTGCATTGTTCTGGCGTGGCCACATGCCAAGACGTCAGCATCCTTCTCAACGGTGGATATGTATCAACAAGAGACAGTAAAAAAGGTTTACGCAGGGTCTTAATCTAAAAAGAATCCTTGGAGCGGGTCCCTGCTGTACGTCTGCGCCTGTGTCTCCATTGTGCCATATCCTAGACGGGTGTAGCACGATGATCGTCTATAAAAGAGAGGAATTTAGGTGAAAAAGTTGTCGTGCAAAAAGATAGTTTTTAAAGAAACCTTGTATAATTCAAGATGAGAAGAAATTGCCACTTGTCTGCGCGCGTTGAGCCCCTTGTATTGACAAATAGGGGTGTGACCATTTATTCGGTATAGATAGCGGTGCCGGACTTGATTAGTTCTGTCTGAGGTCTTGACGACCTATTGGATGCTTTTGCTGGTCCGAGCGCCTTTAGTGTGCGGCTGCCAAGGCAGCCGCACTCTCTTCGGCGCGCAGAGATTGCTTGATATTTCTGTTCACTGAAATGATGCCACGTGGACCGGGCATCTTGAGTGTGAGGGAGGCGTAGTGTGGTATTGCATTGAAGCGAGCGAAAGCTTCACGTCCGAGCGGTGCTTGATAGCTACTTTGGAACGGAGCGATGTGGAAGGTTAAATGCTCGCGACGAAAGTTATCGGGGGAGCCGAATATAACTTGTAGTAGGAGGGAGCCCGTACAACGAGCCCCTGGGCCTGGCGTTACTCCTTTAAAGGTAGTATTGCTATGGCGAATTTTTGTTGGGTCTAACCCCATCCCGCGGATTGTATCCTGATATATTAGGTTTAGATTGCTGCCACCGTCCATCTAGACTCGTGAAGTTTGGATGCACCAGTGAAGTTTGCACCAACTCTCAAGGTGAGAAAGGGCAATGCACGGTACCGAAGAGGCTAGCAATGATGAAAGGGTGAGAGTGCGTATAATCCATGGACTCAACATTAGTCATAAGTAACTCACATACTTATTGCAAAAATCTACAAGTCATCAAAAACTAAATACTATGCGCATGCTCCTAGGGGGATAGATTGGTAGGAAAAGACCATCGCTCGTCCCCGACCGCCACTCATAAGGAAGACAATCAAATAACACCTCATGTTTCAAATTTGTTACATAACGTTTACCATACGTGCATGCTACGGGACTTACAAACTTCAACACAAGTATTTCTCAAATTCACAACTACTCAACTAGCACAACTTTAATATCACTATCTCCATATCTCAAAACAATCATCAAGTATCAAACTTCTCATAGTATTCAATGCACTTTATATGAAAGTTTTTATTATACCCCTCTTGGATGCCCATCATATTAGAACTAGTTTAATAACCAAAGAAAATTACCATGTTTTTTAGGACTCTCAAAATAATATAAGTGAAGCATGAGAGTTCATCTATTTCTTCAAAATAAAACCACCGCCGTGCTCTAAAAAGATATAAGTGAAGCACTAGAGCAAATGACAAACTATTTCAAAAGATATAAGTGAAGATCAATGAGTAGTTGAATAATTATGCAACTATGTGAAGACTCTCTAACATTTAATAATTTCAGATCTTGGTATTTTATTCAAACAGCAAGCAAAACAAAAGAAAATAAAATGACGCTCCAAGTAAAGTTACCGATGAACGAAGACGAAAGAGGGGATGCCTTCCGGGGAATCCCCAAGCTTAGGATCTTGGTTGTCCTTGAATATTACCTTGGGGTGCCTTGGGCATCCCCAAGCTTAGGCTCTTGCCACTCCTTATTCCAAAGTCCATCGAATCTTTACCCAAAACTTCAAAACTTCACAACACAAAACTTAACAGAAAACTCGTAAGCTCCGCTAGTATAAGAAAATAAATCACCACTTAGGTACTGTTGTGAACTCATTCTAAATTCATATTGGTGTAATATCTACTGTATTCCAACTTCTCTATGGTTCATACCCTCTGATACTACTCATAGATTCATCAAAATAAGAAAACAACACATACAAAACAGAATCTGTCAAAAACAGAACAGTCTGTAGTAATCTGGATCAAACATATACTTATGGAACCCCACAAATTCTAAAATAAATTTCTGTACGTGAGGAATTTATCTATTAATTATCTGCAAAAATAATTAACTAAATAGCACTCTCCAGTAAAAATTGGCAGCTAATCTCATGAGCGCTAAAGTTTCTGTTTTTTACAGCAAGATCGCAAAGACTTTCCCCAAGTCTTCCCAAAGGTTCTACTTGGTACAAACACTAATTAAAATATAAAACCACATCTAAACAGAAGCTATATGAATTGTTTATTACTAAACAGGAGCAAAAAGCAAAGAACAAGAATAAAATTGGGTTGCCTCGCAACAAGCGCTATCGTTTAGCACCCCTAGCTAGGCATGATGATTTCAATGATGCTCCCATAAAAGATAAGAATTGAAACATAAAGAGAGCATCATGAAGAATATTACTAGCACATTTAAGTCTAACCCACTTCCTATGCATAGGGATTTTGTGAGCAAACAATTTATGGGAACAAGAATCAACTAGCATAGGAAGGCAAAGCAAGCATAGCTTCAAGATTTTCAAGACATAAAGAGGAAACTTGATATTATTGCAATTTCTACAAGCATATGTTCCTCCCTCATAATAATTTTCAGTAGAATCATGAATGAATTCAATAATATAACCATCACATAAAGCATTTTTTTGATGATCTACAAGCATAGAATTTTTATTACTCTCCACATAAGCAAAATTCTTCTCATTCGGAATAGTGGGAGTATCATAAGAGACTTGAATACTATAAATTGTTTCCACATTAAAAGAGTAATGTTCAGAAAATGGGTAATCATAATCATGACAAGTTTTATAAATATAATCATCACTACCCTTTATAGCATAAGTATCATCACAATAATCATCATAGGTAGCAACTTTGTTCTCATCATAATTGATTGAAACCTCTTCCAAGATAGTGGAATCATTACTAAATAAAGTCATGACCTCTCCAAATCCACTTTCATAATTGTCACAATAGGATTCAACATCCTCCAAAATAGTGGGATCATTACTTCCTAAAGTTGACACTCTTCCAAACCCACTTTCATCAATATAGTCTTCATAAGTAGGAGGCATGCTATCATCATAACAAATTTGCATATCAAAACTTGGGAGGCTAGAAATATCATCTTCATTAAACATAGCCTCCCCAAGCTTGGGACAGACATTAATTGCAGCAAATATATTCTCAAACATGTCATTCTCATCAAAGATAGCATCCCCAAGCTTGGGCCTTTTCATATCATAAGCATAATCACTCTCAAAATTAATAGTATGGATAGCACCAATAGTATTGCAATTATCATCATCACAGTGAGTAATAGGAGCAACATCATTTGGGAGGGATACCTTTTCACCTTCGCTTCTCTATCTCTTCTTTTTCTTCTTCACATCATGTGTGGGTTTAACCCTCTTTTTTGAGCTCCTTATTAATGAGATTGGTTGAATAGAAGGCTCCTCCTCGTTACCTGATTCATCATAAGAAATAATAGGAGGATATTGGGAAGCCTCTCTTCCCCTTAATTAGTATTCTCTTCATCCTCTATTTGTTTTATTTTCTTTATGTAATTCGCAATATAAGGATTTTCAATGCAATTCACCGCACAATACATAAAAATTTCTTCTAGATCAATATCTAGGAATTTCTCAAGGTTATATTCTGGAATATGCTTAGTTATACGTTTCATTTCTTCATAACCCAAAAGCAAACTAAGTTCATTATGATGTGCAAGGGAAATCAAACCATCACAATTTTTGGACACGATTCGATCATGAAACAATTTGCATCGGAGATTTAAATGACCATGTTCATTGCAAAGTTCACAAGTATGGCGAAGAATTTTAAATTTTCAGCACAAACATCTAGCCTCTCTTGCAACCATTTAGTTTCTAAATACTTATGCCTCTTGCAAAATCTATCTTCCCTATTTGGTGTGTACTTGCAAACTCTATGCACTCCACAAAAGTTTACATGCTTATAAGAGACATTTTCATCATGACTAGTGCAATCATCATTAGTACTATGGATATTCAAAGAGTTCATACTAACAACATTGCAATCATGCTCATCATTCAGAGATTTAGTGCCAAACATTCTAATGCATTCTTCGTCTAGCAATTGAGCACAATTATCGGAAACCTTATTCTCATGAAAGATATTAAAAAGATGAAGCATATGAGGTACTCTCAATTCCATTTTTTGTAGTTTTCTTTTATAGACTAAACTTGTGATAAAAGAAGAAAGTAAAAGATTCGATTGCAAGATCCAAAGATATACCTCCAAGCACTCACCTCCCCGGCAACGGTGCCAGAAAAGAGCTTGATGTCTACTACACAACCTTCTTCTTGTAGACGTTGTTGGGCCTCCAAGTGCAGAGGCTTGTAGGACAGTAGCAAATTTCCCTCAAGTGGATGACCTAAGGTTTATCAATCCGTGGGAGGCGTAGCCTGAAGATGGTCTCTCTCAAACAACCCTGCAACCAAATAGCAAAGAGTCTCTTGTGTCCCCAACACACCCAATACAATGGTAAATTGTATAGGTGCACTAGTTCGGCGAAGAGATGGTGATACAAGTGCAATATGGATGGTAGATATAGGTTTTTGTAATCTGAAAATATAAAGACAGCAAGGTAACTAATGATAAAAGTGAGCAAAAACGGTATTGCGATGCATTGAAACAAGGCCTAGGGTTCATACTTTCACTAGTGCAAGTTCTCTCAACAATAATAACATAATTGGATCATATAACTATCTCTCAACATGCAACAAAGAGTCACTCCAAAGTCACTAATAGCGGAGAACAAACGAAGAGATTACTGTAGGGTATGAAACCACGTCAAAGTTATTCTTTTGGATCGATCTATTCAAGAGTTCGTACTAGAATAACACCTTAAGACACAAATCAACCAAAACCCTAATGTCACCTAGATACTCCAATGTCACCTCAAGTATCCGTGGGTATGATTATACGATATGCATCACACAACCTCATATTCATCTATTAAACCAACACAAAGAATTTCAAAGAGTGCCCCAAAGTTTCTACCGGAGAGTCAAGGCGAAAGTGTGTGCCAACCCCTATGCATAAGTTCACGAGGTCACTGAACTCGCAAGTTGATCACCAAAACATACATCAAGTGGATCACATGATATCCCATTGTCAGCATAGATAAGCACATGCAAGACATACATCAAGTGTTCTCAAATCCTTAAAGACTCAATCCAATAAGATAACTTCAAAAGGGAAAACTCAATCCATTACAAGAGAGTAGAGGGGGAGAAACATCATAAGATCCAACTATAATAGCAAAGCTCGCGATACATCAAGATCGTACCACCTCAAGAACACGAGAGAGAGAGATCAAACACATAACTACTAGTACATACCCTCAGCCCCGAGGGTGAACTACTCCCTCCTCGTCATGGGGAGTGCCGGGATGATGAAGATGGCCACCGGAGAGGGGTTCCCCCCTCCGACAGGGTGCCATAACGAGTCTAGATTGGTTTTCGGTGGCTACGGAGGCTTCTGGCAGCGGAACTCCCGATATATTCTGCTCCTCGATGTTTTTAGGGTATATGGACATATATAGGCGAAAGAAGTTGGTCAGGAGAGCCATGAGGGGCCCATGAGGGTGGGGCCGCGCCCAGGGGCAGGCGCGCCTCCCTCCCTCGTGTCCACCTCGAAGCTTCCCTGACGTCTACTCCGAGTCTCCTGGATTGCTTCCGTTCCAAAAATAACTCTCCCGAAGGTTTCATTCTGTTTGGACTCCGTTTGATATTCCTTTTCTTTGAAACACTGAAATAGGCAAGAAAACAACAATTTGGGCTGGGCCTCTGGTTAATAGGTTAGTCCCAAAAGTAATATAAAAGTGTATAATAAGGCCCATAAACATCCAAAACAGATAATATAATAGCATGGAAAAATAAAAATTATAGATATGTTGGAGACGTATCAGGCAACTGATAGTCAAAAGCCAGGCCGGGTTAATAAACACCGGATATTATCTCATACTGGCGAGTTATAGTCAAGAGCCAGGCTGGGTTAATAAACACCGGTGAATTATAATCATAAAAACTTTATAAGCCTTATCAAATAAACCTCAAAAATAAAGAAACTGTCGAATAAAAAACCAACGAAAAATGAGGCTTTTCATGGGCTGCCAGGCCGAAAAACGAGGCTTTTCATGGGCTGCCAGGCCACCGAGTTAAACCGTTTTACAAACCTTATATGATGGACCTCACGTTAACCAATCCCCGTTTTAACTTTGACAAGTTCAGGTTCTGCATAAGATTGACTTGTCAAACATTCGGCGGGTCATTCCAGGATTACCTGGGCGGAATGGCTTACTTAAAAAGGCAGGATAACCTGGGGTTTTAGGTGAATACACCTGGCTCCCAAGCCTGGCTTTTATAGCCTATTACAAGGGTTATAAAAACTCTTTGTTCTTTAGAACAAGGAGCCCCAAGCAATATTTTTGAGTTGTGCTCAATGGGCGCCTATGTTTGAGTTGTGCTTTTGCAACAGACTCTCTTTGGTCCCTGTTACCTGGGTAGCAAGCCCCCAAACGTTTTTGTAAGCATGGCATATAAGCCGGATCAAAGGATAATCATAGCTTAGCTCAATAAGCAAGAAGCCCTCATGTGACCATAATAAGATAAGCCATAAGGCAGGATACCCATGTTTGAACTGCGCATCATGGCAACAAGTTCTCTTTGACAACCTTTAATTTTTCTAAGAACCCGAACTTGCGAGAGATGAATTATTTTTGAACCAGAATTTTAAACTGGATATTGAAAGTGTCAAAGCTTTGTGAAAGACAGATTTACCTTGAGCCAGATTTCAAACCGAAATCTTTCATTTTGAGCCGGAAATTTTCTAACGGCCTATAAATTTTCATCAATATGGCAGCAGCCTCCGGGACTGGGTTATTTTCCCCTTCAACATCCTGGGGTTCTTGAATTTGCTTATACCGACCAATTCTGCCGAGACATGTCATTGTAGCCCCCAAGTCATAAGACGACTCGAGGAGTTGTCTTGAGATTCTCCATATTTGACCGTGATATAAACCGGTATGAGTCATTCAACAGCTCAGTGATATAAAAATCCCTTTTGCATTAGACAACTTGTCCTGCATTGAAACACTTGCAAGCCAGAGAAATTGCTCTTCTAAAGAAAACAATATAAAATATACTGGATGGATTTCACCTGATATGTTAGGCCGGAAACTATTCGCCGTGGAGTTGATGATCACTGAAATCAATCACGGGTGAATCGACCGCAGGAGCAGACAAATGAGTCAGTCGCGACGTTGTAAAGATGGGCGAGTCAATCGCAGGTGCGGTATGCCGCATGGACGGCGAGTCAATCGCGGGCGCGGTCCAAGCGAGTTGAGGTGGATCGAGCTGCATGGGCGGCGGCTTGCACACAACCGTTCAATAGCAAGTAGGTGCGGATGCTAGTGCATGATGATGCTAACGCATACTTCATAAGCACAACATGGCACCACCTTTATAATAAATCATAGTTCTGCAAAATATATTATGAACCAGAATAATTGTTCTCGGAAAGACAATGTGTCAATAAAATAAACTTAGATGAATATCACATGATTTGTCTGAACGACCGATGGTCCGTTCATCGCGGCAGAGGTGGCTTAGGCAGACCGGCGACTCAATATAGTCCTGGCGGTTCAGGCAAACCGGTGACTTCCGGCGGCTCAACGCGGCAGAGGCGACTCAACATGGCCCCGACGACTCTCGCCCTTCTGAATTAGTAGGTCCACACACTTCATGGCTGTTTTTTTGCGAGCTCTTTCTTGTTTCTTTCTCCCTCATATGAAAATTTTAGTCTTGGACCCAGTTTTAGCCTTTCTACTCGAAGTAACACTCTGGCTACAAACGTGCTGCATCGAAGTCCATCTTGATAGCGTGCATGTACACTAAAGGACAACCTTTGACTCTTAGTCCAACTCCCTACAGGTATCCCGTGCCTGTTTCTTGGCTTCCATCGGGCACCCAGGACTCGTAAAGGCAATACGCAGCGCGACAGGTGGCCTGTGAAGCCTGCACGCCGAGTCAACAAAGCAGAGACGAGGCCTTGTTGCGTGGTGCAACGCGGGAGGCGGCCGCAAGCAGCGACCCGGCCGGGCGCGCGGGTGCTTTGACAATGGAAACAAGGGCCGCGACTGCGGCTCAGTAGCATTGGTGATTTGAAGCAGAGGCAGCACGAGGGCGGGTTACCCAGCCAGCTCAAGAAACAGCGGCAGTAGCCGCAAGGCGGCTCAAGGCGAGGCACTCTAAAGCGACGACGGTGACTTAGGCCATAGCGGCCCGCCGCGGTGCACTGGAACAACAGTAGCTACAACCGGCAGCTCGTCGTCGGTGGTTCAGTGATTTTAACATGGAGAGGCTCCAAGGCAGGAGATTGACCCAGTGGTGGCTCAGCAGTGGAACGAGCCGGCTCGAGGCCGCGGAAAAACAGTAGCAGTCAGGCGGCGCAGGGGGGAACCGCCACCGCGGGCTGAACAGAGCGTAGAGATCGCAGAGACTCAAGGAGGCCACGGGCGACTCGCGGCTCGACGTCACAGCAGAGTATCAGCAAGAGCGGCGGCCTACCGCCGAGGTAACTCCCGAAGGGACGAGCCGGCAAGGGCCTTTGGACAGAGGCGGCTCACATAGCGAGGCAGAGGCAGAGCAGAGCGGGTACGACCAACGCGAGGTCGAAAATGGCTCGATGGCACTGTGTGCCCATGACCCAATCCTCCTCCGAGTCATCGTTGATTTGACATTTCCTTCCATGACTTCTGAATTGTTCTGTTGGTAGTTTTCTTACGCGCATACACCAAGTGGAGTTGATAAAATGGAAAGCTGACTTTGGCTTCAGATAACATAGCCGAAGATGCACTAGTACTTGACACTACAAAAAAGACACATCCGTGACATTTTTGGCCGAACGATTTTTTTCTGTCATACTTATGACACTTCTATGACAATAATTGTAACAAAACACGGTATCGTCATAGATGTGGTGGGGTCCTACTTCTATGACAAAAAATCATGACAAAAAATGGGCTTTTCATCCTGGGCAGGCCGGAGACGCAGCTGCATGACATTCTTTGGGCCGTCCATCACAGAAAAAAACCGTGGTAGCAGCGAGGGCGAGGAAAATATCGGGGCGTTCCCCGTTATGGTGGGTGGTCGGGGCCGAGCGATGCGCATTTCTCTCATACACGCACGCGCGTAGGTGCGAGGCATTGGGCTCTAACTGAACCCGAGTGATTGCACTGCAGGCTACGTGTTACTGAACCCGGGCGATCGATCAATGATTGTTAACTGAACCCGATCGAGCGATTCCTTCGCTACTGCTGCTAACTGAAGCCGATCGATGCTGCCTCTGTATGAACAGTGAGCGTTGCTGGGGGGTTTGGATGAACAGTTCCCGGTGAGGGTGGATGAATAGGACCCCGTGGTGTTGCCTGTGGATCAACAGGACCCCTATCGATCGAGCCGTTTGGGGCTGGATGAACAGGACCACCCCGTGGAGGGCAGGAAAAATAGTAGATGGTGGAGGGCTAGATGAACAGTAGCCTGTGGAGGGGTGGTTGAATAGGAGCCCGTGGAGAGTGATACGTCCATTTTGCATCATGCTTTTATATCGATATTTATTGCATTATGGGCTGATATTATGCATTATGTCACATTACTTATGGCTATTCTCTCTTATTTTACAAGGTTTACATAAGGAAGGAGAATGCCGACAGCTGGAATTCAGGGCTGGAAAAGGGGCAAATATTAGAGACTTATTCTGCACAACTCCAAAAGTTCTGAAACTCCACGGAACATCTAGTTAAAAATAATGAAAAATCCTTGCCAAAGATGGAGACCAGGGGGCCCACACTCTGTCCATGAGGGTGGGGCGCGCACCCTCCCTAGGGCGCGCCCCCTACCTCGTGGGCCCCCTGTTGGCTCTCCGATGCCCATCTTCTGCTATATGAGGTCTTTCGTCGAGAAAAAAATAATAAGAAACCTTTCAGGACGAGACTCTGCCGCCACGAGGCGGAACCTTGGCGGAACCAATCTAGGGCTCCGGCAGAGCTGTTCTGCCAGGGGCACTTCCCTCCGGGAGGGGGAAATCATCGCCATCGTCATCACCAACGCTCCTCTCATCGGGAAAGGGCTATCTCCATCAACATCTTCACCAGCACCATCTTATCTCAAAACCCTAGTTCATCTCTTGTATCCAATTCTTGTCTCCAAGTCCGGGATTGGTGCTAGTAGGTTGCTAGTAGTGTTGATTACTCCTTGTAGTTGATGCTAGTTGGTTTATTTGGTGGAAGATCATATGTTCAGATACTTTATGCATATTATTACCCCTCTGATTATGAACATGAATATGCTTTGTGAGTTGTTACGTTTGTTCCTGAGGACATGGGAGAAGTCTTGCTATTAGTAGTCATGTGAATTTGTTATTCGTTCGATATTTTGATGAGATGTATGTTGTCTAGCCTCTAGTGGTGTTATGTGAACGTCGACTACATAACAATTCACCATTATTTGGGCCTAGAGGAAGGCATTGGGAAGTAATAAGTAGATGATGGGTTGCTAGAGTGACAGAAGCTTAAACCCTAGTTTATGTGTTGCTTCGTAAGGGGCTGATTTGGATCCATATGTTTCATGCTATGGTTAGGTTTACCTTAATACTTTTGTTGTAGTTGCCGATGCTTGCAATAGAGGTTAATCATAAGTGGGATGCTTGTTCAAGTAAGAGCAGCACCCAAGCACCGGTCCACCCACATATCAAATTATCAAAGTACCGAACGCGAATCATATGAACGTGATGAAATCTAGCTTGACGATATTCCCATGTGTCCTCGGGAGCGCTTTTACTTATATAAGAGTTTGTCCAGGCTTCTCCTTTGCTACAAAAAGGATTGGGCCATCTTGCTGCACTTTATTTACTTTTGTTACTTGTTGCTCGTTACAAATTATCTTATCACCAAACTATATGTTACCACTTATTTCAGTACTTGCAGAGAATACCTTGCCGAAAACCGCTTATCATTTTCTTCTGCTCCTCGTTGGGTTCGACACTCTTACTTATCGAAAGGACTACGATAGATCCCCTATACTTATGGGTCATCAAGACTCTTTTCTGGCGCTGTTGCCGGGGAGTGAAACGCCTTTGGTAGGTGGAATTTGGTAAGGAAAAAATGTATATAGTGTGCTGAAATTTACTGTCACTTGTTACTATGGAAAGTAATCCTATGAGGGGCTTGTTCGGGGTATCTTCACCCCGACCAGTAGAGCAAAGAGCTGCTCCTCAACCTACTGAACCTACTGAAAATAAAAATGCTCCCTTTGAATTTCCTTTGGGTATGATAGAAAAACTGCTAGCTGATCCTTTTATAGGAGATGGAACAAAGCATCCTGATGAGCACCTAATATATGTGGATGAAGTTTGTGGATTATTTAAGCTTGCAGGTATACTCAATGATGTTGCTAAGAAGAAGGTCTTCCCTTTATATTTGAAGGGATATGCATTGACATGGTATAGGCTATGGGATGATACGAGATCATGGAACTATAGAAGATTGAAATTGGAATTTCATCAAAAGTATTATCCTATGCATCTTGTTCATCGTGATCGCAATTATATATATAATTTTTGGCCTCGCGAAGGAGAAAGCATCGCTCAAGCTTGGGGGAGGCTTAAATCAATATTATATTCATGCCCTAATCTTGAGCTCCCAAGAGAAACAATTATTCAAAATCTGGATGCTCGGCTTTCTGAAAACAATCGCACCATGCTCGATACTTCTTGTGTTGGGATCTCGTATTGGAACACAATACTCAATGGCTCTTTTATGATGAAGACTATTGAATTTAAATGGGATTTATTGGATAGAATTGAACGCAACTCTGAAGATTGGGATCTCGACGAAGGTAAGGAGTCAGGTATGACACCTAAGTTTGATTGTGTTAAATCTTTTATGGATACCGATATTTTCCGTAAGTTTAGCACTAAATATGGACTTGACTCTAAGATAGTAGCTTCTTTCTGCGAATCTTTTGCTACTTATGTTGACCTCCCTAAGGAGAAGTGGTTTAAATATCATCCTCCCATAGAAGTAAAAGTAGCAGCACCTATTAAAGTAGAAGAAAAGACTGTCACTTATAATGGTCCTATTGTTCCTACTTCTTATGTTGAGAAACCACCTTTCCCTGTTAGAATAAAGGATCATGCTAAAGCTTCAACTGTGGTTCGTAAAAGAAATATTAGAACTTACACACCTCCTGAGCAAGTTAAAGTAGAACATAATATTGCTATTGTTAAAGACCTCTTGTCTAATAATATTGATGGCCATGTCATTCAGTTCTGCGGTGAGACTGCTAGAATTGCTAAACCTTGTGCTAAAGATAAACATAGACATGTGGTAGGTGTGCCTGTTATTTCTCTTAAAATAGGAGATCATTATTATCATGGCTTATGTGATATGGGTGCTAGTGCTAGTGTTATACCTTATGACTTGTATAAAGAAATTAAGCATAAAATTGCACCTATTGAGTTAGAAGATATTGATGTCACAATTAAACTTGACAATAGAGATACTATTTCAGCAGTGGGAATTGTTAGAGATGTTGAAGTCTCGTGTGGGAAAACTAAATATCCTGCTGATTTTCTTGTTCTCAGTTCCCCACAAGATAGGTTTTGTCCCATTATATTTGGTAGACCCTTCTTGAACACTGTTAATGCTAAGATAGACTGTCAAAAGAATGTTGTTACTATTGGCTTGGATGATATGATTCATGAGTTTAATTTCTCTAAATTTAGTAAGCAACATCGTGAAGAAGAATTTCCTAGTAAGGATGAAATTATTAGTCTTGCTTCTATTGTCGTACCTCCTAGTGATCCTTTAGAACATTATTTGCTAGACCATGAAAATGATATGTTTATGAATGAAAGAAGGGGAATAGATGAAGTATTCTTTAAATAGGAACCTATTCTGAAACACAATTTGCCTGTTGAAATCCTAGGGGATCCTCCTCCACCAAAGGGTGATCCCGTGTTTGAACTTAAACCGTTGCCTGATAATCTTAAATATGCTTATCTTGATGAAAAGAAGATATATCCTATTATTATTAGTGCTAACCTCTCAGAGCATGAAGAAGAAAGATTATTGAAAACTCTGAAAAAGCACCGTGCTGCTATTGGATATACTCTTGATGATCTTAAGGGCATCAGTCCCACTCTATGTCAACATAAAATAAATTTGGAAGCAGATGCCAAACCAGTTCGTGATCCTCAACGTCGTCTGAATCCTAAAATGAAAGAAGTGGTAAGAAAAGAAATATTAAAGCTTCTGGAGGCAGGTATAATTTATCCCGTTGCTGATAGTCAGTGGGTAAGTCCTGTCCATTGTGTCCCTAAGAAGGGTAGTATTACTATTGTTCCTAATGATAAAGATGAATTGATTCCACAAAGAATTATTAGAGGATATAGGATGGTAATTGATTTCCACAAATTAAATAAGGCTACTAAAAAAGATCATTACCCCTTACCTTTTATTAATCAAATGCTAGAAAGATTATGCAAACATACACATTACTGCTTTCTAGATGGTTATTCTGGTTTCTCTCAAATACCTGTGTCGGCTAAAGATCAATCAAAGACTACTTTTACCTGCCCTTTTGGTACTTTTGCTTATAGACATATGCCTTTTGGTTTATGTAATGCACCTGCTACCTTTAAAAGATGCATGATGGCTATATTCTCTGACTTTTGTGAAAAGATTTGTGAGGTTTTCATGGACGACTTTTCCATCTATGGATCTTCTTTTGATGATTGCTTAAGCAATCTTGATCGAGTTTTGCAAAGATGTGAAGAAACTAATCTTGTCTTGAACTGGGAAAAGTGCTACTTTATGGCTAATGAAGGTATTGTCTTGGGGCATAAAGTTTCTGAAAGAGGTATTGAAGTTGATAAAGCCAAGGTTGATGCTATTGAAAAAATGCCATGTCCCAAGGACATCAAAGGTATAAGAAGTTTCCTTGGTCACGCCGGATTTTATAGAAGGTTGATTAAGGACTTCTCAAAAATTTCTCGGCCTCTAACTAATTTATTACAAAAAGATATACCATTTCTCTTTGATGATGATTGTGTAGAAGCATTTGAAATACTTAAGAAAGCATTGATCTCTGCACTTGTTGTTCAGCCACCTGATTGGAATTTACCCTTTGAAATTATGTGTGATGCTAGTGATTATGCTGTAGGTGCTGTTCTAGGGCAAAGAGTCGATAACAAATTAAATGTTATCCATTATGCTAGTAAAACTTTACACAATGCTCAAACAAATTATGCTACTACTGAAAAAGAATTCTTAGCAGTTGTATTTGCTTGTGATAAGTTCATACCTTATATTGTTGATTCTAAAGTAACTATTCACACTGATCATGCTGCTATTAAATATCTTATGGAAAAGAAAGATGCTAAACCTAGACTTATTAGATGGGTTCTCTTGCTACAAGAATTTGATTTGCATATTGTTGATAGAAAGGGAGCTGAGAACCCCGTTGCAGACAACTTGTCTAGGTTAGAAAATGTTCTTGATGACCCACTACCTATTGATAATAGCTTTCCTGATGAACAATTAAATGTCATAAATACTTCTTGTAGTACTCCATGGTATGCTGATTATGCTAATTACATTGTTGCTAAATACATACCACCTAGTTTCACATACCAGCAAAAGAACAAGTTTTTCTATGATTTGAGATATTACTTTTGGGATGACCCACATCTTTATAAAGAAGGAGTAGATGGTGTTATTAGACGTTGTGTACCTGAGCATGAACAGGAACATATCCTACGAAAGTGTCACTCCGAAGCTTATGGAGGACACCATGATGGAGACAGAACTGCACATAAGGTGTTGCAATCCGGTTTTTATTGGCCTACTCTCTTCAAGGATGCCCGTAAGTTTGTCTTGTCTTGTGATGAATGCCAAAGAATTGGAAATATTAGTAGACGTCAAGAAATGCCTCTGAATTATTCACTTGTTATCGAACCATTTGATGTTTGGGGCTTTGATTATATGGGACCTTTTCCTGCCTCTAATGGATATACACATATTCTAGTTGTCGTTGATTACGTTACTAAGTGGGTAGAAGCTATTCCAACTAGTAGTGCTGATCATAACACTTCTATTAAAATGCTTAAGGAAGTTATTTTTCCGAGGTTTGGAGTCCCTAGATATTTAATGACTGATGGTGGTTCACATTTTATTCATGGTGCTTTCTGTAAAGTGCTTGCTAAATATGATGTTAATCATAGAATTGCATCTCCTTATCACCCACAGTCTAGTGGTCAAGTAGAATTGAGTAATAGAGAACTCAAATTAATTTTGCAAAAGACTGTCAATAGGTCTAGAAAGAATTGGTCTAAGAAACTTGATGATGCATTATGGGCCTATAGAACTGCTTATAAAAATCCTATGGGTATGTCTCCATATAAAATGGTTTATGGAAAAGCATGTCACTTACCTCTCGAACTAGAACATAAGACATATTGGGCTATTAAAGAGCTCAATTATGATCTCAAAATTGCCGGTGAGAAGAGGTTATTTGATATTAGCTCACTTGATGAATGGAGAACCCAAGCTTATGAAAATGCCAAGTTGTTTAAAGAAAAAGTTAAAAGATGGCATGATAAAAGGATACAAAAGCGTGAGTTTAACGTAGGTGATTATGTATTGCTATACAACTCTTGTTTAAGATTTTTTGCAAGAAAACTTCTCTCTAAATGAGAAGGCCCCTACGTTATCGAGGAGGTCTATCGTTCCGGTGCCATAAAATCAACAACTTCGAAGGCACAAATCCGAAGGTGGTGAACGGTCAAAGAATTAAAAATTATATCTCAGTAATCCCATAAATGTTGAAACCAATATTATTGAAACCGTAACCCCGGAGGAATAATTAAGGGACACTTTGCAGAACATTTCACACTCCGAAAAGGAATAGGTATGTGGTACGGTAAGTAAACCGACTCCAAAACAATTTTTAAGGCAATATTTCTCCGTTTTGGAATATTTTGAAAAATAGACAAATAAGTAGCAGTCCGGGAGAGACACGAGGTCTCCACGAGGGTGGAGGGCGCGCCCTACCCCCTGGGTGCGCCCCTACCTCGTGAGCACCTCGTGTGCCTTCCGGACTCCGTTTTCTTGCACGATACGTATTTTGGTCGGTAAAAATTCACTATATATTCTCCCGAAGGTTTTGACTCCTGTATCACGCAAATATCCTCTGTTCTTGTTTCGAGCTGTCCCACTGCAGATTAGATCAACATGTCGTCCCAGGATTCGGAAGGAGAAAGCTATGTGAATGACTACTTAGCAAATCCCAAGGTCTATGGAGATGTGGAACACAATGGTTGGACCACGGTGGAGGAAGAGGACTATGAACCCAAGGGGAAGGAGGAGACGAGCTCAGATGAAGATGAAGCCCCATTACCTCAACCCGGGGACATGCATGTGGAATTCAAAAAGTCAAGTCTCCCTGATAGGGTAAAGAAACCCAAGTTCGAGTTTATCCCTTTTCGTCTCTTGCAGGAAAATAAGCAGGACCTATGCAAAAAGATATTAACCCTAGAGTGGGAGATTGATGATCCGAGGGATCAAAATGCCGTCCTCAAGCGTAAATTAAGGGAGAAGTCTATACCATCAACTAAGTCAACAACACCTCCACCGTCTTCACCAACAACAAAGAAGGAGACATAATCACATGAGTATGGGCACCCTCAAGCTTGGCCACCGCCAAGCTTGGGGGAGGTGCCCCGGTGTAACACCCCGGATGTAATTTACCTTATATGTATCCCAACTCTTGCTGTTTCTGGCACTAAGTTATTTTATTTCCTCGGGTTCGGGTTTTTGTCTCCGCATGTTGTTGTCGTTGTCATGCATCTCATATTATGTCATCATGTGCATTGCATTTTCATACGTGTTCGTCTCATGCATCCGAACTTTTTCCCCGTTGTCTGTTTTGCATTCCGGCGCTCCTATCTCCTCCGGTGGTCCTTTCTACCTCTTTTCGTGTGTGGGGGTTAAAAATTTCCGGATTGGACCGAGACTTGTCATGTGGCCTTGGTTTACTACCGGTAGATCGCCTGTCAAGTTTCGTGCCATTTGGACTTCGTTTGATACTCCAACGGTTAACCGAGGGACCGAGAAGGCCTCGTGTGTGTTGCAGCCCAACACCCTTCCAATTTGGCCCAAAACCCCACCAAAACTCTCTCCATCATCTAGAGCATTCGATCACGATCGCGTGGCCGCAAATCGCACCTCATTTGGACTCTCCTAACTCCTCCTATGCCTATATATAGATCCTCTCCCGAAATTTTCGGTTCTTCTTCCCCCAAACCCTAATAGATCTCCTCCTCGCGCCGCCGGACGAAAACCCGGCCGGCCGGACACGTCCGCCCGCTCCGCCGGACGAACCGGCGCTCGACACGTGTCCCCGCAGGCGCCCACTTTGCCGCCGACCGCGCGGGCCCGCCAGGCCCGGAGCCGGCCCCCGCGGCCCAACCAGGCCGCGCCGCCGCCTGTCGCCTCCCTCGCCCGAGCTGGGAGCTCCAGCTGCCGCGCCTCCGCCCGCCGCCCTGTTCCAGCTCGCCGCCAGCCACCTCCATCGCCACCTCGCCGCCGCGGGCTGCGCGCCACCGATGCCGGCCTCCTCCGCCCCCGTCTAGCATCGTCCGCCGCCCGAAGCCGCCGTGCTCCTCCGCGCCTCCTCTCCGACGCCGGAAACTTTGCCCCCGCCAGCCGCTTCAACTCCGGCGAGCTCCCCGGCCATCCTCGAACCGCGTGCCTCGCCAGATCCAGATCCGAGCTACAGTAAACCCTAGCGAGTGTTGACTTTCTCTCCACTCCCCTGAAATTTTGGCATTTTTCATCGTGCTATAACCCCGCATCCGTAGCTTCGTTTTGCGCATGTAGCATATCAAAATGTTCGCCTCAGAGAGTACATCATTTCATCTCACTGCATCATTTTCATTTGAGCTCATCTTGATGCCCGAAATGCTATTGGAAGAGAGCTATTTGAGATAATTGTCAGATCTGTTGCACCAAATAGCTATTTGTCATTTTTGCCATGATTAATGTGTGCATGATATGCTCCTGAGTTCTACATGTGTTTTATTATATGCCATGCCATATTTACAGAGGTGCTTACCATGTATTTTTGTAACGTGTGTGGTGACTAGAACAAGCTTGCAAAGTAGTGCATTCGTTAATGATGATTTCAGGGACTTAGAATTTCACTAAGTCCTTGATCTGATTATATCAATATGCCATATGTTCATGTTGTTTCCTAGTGATCCGTGCCACTTTTGAGGATGATCAGTAAGGATGTTTTATTAATCTTGTGGTGCTATATCCACCCATGTCTTTGTTTGCAATTATGGATCACCCTAGCTTGAGTCAATCGAGCTCTACTTTTGCTATTTCGTGAATCCTCGCAGATTGTTGACTCGTTAGCGATTTTGCCGAGGATGTTGCCAGTGATCCGTGCATGCTATGTTGTTGTTCTTGCCATGTATAACTTCTATGTTATGTATTATTGATGGGTGTATGCTTAGTTTGTCATGCCTTGCTCTGTAGTGAGTGCATCGAGCTCGTAAACATGCCTACTCGTTAACATATTTGCATGCTCCGGTTTTTCACCAAGTCTGTAATCTGATTATGTTTTTGCCATGTTCACATGCTTGCAATTGTATTTTCTGATCCCTTTTGGCAGAAGGTCACTAAGGGACTTTTGTTAAGTGCTTTGAGTAGCTTCATGTCATGCGTTGCTTTGCCATGTTAAGTTCCTGTAGCATATAGTTTTCATGCTCCAAAGTGTGCTACCTGATGTGAAATTCCAGACTTGTGTTAATTTCACTAAGTCTGAAACCTATTTACCATTTGCATTTTTGCCATGCTTGTTGGAACCTGTTAATGGATGAATTGGCCGTAGCTCAGTGTTCATCTTTTGTCAAGCTTCATGAGTGGATCCCTGCCATGTATTATGTTGCCATGTTTGAGTGCTGTAGCATATTTAAATTCATGAATTTAGATGGCTACTTGCTGTTTATCGCACACCGGTGCCATATTTGTTTTGCTTGCCATTTCCAAACCGTGCATCCGATTCCGGTGATTTTTATATCGATTTCAACCAAAATCACCTCACCTTTCCAGTGGCACTCTTGGATTTCTAAGTTGAGGTCAGGTTCAATCATTCCTTGTCAAATCTTGCATATGCATCATATATCGCATCCTGCATAGCATACCATGTTTGCATCATGTTGTTCGAGCTTTGCACGTGGTTGTTTGTGTTCCTTTTGCTTGTTTGTATTGTTTGGGTAGAGCCGGGAGACAAGTTCGCTAATGAGGAGCCCGTTGAGTTTGCTTACGAGGATCCAGTCAACTCTGACAACTTTGTAGGCAAGATGATCATACCCTTGAAATCACTTCTATCTTTGCTTGCTAGATGCTCGCTCTTTTGCTATGCCTATGCTACGATGCCTACCACTTGCTTATCATGCCTCCCAAATTGCCATGTCAAACCTCTAACCCACCATGTCCTAGCAAACCGTTGATTGGATATGTTACCGCTTTGCTCAACCCCTCTTATAGCGTTGCTAGTTGCAGGTGAAGATTGGAGATCGTTCCTTGGTGGAACATTGTTTATTGTTGGGATATCACTATATTATCTTGTTATCTTAATGCATCTATATACTTGGTAAAGGGGTGGAAGGCTCGGCCTTTTGCCTAGTGTTTTTTTCCACTCTTGCCGCCCTAGTTTCTGTCATATCGGTGTTATGTTCCCGGATTTTGCGTTCCTTACGTGGTTGGGTGATAATGGGAACCCCTTGACAGTTCGTCTTGAATAAAACTCTTCCAGCAATTCCCAACATTGGTTTTACCATTTGCCACCTAGCCTTTTTCCCTTGGGTTTCGCAGACTCATGGGTCATCTTTATTTTAACCCCCCCGAGCCAGTGCTTCTCTAAGTGTTGGTCCAACCGAGCGATGTCCGGGGCTACCAGGGGAAACTCTGGGCTAGCCTACCCGACGTCTTGCTCATCCGGTGTGCCCTGAGAACGAGATATGTGCAGCTCCTATCGGGATTTGTCAGCACATCTGGGTGGTGTTGCTGGTTTAGTTTTACCCTTGTCGAGGTTGTCTTGTAGAACCGGCATACTGAGTCTGATCGGAATGTCTCGGGAGAAGGTTTATCCTTCGTTGACCGTGAGAGCTTGTGATGGGCTAAGTTGGGACTCCCCTGTAGGGATTTGAACTTTCGAAAGCCGTGCCCGCGGTTATGGGCAGATGGGAATTTGTTAATGTCCGATTGTAGATAACATGAACCTTAACTTAATTAAAATGAATCAATTGTTGGGGAACGTAGCATAAATTCAAAATTTTCCTACGTATCACCAAGATCTATCTATGGAGAAACCAGCAACGAGGGGAAGGAGAGTGCATCTACATACCCTTGTAGATCACTAAGCGGAAGCGTTCAAGTGAACGGGGTTGATGGAGTCGTACTCGTCGTGATTCAGATCACCGATGATCCTAGTGCCGAACGGACGGCACCTCCGCGTTCAACACACGTACAGCCCGGTGACGTCTCCCATGCCTTGATCCAGCAAGGAGAGAGGGAGAGGTTGATGAAGATCCAGCAGCACGACGGCGTGGTGGTGGATGCAGGGCGTCACAGTAGCAGGGCTTCGCCTATACTACGAGAGAAAGACGTAACGGGGAGAGAGGGAGGCGCCAGGGGCTGGTCTATCAAGTCCCTCCTCTCCCCCACTATATATAGGAGGGCCAAGGGGGGGTGGTGCGCAGCCTAGGAGATCCAATCTCCTAGGTGCGGCGGCCAAGGGGAGGTTTCCCTCCCCCCAAGGCACCTAGAGGTGCCTTCCACCATTGGGACTCTTCCCTTAAGTGGAACCCTAGGCGCATGGGCTTTTGGGGCTGGTGCCCTTGGCCCATCTAGGCCAAGGCGCACCACCTACAGACCATGTGGCCCCCCGGGACAGGTGGCCCCACCCGGTGGGCCCCCGGGACCCCTCCGGTGGTCCCGGTACAATACCGATAACCCCGAAACTTGTCCCGATGGCCGAAATAGCACTTCCTATATATAATTCTTTACCTCCGGACCATTCCGGAACTCCTCGTGATGTCCGGGATCTCATCCGGGACTCCGAACAATATTCGGGTTACTGCATACACATATCTTCATAACCCTAGCGTCACCGAACCTTAAGTGTGTAGACCCTACGGGTTCGGGAGACATGCAGACATGACCGAGACGTTCTCCGGTCAATAACCAACAGCGGGATCTGGATACCCATGATGGCTCCCACATGTTCCACGATGATCTCATCGGATGAACCACGATGTCAAGGACTTAATCAATCCCGTATACAATTCCCTTTGCCTAGCGGTATGTTACTTGCCCGAGATTCGATCGTCGGTATCCAATACCTAGTTCAATCTCGTTACCGGCAAGTCTCTTTACTCGTTCCGTAACACATCATCCTGTGATCAAATCCTTGGTCACATTGCGCATATGATGATGTCCTACCGAGTGGGCCCAGAGATACCTCTCCGCTTACACGGAGTGACAAATCCCAGTCTCGATTCGTGCCAACCCAACAGATACTTTCGGAGATACCTGTAATGCACCTTTATAGTCACCCAGTTACGTTGTGACGTTTGATACACCCAAAGCACTCCTACGGTATCCGGGAGTTGCACAATCTCATGGTCTAAGGAAATGATACTTGACATTAGAAAAGCTTTAGCATACGAACTATACGATCTAGTGCTATGCTTAGGATTGGGTCTTGTCCATCACATCATTCTCCTAATGATGTGATCCCGTTATCAACGACATCCAATGTCCATGGTTAGGAAACCATAACCATCTATTGATCAACGAGCTAGTCAACTAGAGGCTTACTAGGGACATGGTGTTGTCTATGTATCCACACATGTATCTGAGTTTCCTATCAATACAATTATAGCATGGATAATAAACGATTATCATGAACAAGGAAATATAATAATAATCAATTTATTATTGCCTCTAGGGCATATTTCCAACAGTCTCCCACTTGCACTAGAGTCAATAATCTAGTTCACATCGCCATGTGATTAACACTCACAGGTCACATCGCCATGTGACTAACACCCAAGAGTTTACTAGAGTTAGTAGTCTAGTTCACATCACTATGTGATTAACACTCAATGAATTTTAGGTTTGATCATGTTGCTTGTGAGAGAGGTTTTAGTCAACGGGTCTGAACCTTTCAGATCCGTGTGTGCTTTACAAATCTCTATGTCATCTCCTAGATGTAGCTACCACGTTCTATTTGGAGCTATTCCAAATAACTGTTCTACTTGGAGCTATTCTAAATTGTTTCTCCATTATACGTATCCGGTATCTCTACTCAGAGCTATCCGGATAGATGTTAAGCTTGCATCGATGTAACCCTTTACGACGAATTCTTTTCCACCTCCATAATCGAGAAAATTCCTTAGTCCACTAGTTACTAAGGATAACTTTGACCGTTGTCCTGTGATCCATTCTTGGATCACTCTTGTACCCCTTGACTGACTCATGGTAAGGCACACTTCAGGTGCGGTACACAGCATAGCATACTGCAGAGCCTATGTCTTAAGCATAGGGGACGACCTTCGTCCTTTCTCTCTATTCTGCCGCGGTCGAGCTTTAAGTCTTAACTTCATACCTTACAACTCAGGCAAGAACTCCTTCTTTGACTGATCCATCTTGAACACCTTCAAGATCACGTCAAGGCATGTGCTCATTTGAAAGTACTATTAAGCGTTTTGATCTATCCTTATAGATCTTGATGCTCAATGTTCAAGTAGCTTATTCCAGGCTTTCCATTGAAAAACACTTTCCCAATAACTCTATATGCTTTCCAGAAATTCTACATCATTTCTGATCAACAATGTGTCAACAACATATACTCATCAGAAATTCTATAGTGCTCCCACTCACTTCTTTGGAAATACCAGTTTCTCATAAACTTTGTATACACCCAAAATCTTTGATCATCTCATCAAAGCATACATTCCAATTCCGAGATGCTTACTCCAGTCCTCAGAAGGATTGCTGGAGCTTTGCATACTTATTAGCACCTTTCAGGATTGACAAAACCTTCCGGTTGTATCACATACAACCTTTCCTCAAGAAAATCGTCGAGGAAACAATGTTTTGATATCCTATCTGCAAGATTTCATAAATAATGCAGTAATCGCCAATGTAATTCCAACAGACTCTTAGCATCGCTACGAGTGAGAAAATCTCACCATAGTCAACTCCTTGAACTTGTCAGAAAACATCTTAACGACAAGTCGAGCTTTCTTAATGGTGACATTTACCATCATTATCCGTCTTCCTTTTAAAATCCATCTACACTCAACAGCCTTACGACCATCAAGTAGTTCTTCCAAAGTCTACACTTTGTTTTCATATATGGATCCTCTCTCGGATTACATGGCCTCGAGCCATTTATCGGAATCCGGGCCCACCATTGCTTCTCCATAGCTCGTAGGTTCATTGTTGTCTAGCAACATGACTTCCAAGACAGGATTACGTACCACTCTGAAGTAGTACGCACCCTTGTCATCCTACGAGGTTTGTTAGTGACTTGATCTAAAGTTTCATGATCACTATCATAAGCTTCCACTTCAATTGGTATAGGTGCCACAGGAACAACCTCCTGTGCCCTGCCACACACTAGTTGAAGAGACGGTTCAATAACCTCATCAAGTCTCCACCATCCTCCCACTCAATTCTTTCAAGAGAAACTTTTCTCGAGAAAGGACCCGATTCTAGAAACAATTGCTTTCGGATCTGAGATAGGAGGTATACCCAACTGTTTTTGGGTTGTCCTATGAAGATGCATTTATCCGCTTTGGGTTCGAGCTTATCAGCCTGAAACTTTTTCACACAAGCGTCGCAGCCCCAAACTTTTCAAGAAATGACAGCTTAGGTTTCTCTAAACCATAGTTCATACGGTGTCATCTCATCGGAATTACGTGGTGCCCTATTTAAAGTGAATGTGGTTGTCTCTAATGCCTAACCCATAAACTATTGTGGTAATTCGATAAGAGACATCATGGTATGCATCATATCTAATAGGGTGCTGTTATGATGTTCGGACACACCATCACACTATGGTGTTCCAGGCTGTATCAGTTGTGAAACAATTTCCACAATGTCTTAATTCTGTGCCAAACTCGTAATTCAGATATTCATCTCTATGATCATATCATAGATATTTTTATCCTCTTATCACGACGATCTTCCAACTTCACACTGAAATTACTTGAACCTTTCAATAATTCAGACTCGTGATTCATCAAGTAAATATACTCAACATCTACTCAAATTATCTGTGAAGTAAGAACATAACGATATCCACTACATGCCTCAGCACTCATTGGACTGCACACATCAAAAATGTATTACTTCCAACAAGTTGCTTTCTTGTTCCATTTTACTAAAAACGAGGCTTTCAGTCATCTTGCCCATGTGGTATGATTTGCATGTCTCAAGTGATTCAAAATCAAGCGAGTACAAAACGGTCCATTTGCATGGAGTTTCTTCATGCATATATACCAATAGACATGGTTCGCATGTCCCAAACTTTTCAAAAACGAGTGAGCCCAAAGATCCATCACCATGGAGCTTCTTCATGCGTTTTATACCGATATGACTTACGTGGCAGTGCCACAAGTAGGTGGTACTATCATTACTATCTTTTGGCATGAACATGTGTATCACTACGATCGAGATTCAAGAAACCATTCATTTCAGGTGTAAGACCATTTGAAGGTATTATTCAAATAAACAGAGTAACCATTATTCTCCTTAAATGAATAACCGTATTGCGATAGACATAATCCAATCATGTCTATGCTCAACACAAACACCAATCTCGATGGTAGAAGGGAGCGTGCGATGCTTGATCATATCAACATTGAGAACACTTCCAACACATATCGTCAGCTCACCTTTAGCTAGTCTCCGTTTATTCCGTAGCTTTTATTTCGAGTTACTAACACTTAGCAACCGAACCAGTATCTAATACCCTGGTGCTACTAGGAGTACTAGTAAAGTACACATCAACACAATGTATATCCAATATACTTCTATCGACCTTGCCAGCCTTCTTATCTACCAAGTATCTAGGGTAATTCTGCTCCAGTGGCTGTTCCCTTTATTACAGAAGCACTTAGTCTCGGGTTTGGGTTCAACCTTGGGTTTCTTCACTAGAGCAGCAGCTGAATTGCCGTTTCATGAAGTATCCCTTCTTGCCCTTGCCCTTCTTGAAACTAGTGGTTTCACCAACCATCAACAATTGATGCTCCTTCTTGATTTCTACTTTCGCGGTGTCAAACATCGCGGATATCTCAAGGATCATCATATATGTCCCTGATATATCATAGTTCATCACGAAGCTCAAGCAGCTTGGTGGTAATGACTTCGGAGAAACATCACTATCTCATCTGGAAGATTAACTCCCACTTGATTCAAGTGATTGTTGTACTCAGACAATCTGAGCACAAGCTCAACAATTGAGCTTTTCTCCCTTAGTTTGCAGGCTAAGAAAATCGTCGAAGGTCTTATACCTCTTGACGTGGGCACGAGCCTGAAATTCCAATTTCAGCCCTCAAAACATCTCATATGTTTCGTGACGTTTCAAAACGTCTTTGGTGCCTCAACTCTAAACCGTTTAACTGAACTATCACGTAGTTATCAAAACGTGTATGTTAGATGTTCGCAACATCTACAGACAACGTTCGAGGTTCAGCACACTGAGCGGTGCATTAAGGACATAAGCCTTCTAAGAAGCAATGAGGACAATCCTCAGTTTACGGACCTAGTCCGCAAAATTGCTACTATCAACTTTCAACTAAATTTTTTCTCTAGGAACATATCTAAACAGTAGAACTAAAGCGCGAGCTACGACATAATTTGCAAAAACCTTTTGACTATGTTCAGGATAATTAAGTTCATCTTATGAACTCCCACTTAGATAGACATCCCTCTAGTCATCTAAGTGATTACATGATCCGAGTGAACTAGGCCGTGTCCGATCATCACGTGAGACGGACTAGTCAACGTCAGTGAACATCTTCATGTTGATCGTATCTACCATACGACTCATGCTCGACCTTTCGGTCTTCTGTGTTCCGAGGCCATGTCTATGCACATGCTAGGCTCGTCAAGTCAACCTAAGTGTATTGCGTGTGTAAATCTGTCTTACACCCGTTGTATGTGAACGTAAGGATCTATCACACCCGATCATCACGTGGTGCTTCGAAACGACGAACTGTAGCAACGGTGCACAGTTAGGGGGAACACTTTCTTGAAATTATAATGAGGGATCATCTTATTTACTACCGTTGTTCTAAGCAAATAAGATGTATAAACATGATAAACATCATATGCAATCAAATAATAGTGACATGATATGGCCAATATCATATAGCTCCTTTGATCTTCATCTTGGGGCTCCATGATCATCTATTACAAGAACATGATCAATCTCATACATCACATATATCATTCATCACATCCTTTTGGCCATATCACATCACATAGCATACCCTGCAAAAACAAGTTAGACGTCCTCTAATTGTTGTTTGCATGTTTTATGTGGCAGCTACGGGTTTCTAGCAAGAACGTTTCTTACCTACGCAAAACCACAACGTGATATGCCAATTGCTATTTACCCTTCATAAGGACCCTTTTCATCGAATCCGATCCGACTAAAGTAGGAGAGACAGACACCCGCTAGCCACCTTATGCAACTAGTGCATGTCAGTCGGTGGAACCAGTCTCACGTAAGAATACGTGTAAGGTCGGTTCGGGCCGCTTCATCCCACGATGCCGCCGAATCAAGATAAGACTAGTAACGGCAAGCATATTGAACAAAATCAACGCCCACAACTACTTTGTGTTCTACTCGTGCATAGAATCTACGCAATAGACCTAGCTCATGATGCCACTGTTGGGGAACGTAGCATAAATTCAAAATTTTCCTACGTATCACCAAGATCTATCTATGGAGAAACCAGCAACGAGGGGAAGGAGAGTGCATCTACATACCCTTGTAGATCGCTAAGCGGAAGCGTTCAAGTGAACGGGGTTGATGGAGTCGTACTCGTCGTGATTCAGATCACCGATGATCCTAGTGCCGAACGGACGGCACCTCCGCGTTCAACACACGTACAGCCCGGTGACGTCTCCCATGCCTTGATCCAGCAAGGAGAGAGGGAGAGGTTGATGAAGATCCAGCAGCACGACGGCGTGGTGGTGGATGCAGGGCGTCACAGTAGCAGGGCTTCGCCTATACTACGAGAGAGAGACGTAACGGGGAGAGGGGAAAGCACCAAAGGCTGGTGTATGAAAGTCCTCCTCTCCCACTATATATAGGAGGGCCAAGGGGGGGTGGTGCGCAGCCTAGGAGATCAATCTCCTAGGTGCGGCGGCCAAGGGGAGGTTTCCCTCCCCCCCAAGGTACTTAGGGGTGCCTTCCACTAGTGGGACTCCTCTCATATGGAAACCCTAGGCGCATGGGCCTATAGGGGCTGGTGCCCTTGGCCCATATAGGCCAAGGCGCACCCCCTACAGCCCATGTGGCCCCCGGGGACAGGTGGCCCCACCCGTGAGCCCCCGGGACCCCTTCCGTGGTCCCGGTACAATACCGATAACCCCGAAACTTGTCCCGATGGCCGAAACAGCACTTCCTATATATAATTCTTTACCTCCGGACCATTCCGGAACTCCTCGTGACGTCCGGGATCTCATCCGGGACTCCGAACAACATTCGGGTTACTGCATATACATATCTTCACAACCCTAGCGTCACCGAACCTTAAGTGTGTAGACCCTACGGGTTCGGGAGACATGCAGACATGACCGAGACGTTCTCCGGTCAATAACCAACAGCGGGATCTGGATACCCATGATGGCTCCCACATGTTCCACGATGTTCTCATCGGATGAACCATGATGTCAAGGACTTCATCAATCCCGTATTCAATTCCCTTTGTCTATCGGTATGTTACTTGCCCGAGATTCGATCGTCGGTATCCCGATACCTTGTTCAATCTCGTTACCGGCAAGTCTCTTTACTCGTTCCGTAACACATCATCCCGTGATCAACTCCTTGATCACATTGTGCACATTATGATGATGTCCTACCGAGTGGGCCCAGAGATACCTCTCCGTTTACACGGAGTGACAAATCCCAGTCTCGATTCATGCCAACCCAACAGACACTTTCGGAGATACCTGTACTGTACCTTTATAGCCACCCAGTTACGTTGTGACGTTTGGCACACCCAAAGCATTCCTACGGTATCCGGGAGTTGCACAATCTCATGGTCTAAGGAAATGATACTTGACATTAGAAAAGCTTTAGCATACGAACTACACGATCTTTGTGCTAGGCTTAGGATTGGGTCTTGTCCATCACATCATTCTCCTAATGATGTGATCCCGTTATCAATGACATCCAATGTCCATGGTAAGGAAACCGTAACCATCTATTGATCAACGAGCTAGTCAACTAGAGGCTTACTAGGGACATGGTGTTGTCTATGTATCCACACATGTATCTGAGTTTCCTATCAATACAATTATAGCATGGATAATAAACGATTATCATGAACAAGGAAATATAATAATAATCAATTTATTATTGCCTCTAGGGCATATTTCCAACATCAACGCGTGTGTTACGTGATGGTCTCTTCTCGGCGGAGTCCGGGAAGTGAACACGGTGTTGGAGTAATGTTTGCCGTAGGTTGTTCTATAGTTCTTCGTTCGTGCTTTGCCTTCTCTTCTCGCTCTCTTTTGCGAACAGGTTAGCCACCATATATGCTAGTCGCTTGCTGCAGCTCCACATATTACCTTGCCTTACCTATAAGCTTAAATAGTCTTGATCGCGAGGGTGCGAGATTGCTGAGTCCCCGTGACTCACAGATTACTTCCAAACCAGATGCAGGGACCGATGATACCGTTCCAGATGATGCGCTTGAGCTCAAGTGGGAGTTCGATGAAGACCTCGCTCGTTACTATGTGTCTTTCCCAGATGATCAGTAGTGGTGCCCAGTTGGGGCGATCGGACCATGTCTTGTTGGGGTTGATCTTTTATTTTGGTACCGTAGTCGGACCATGAGTGTATTGGATGATTGTAATGTTATTCATGTACTTTGTGTGACGTGGCGAGTGTAAGCCAACTATGTACCTTTTCCCCTATTATCTATTTACATGGGTTGTTGTGAAGATTACCTTACTTGCGACATTGCTTTCAATGCGGTTATGCCTCTAAGTCGTGCTTCGACACGTAGGAGATATAGCCGCATCGAGGGCGTTACAAGTTGGTAATCAGAGCCTTCCCCGACCTTAGGAGCCCCCACTGCTTGATCGAATTAGCTGACGAGTTGAGTCTAGAAAAATGTTTTGAGTCATTTAGGAATTATATATCGGAGAGTTTAGGAATTCTTTTTACTCCCCAGTCCCTTCATCGCTCTGGTAAGGCATCCTGACGTAGAGTTTTGTCTCTTCTCTTCTCAAATTTCACTAAAAAAAATTTAGGATCACGCGGGTATCTTGGAATCGTTCCGATCGATTTGTGACGAGAACATTGTTCTTGGTGCCTCCTGTCATTTAGGGGTTGTGGCAGTGTCCCGGGGAGTTGAGCTCCGAGGTGTTGTCGTCACAATTTTATCGTTGCAGTTCTGGAATACCTGAGTTTAGTTTCGCCGACATCGAAAATCTCTTTTATGCAGTTGTTGGTGAGATAACCTCGACGCCACCCAGTACTGGGGCGGGAGTTCGGGAGTATTGCCATAACTTGTATAATGGATGCTTTTCGAAGGTTGGAGGTAGACGATTTCCGAAGTTTTTCTCGGTTATGTGTTGAAGGATGGATACAGCTGGATGTAGGATTTGCTAGATTTGGGTGAGATATTATGCTTCCCCTGTATCCCCAACACCTGATTGCATAACCGGAAAGGTTGGGGAGTTTCATAGGTGGGAATTCTTGTAGCTCTAGTTCTTCTTCCACGGATATTTGGTTTGAGATTGGGTGATCCTTACCGATTATTCGTTCTTGTTCTGTACCTTGTTGTTTTATTATTCTACATCAATTCTAAGTGGCTTCTCAATTTATGGATATGTGACCATTTCAATTGGAATGCATTCGTTCATTTTGTTCGGATGTGAAGACAATATGTTGCAATTTCAAACCGTTGGTTTCAGCTTCAATATTTATCTGTCAATGTGCTAATGGATGTCAACCTCTTCAGGATGGCTCCTCCAACGCGCACGACTCCGAATCCTGATCCACCACCACCACCTCCACCTCCAGAGGCATGGCAAGCTGTGATGGCCGCTACCAATGCAAACACGCAGCTGATCATGCAACTTCTTCAAGAGCGCAACCAAGCGAACCAAGGCAACCAGGGCAACAATCAGAATCACTTTGCTACACTCAACCAGTTCCTTGCTAACCAGCCAAAGACCTTCAGCAATTGCGTTGAGGCAACTGACGCTGATGATTGGCTCATGGACTTATGCAAGCATTTCGAGTGCAGTAACGTCAGGCCTGAGGACTTTTTCAAGTTCGCTTCCTTTCAAATCAAAGACCAAGCTGCAGAATGGTTTCAGTAGTACAAAGATTCCAAAGGAGGCTGTGTGATTACCTGGGATGAATTCCGTCAAGACTTCAAAGCTCATCATATTCCTCAGAGCGTGGTTGAAAGCAAGCGTGAGGAATTCCGCAACCTGAAGCAAGGCTCTATGTCTGTCTATGAGTACAACAAGGTGTTTCAGAAGCTCGCCCGTTTTGCTAAGCAGGACGTCCCTGATGAGAAGAGCATGATATACCAGTTCAGGGGTGGTCTCAGAGAAGAAATCCAGCTAGCTCTTGTTCTCTTTGAGCCCATGAGATACGATGTGTTTGACAACATGGCATTGAAGGAAGAGGCTGCTCAACTGAAGTGTGATGCTTCCAAGAAGCAAGTCAGAGATGCTACTCCTCCTTCCTCAACTCAAGTGGCTAAGCAGCAGAAGTATTGGCTTCCTCCTCCTCCATTCCGTCAGCCGTATCAGTAGAAGAGCAAAGGTGGCAGTGGATCTTCCCACCCACCCAACCCTGGCTTTCAGAACAAGACTTTGTCTCAAGCTCCAAGATCGAGTGCTCCGTATCACCGTCCGCTTTCAGAGGTCACGTGCAACAAGTGCCAACAGAAGGGTCACTATGCCAACAAATGCTTCAATCAGAGGCATCTCCCTCCTCCTCCTCCTGTGAGATCAGCAAGTACAGCTATGGTCAAGCATAACCCCAAGTCTGCTAAGGTCAACTTGTTGAACGCAGCTCAGGCAGAGGACTCACCAGATGTGATTATGGGTAACCTTCCTGTTAATGACATTCCCGCAAGAGTTCTTTTTGATACTGGTGCATCTTTGTCATTTTTATCGAAGCCTTTTGCATCCATGCATGATGTGCATACTATTGATTTGCCTAAGCCGATAGCGGTTTCTTCTCCGGGTTTGTTCATGAACACCAAAATGTTGGCTCCGGATGTTACTATCACGTTGGGCGATTACAAGTTTCTTTCTTCTCCAATGGTCCTTGGTAACTCGGATATTGATCTTATTCTCGGAATGGATTGGCTTTCTAAGCACAAGGCGCATCTTGATTGTGCTGCTAGGCAGATTCAATTGACTCATTCGTCTGAGGATGTAATTGTCTTTGCCGCTCGTGATGATACAATCCGTCTGTTTTCTCTCAATGAGAAGGGTGAACTGGATGCCATCTCTCAAATTCCAGTCGTTTGCGAATATCAAGATGTCTTTCCAGAAGAGTTTCCAGGAATGCCTCCGCACCGGCCAGTTGAATTCGTCATCGATCTTGAGCCTGGCACGGAACCGGTTTGCAAACGTCCCTACAAGCTTGGACCTGAAGAGTTGAAGGAGCTGAAGAAGCAACTCGATATTCAAGAGCGAATGGGTCTCATCTGACCTAGTTCTTCTCCGTGGGGTTGTGGAGTACTTTTTGTGAAGAAGAAGGATGGAACAGACCGACTTTGTGTTGACTACCGTCCATTGAACAAGAAGACTATCAAGAACAAGTACCCCACTTCCCAACATCAATGAGCTGTTCGAACAACTCAAAGGTGCTCAAGTATTCTCCAAGCTTGATCTTCGTATGGGCTATCACCAGATTCGAATCTGTGAGCAAGATATTCCCAAGACAGCTTTCAGAACAAGCTATGGTTCATATGAATACACTGTCATGTCTTTTGGCCTCGTCAACGCTCCTCCGACTTTCTCTCGCATGATAAACTTCATCTTCAACGCCTACACAAATGACTTTGTCTTGGTCTATCTCGACGACATTCTGGTCTTTTCAAAGAACAAGGAAGTTCATGCAAAGCACTTGCATTTGGTGCTCGATAAGCTCAGGGAACATCAGTTCTATGCCAAGTTCTCAAAGTGTGAGTTTTGGCTCGATGAGGTTCTCTACCTTGGGCATATCTTCTCTACCAAGGGCATAGCGGTGAATCCTGAGAAGGTGTCTGCAATTGCGAATTTGGAACCACCTCAGAACGTGAAGCAACTCTGCAGCTTCCTTGGTCTCGCAAGCTACTGCCGAAGGTTCATGGAGAACTTTTCAAAGATCGGGAAGCCTCTTTCAAACCTTCTCCAGAAGCACGTCAAGTACATTTGGTCTCCGGAATGTGACATCACTTTCAACACTTTGAAAGAGAAGTTGGTCACTGCTCCAGTTCTGACTCCTCCTGATGAATCCAAACTTTTCGAGGTCTTCTGCGATGCCTCTCTTCAAGGTCTTGGTGCAGTGTTGATGCAAGAGAAGAAAGTTGTGGCTTATACCTCTCGCCAGTTGAAGCCCAACGAGAAGAACTACCCCACTCATGACCTCGAGTTGGCGGCAGTTGTGCATGCTCTTTTGACTTGGAGACATCTCTTATTGGGAAGAAAAGTGGACATCTTCACTGACCACAAGAGTCTCAAGTACATCTTCACTCAGCCTAATCTCAACCTCAGGCAGACTCGTTGGGTCGAAATGATTCAAGAGTATAATCCGAGTATCGAGTATACTCCAGGCAAGGCCAATGTGATTGCTGACGCTTTGAGCGGGAAGGCTTACTGCAACAGTCTGATTCTCAAGCCTTACCAACCCGAGCTTTGTGAAGCTTTCCGCAAACTCAATTTGCAAGTTGTTCCTCAAGGTTTCCTCGCCAACCTTCAAGTCTCTCCTACTTTGGAAGATCAGATTCGTGAAGCTCAACTTCTTGATGCTATGGTGAAGAAGGTGAAGATTGGGATTGCCAAGAGTCAACTCAAGTACAAGTGCTATCGCCTTGATGACAAGGATACTCTCTTCTTCGAGGATCGTATTGTTGTGCCCAAAGGTGACATTCGTAAAGTTATTATGAATGAGGCACACAATTCACTCCTCTCCATCCACCCTGGGAGTACGAAGATGTATCAGGACCTCAAGCAGGCTTATTGGTGGACTCGAATGAAGCGTGAGATTGCTCAGTTCATGAATGAATGTGATGTCTGTAGACGAGTGAAGGCAGAACACCAAAGACCAGCTGGTCTCCTCCAACCTCTTTCTATTCCAGAATGGAAGTTTGACCACATTGAGATGGACTTCGTGACTGGGTTTCCAAAGTCCAAGTGTGGCAATGATGCTATATTCGTTGTCATCGACAAACTCACTAAAGTGGCCCACTTTCTGCCTATCAAAGAGTCTATCACTGCAGCTCAATTGGCGGAGCTTTATACCTCTCGGATTGTCTCTCTGCATGGCATTCCACAGGTGATCTCTTCAGACCGTGGCAGCATCTTTACCTCCAAGTTTTGGGATTCTTTTCAGAAGGCCATGGGCACCAACATCCGCTTCAGCAAATCTTTCCATCCTCAAACTAGCGGTCAAGTCGAGCGTGTCAATCAGATTCTTGAAGATATGCTCAGGGCTTGTATGATCTCCTTCAGTATGAAGTGGAAAGATTGTCTTCCATATGCCGAATTCTCCTACAACAACAGTTTTCAAGCAGCAGGAAGTGTCATACTCCTCTTAACAGGTCAGAGACCGGTGAACATCAACTTCTTGGAAATGACTTGATCACAGAGGCAGAGGAAATGTGCAAGGTCATTCGTGATAACCTCAAAGCAGCACAATCACGTCAGAAGAGCTACTATGATAGTAAGCATCGTGATTTGGCTTTCGAGATCGGAGATCATGTTTACCTCCGCGTCCCCCCATTGAAAGGTATTCGTCGCTTCGGTATCAAAGGGAAGCTTGCCCCTAGATACGTGGGTCCTTTCAAGATCGTCATCAAGAGAGGAGATCTCGCCTATCAACTCGAGCTTCCTTCAAACTTTGCAAATGTGCACGACGTGTTCCATGTCTCTCAGCTCCGCAAGTGCTTCAAGACTCCTGACCACACCGTCAACTTCGAAGACATTGATCTCCAAGAAGACCTTTCTTACCGTGAGCACCCAGTTGCTATTCTTGAAGAGACTGAACGCAAGACTCGCAATAAGTCAATAAAATTCCTCAAAGTCAAGTGGTCACACCATTCCGACCGTGAAGCCACCTAGGAACGCGAGGATCACCTCCATTCTGAGTACCCGGCGTTCTTCCAGTCCTAGATCTCGGGACGAGATCCTTTCGTAGTGGTGGAGTGTTGTGACACCCCGGATGTAATTTACCTTATATGTATCCCAACTCTTGCCGTTTTCGGCACTAAGTTATTTTATTTCCTCGGGTTCGGGTTTTTGTCTCTGTGTGTTGTTGTCGTTGTCATGCATCTCATATCATGTCATCATGTGCATTGCATTTGCATACATGTTCGTCTCATGCATCCGAGCTTTTTCCCCGTTGTCCGTTTTGCATTCCGGCGCTCCTATCTCCTCTGGTGGTCCTTTCTACCTCTTTTCATGTGTGGGGGTTAAACATTTCCGGATTGGACCGAGACTTGTCATGTGGCCTTGGTTTACTACCGGTAGACCGCCTCTCAAGTTTCGTGCCATTTGGACTTCGTTTGATACTCCAACGGTTAACTGAGGGACCGAGAAGGCCACGTGTGTGTTGTAGCCCAACACCCTTCCAATTTGCCCAAAACCCCACCAAAACTCTCTCCATCATCTAGAGCGTTCGATCACGATCGCGTGGCTATAAACCGCACCTCATTTGGACTCTCCTAGCTCCTCCTATGCCTATATATAGATCCTCTCCCGAAATTTTCTGTTCTTCTTCCCCCAAACCCTAATAGATCTCCTCCTCGCGCCGCCGGATGAAAACCCGGCCGGCCGGACACGTCCGCCCGCTCCGCCGGACGAACCGGCACTCGACATGTGTCCCCGCGGGCGCCCACTTCACCGCCGACCGTGCGGGCCCGCCAGGCCCGGAGCCGCCCGCCGCCCTATTCCAGATCGCCGCCGGCCACCTCCGTCGCCACCTCGCCGCCGCGGGCTGCGCGCCACCGACGCTGGCCTCCTCCGCCCCCGTCCGGCACCGTCCGCCGCCCGGAGCCGCCGTGCTCCTCCGCGCCTCCTCTCCGACGCCGGCGACCTCGCCCCCGCCGGCCGCTTCAACTCCGGTGAGCTCCCCGGCCATCCTCGAACCGCGTGCCTCGCCAGATCCAGATCCGAGCTACAGTAAACCCTAGCGAGGGTTGACTTTCTCTCCACTCCCCTGAAATTTTGGCATTTTTCATCGTGCCATAACTCCACATACGTAGCTCTGTTTTGCGTGTGTAGCATATCAAAATGTTCGTCTCAGAGAGTACATCATTTCATCTCATTGCATCATTTTCATTTGAGCTCATCTTGATGCCCGAAATGCTGTTGGAAGAGAGCTATTTGAGATAATTGTCAGATCTGCTGCACCAAATAGCTATTTGTCATTTTTGCCATGATTAATGTGTGCATGATATGCTCCTGAGTTCTATATGTGTTTTGTTATATGCCATGCCATATTTACAGAGGTGCTTACCATGTCTTTTTGTGATGTGTGTGGTGACTAGCACAAGCTTGCAAAGTAGTGCATTCGTTAATGCTGATTTCAGGGACTTAGAATTTCACTAAGTCCTTGATCTGATTTTATCAATATGCCATATGTTCATGTTGTTTCCTAGTGATCCGTGCCTCTTCTGAGGATGATCAGTAAGGATGTTTTGTTAATCTTGTGGTGCTCTATCCATTCATGTCTTTGTTTGAAATTATGGATCACCCTAGCTTAAGGCCCTGTTTGGTTCAGCTTTTATCGACGGATTCCGCTGCCGCGTAGCAAAATCTGAACCAAAGGGCGAACCCAGCAGAATCCGATTCCAGAAATCCACTGCCAAAATCTGAACCAAAAGCGGAAGCAGCTCAAGACGTGCTTTCCAAAATCTGATTTTGCTGCAGGCCAAAATCTGAAAAAGCTGTATCAGCTGGTTTGCCAAATGACCTACATCTTTTTCACATCATATTTTCCACAGCTGTTTTTCCACAACAGATTTTTCACAGCTGCTTTTAGAAATCCACAGCCGAACCAAACAGGGTCTGAGTCAATTGAGCTCTACTTTTGCTATTTCGTGAATCCTGGCAGATTGTTGACTCGTTAGCGATTTTGCCGAGGATGTTGCTAGTGATCCGTGCATGCTATGTTGTTGTTCTTGCCATGTATAGCTTCTATGTTATGTATTATTGATGGGTGTATGCTTAGTTTGTCATGCCTTGCTCTGTAGTGAGTGCATCGAGCTCGTAAACATGCCTACTCGTTGACATATTTGCATGCTCCAGTTTTTCACTAAGTCTGTAATCTGATTATGTTTTTGCCATGTTCACATGCTTGCAATTGTATTTTCTGATCCCTTTTTGCTCAAGGTCACTAAGGGACTTTTGTTAAGTGCTTTGAGTAGCTGCATGTCATGCCTTGCTTTGCCATGTTAAGTTCCTTTAGCATATAGTTTTCATGCTCCAAAGTGTGCTACCTGATGTGAAATTGGAGACTTGAGTTAATTTCACCAAGTCTGAAACCTATTTACCATTTGCATTTTTGCCATGCTTGTTGGAACCTGTTAATGGATGAATTGGCCGTAGCTTAGTGTTCATCTTTTGTCAAGCTTCATGACTGGATCCCTGCCATGTATTTTGTTGCCATGTTTGAGTGATTTAGCATATTTAACTTGATGCATTTATATGGCTACTTGTTGTTTATCGCAGACCGGTGCCATATTTGTTTTGCTTGCCATTTCCAAACCGTGCATCCAATTCCGGTGATCTTTATATCGATTTCAACCGAAATCACCTCACCTTTCTAGTGGCACTCTTCAATTTCTAAGTTGAGGCCAGGTTCAATCATTCCTTGTAAAATCTTGCATATGCATCATATATCGCATCCCGCATAGCATACCATGTTTGCATCATGTTGTTTGAGCTTTGCACGTGTTGTTTGTGTTCCTTTTGCTTGTTTGTCTTGTTTGGGTAGAGCCGGGAGACGAGTTCGCTAACGAGGAGCCCGTTGAGTTTTCTTACGAGGATCCAGTCAACTCTGACAACTTTGCAGGCAAGATGATCATACCCTCGAAATCACTTCTATCTTTGCTTGCTAGATGCTCGCTCTTTTGCTATGTCTATACTACGATGCCTACCACTTGCTTATCATGCCTCCCAAATTTCCATGTCAAACCTCTAACCCACCATGTCCTAGCAAACCGTTGATTGGCTATGTTACCGCTTTGCTTAGCCCCTCTTATAGCGTTGCTAGTTGCAGCTGAAGCTCGGAGATCGTTCCTTGTTGGAACATTGTTTATTGTTGGGATATCACTATATTATCTTGTTATCTTAATGCATCTATATACTTGGTAAAGGGGTGGAAGGCTCGGCCTTTTTCCTAGTATTTTGTTCCACTCTTGCCGCCCTAGTTTCCGTCATATCGGTGTTATGTTCCCGAATTTTGCGTTCCTTACGCGGTTGGGTGATAATGGGAACCCCTTGACAGTTCGCCTTGAATAAAACTCTTCCAGGAATGCCCAACATTGGTTTTACCTTTTGCCACCTAGCCTTTTTCCCTTGGGTTTCGCGGACTCAAGGGTCATCTTTATTTTAACCCCCCCCCAGGCCAGTGCTTCTCTAAGTGTTGGTCCAACCGAGCGATGTCCGGGGCTACCAGGGGCAACTCTGGGCTGGCCTACCCGACGTCTTGCTCATCCGGTGTGCCCTGGGAACGAGATATGTGCAGCTCCTATCGGGATTTGTCGGCACATCTGGGTGGTGTTGCTGGTTTAGTTTTACCCTTGTCGAGGATGTCTTGTAGAACCGGGATACCGAGTCTGATCGGAATGTCTCGGGAGAAGGTTTATCCTTCGTTGACCGTGAGAGCTTGTGATGGGCTAAGTTGGGACTCCCCTGTAGGGATTTGAACTTTCGAAAGCCGTGCCCGTGGTTATGGGAAGATGGGAATTGGTTAATGTCCGATTGTAGATAACATGAACCTTAAATTAATTAAAATGAATCAACTGCGTGTGTTACCGTGATGGTCTCTTCTCGGCGGAGTACGGGAAGTGAACACGGTGTTGGAGTAATGTTTGTCGTAAGTTGTTCTATAGTTCTTCGTTCGTGCTTTGCCTTCTCTTCTCGCTCTCTTTTGCGAACAGGTTAGCCACCAAATATGCCAGTCGCTTGTTGCAGCTCCACATATTACCTTGCCTTACCTATAAGCTTAAATAGTCTTGATCACGAGGGTGCGAGATTGCTGAGTCCCCGTGACTCACAGATTACTTCCAAACCAGATGTAGGGACCGATGACTCCATTCCAGATGATGCGCTTGAGCTCAAGTGGGAGTTCGATGAAGCCTCCCATCGTTACTATGTGTCTTTCCCAGATGATCAGTAGTGGTGCCCAGTTGGGGCGATCGGGACCATGTCGCTTGTTGGGGTTGATCTTTTATTTTGGTACCATAGTCGGACCATGAGTGTATTGGATGATTGTAATGTTATTCATGTACTTTGTGTGACGTGGCGAGTGTAAGCCAACTATGTACCTTTTCCCCTATTATCTTTTTACATGGGTTGTTGTGAAGATTACCTTACTTGCGACATTGCTTTCAATGCGGTTATGCCTCTAAGTCGTGCTTCGACACGTAGGAGATATAGCCGCATCGAGGGCGTTACACCCGGTATCGTATCACCATCACACTCCTATCTTTACCGTTTTTCTTAGTTCGATCCTATTAGTAGTATCTTGATCTAGTAGAATAAAGTTTATAGCATGATCTAGTTTTGAGTTTTGCTTTATGATCTCTCTATGTAATCGAGTCCGAGAGCTATATATAATAAAGATTAGTGTTGAGTCAAGGGCTTGATTATTTTGCCATGATCTTGAGTGAATAAAAGAAAAAGAAAAAGAATAAAAAGAAACAAAGAGTTCATATTGATCTTGTTAAGAGTAATGACTTCACATAGAAAGAGTATGATGGTTAAAAGTTGTTGGGAGTTGGTAGACATAGCTTTGGTCATTGTTGCAATTAATAGGAAGTAATAAGGAAAGAGAGGTTTCACATATATATATATATACTATTATTGACGTCTTTTATGATTGGGAGCACTCATTAAAATATGACATGCTAAAGAGTTGATGTTGCACAAGGAAGACAACGTAATGAATTATGTTTTCTTATATCTGAGATAAAGTATGTTGTCATGGATCCTCCAACATGTTGATCTTGCCTTTCCCCCTCATGCTAACCAAATTCTCAGCACCAAGTAGAGATACTACTTGTGCTTCCAAATACCCTTAAACCAGTTTTGCCATGAGAGTCCACCATATCTACCTATGCATTGAGTAAGATCCTTCAAGTAAGTTGTCATCGGTGCAAAGCAATAAAAATTGCTCTAAATATGTATGATTGATTGGTGTGGGAGAAATAAGCTTTATACGATCTTGTGATGTGGAAGTAATAAAAGCGACGGACTGCATAATAAAGGTTCATATCACAAGTGGCAATATAAAGTGACGTTCTTTCGCATTGAGATTTTATGCATCCAACCATAAAAGCGCATGGCAACCTCTGCTTCCCTCAGCGAAGGGCCTATCTTTTATTATTATCTTTTACCTTATGCAAGAGTCATGGTGATCTTCACCTTTCCTTTTTCTTTTTATCCTTTGGCAAGCACAGTATGTTGGAAAGATCCTGATATATGTATCTAATTGGATGTAGGGGAGCATGAGTTACTATTGTTGACATTACCCTTGAGGTAAAAGGTTGTGGGGCAAACTATAAGCCCCTATCTTTCTCTGTGTCCAATTAAAACTTCATAACCAAAAGTATTGCCTGAGTGTTAGCAATTATGAAGGACTAAATGATAGTTGAGTATGTGGACTTGCTTTTAAGCTCTGACATAGACTCTTTCTGATGTTATATTAAATTGCAATTCCTTCAATGGCTGAGATTATAGTTTGTTGGTTCTCAATAAAGTTTATGATTCGTACTCTACATTGTGAATGGATTATTACTTGAGCATAAGAAATCATATGACAATATTCATATATGTTGTTGTTATAAGAATAATCATGATGCCTTCATGTCCGTATTTTATTTTTATCGGCATCTCTACTTCTAAACATGAGGACATATTTATCGTTATCGGCTTTCGCTTGAGGACAAGCGAGGTCTAAGCTTGGGGGAGTTGATACGTCCATTTTGCATCATGCTTTTATATCGATATTAATTGCATTATGGGCTGATATTATGCATTATGTCACATTACTTATGGCTATTCTCTCTTATTTTACAAGGTTTACATAAGGAGGGAGAATGCTGGCAGCTGGAATTCAGGGCTAGAAAAGGAGCAAATATTAGAGACCTATTCTACACAACTCCAAAAGTCCTGAAACTCCACGGAACATCTAGTTAAAATAATGAAAAATCCTTGCCAAAGATGGAGACCAGGGGGGCCACACCCTGTCCACGAGGGTGGGGCGCGCACCCCCCCTAGGGCACGCCCCCTACCTCGTGGGCCCCCTGTTGGCTCCCCGATGCCCATCTTCTGCTATATGAGGTCTTTCATCGAGAAAAAAATAATAAGAAACCTTTCGAGACAAGACTCCGCCGCCACGAGGCGGAACCTTGGCGCAACCAATCTAGGGCTCTGGCAGAGCTGTTCTGCCGGGGACACTTCCCTCCGGGAGGGGGAAATCATCGCCATCATCATCATCAATGCTCCTCTCATCGGGAGAGGGCAATCTCTATCAACATCTTCACCAGCACCATCTTATCTCAAAACCCTAGTTCATCTCTTGTATCCAATTCTTGTCTCCAAGTCCGGGATTGGTGCTAGTAGGTTGCTAGTAGTGTTGATTACTCCTTGTAGTTGATGCTAGTTGGTTTATTTGGTGGAAGATCATATGTTCAGATCCTTTATGCATATTATTACCCCTCTGATTATGAACATGAATATGCTTTGTGAGTAGTTACGTTTGTTCCTGAGGACATGGGAGAAGTCTTCCTATTAGTAGTCATGTGAATTTGGTATTCGTTCGGTATTTTTATGAGATGTATGTTGTCTAGCCTCTAGTGGTGTTATGTGAGCGTCCACTACATAACACTTCACCATTATTTGGGCCTAGAGGAAGGCATTGGGAAGTAATAAGTAGATGATGGGTTGCTAGAGTGACAGAAGCTTAAACCCTAGTTTATGTGTTGCTTCGTAAGGGGCTGATTTGGATCCATATGTTTCATGCTATGGTTAGGTTTACCTTAATACTTTTGTTGTAGTTGCCGATGCTTGAAATAGAGGTTAATCATAAGTGGGATGCTTGTTCAAGTAAGAGCAGCACCCAAGCACCGGTCCACCCACATATCAAATTATCGAAGTACCGAACATGGTGAAAACTAGCTTGACGATATTCCCATGTGTCCTCGGGAGCGCTTTTCCTTATATAAGAGTTTGTCCAGGCTTGTCCTTTGCTACAAAAAGGATTGGGCCATCTTGCTGCACTTTATTTACTTTTGTTACTTGTTGCTCGTTACAAATTATCTTATCACCAAACTATCTGTTACCACTTATTTCAGTACTTGAAGAGAATACCTTGCTGAAAACCGCTTATCATTTCCTTCTGCTCCTCATTGGGTTCCACACTCTTACTTATCGAAAGGACTACGATAGATCCCCTATACTTGTGGGTCATTAGAGAGGGCTGCTTGAACAGTAGCCGGTGGAGTAGCGCGCATTGGAGGCTGGATGAACAGGAGCCTGTGGATGAACAGTCACAGGTGGAGGCTGGAGGAGGTCGACGGTGGATGAACAGTAGCCCGTGGAGGCTGGAGGGGGTCGACGGTGGAGATGAACAGTATCTCGTGGAGTCTCGTTTTGTGGTACGCCACACCCCTCCCGATGAATAGGACCCCCGTTTCGACCGTAGCGCTCCAACACAAGTCCGTTTCCTCCGTTTTGCGGTACGCCACACCCCTCTCGATCAACAGGACCCCCGTTTCGACCGTAGCAGGTCCGTTTCCTCCGTTTTGCGGTACACCAGACCCCTCCCGATGAATAGGATCCCGTTTCGAACGTGGCTGGTCGAACACAAGGCCGTTTCCTTCGTTCTGCGGTACGCTAGGCCTCGTTTCCATTGGTTGTTCCGCCCAAGCCCTCCCGATGAACACGACGATGCATTCCATTCCGACCCAGCCGGTTGGCTCCCCATGAACATGATGACGACGTTGTTTCTCCGTTCCGACCCAGCCATGTACATGAGCCCTGGCCGTACGTATGCGCGAGTAGGCATTCGAGACCCTGCCCGTATGTACGTACGTGGCCGTATTTTCTTTCTTGCACACTGGCGTCTGCACGATGTATTTTCTGAAGAACTAAATTGTTATTCGTTTTTCTTGTCGGCTTGACTTAACATGGCATAGAGAAAGAGGAAGAAACACAGAATGGCAGGGAATGATAAGCGGATGAATCCTACAGATTTTGCTGGTACTGATGGTGCAATAGAAGGTCAAAGTCCAGCGGAAAATTCTACAAACATGGCATCCCATGCTACACGAGTTGCAAAAAAAGCCAAACAGAAACAAATAGCTGCCACCAAACAAGCAGAGACAACCCTAGTTCTTGCAACACCTACCATAGTACTACCAGCTGCATGACTTACTTGTGCGTCAACTGAGCTAGCAGCATGTTCCCAAGCTCCCTTGCCACCTGACACTACTTCCCAAGCACTCTTGTCACAAGACGAGTTGGCAATATCAGATGAACCTTGTGAGCTTCAACAGTAAGAAGGTAGTTGCTGGAGTCAAGTTACAGTTGCATGCTTCTTTATATGTAGTCTCACAGTTTGATGTACACTAACACTTCCTATGTTCGTTGTTGGACTAGCACCTAGGCGCAAGAGGAAACAAACATCAGGGATAATGCTCGATAGGTTAACTAAATCTAGAGGAGGAAGAATGGAGATCCGTTTTGAGGCAGGTTTAAAAAGGCCACGTGATGCTACAGAGTCAGCCAAGTTAGTATCAGAGGCAGCGGTTGCCGTTAGGTGTCATGTACGTATCCTCCCAGCATGGATTCAGTACAGGAATGACAAAGACGAAACCCAGTTCAACACCTTCCTCGACCATTTATCTGTAAGTATGGTTATGTATGGAAACTAGTAATATCGTCTTGCTCTATCCCATACTTCCTAGGTTGCTGATAATGAGACTCCCATAATTTTCAACAAATGAGGTTCAAGTTGGATAGCCAAGATGATGCAACCAGACAAGCTTGCACCCATGTTTTCTAATCTGCTCTGCGACGGTATCGGTATAACTTGAGGAAAACTCACTTTGAAGGCAAGGCTAACAGTGAACTTTCCCAAACATCTCCAGCGGAAAATATATCGGATGAACTCTGGAGGGGCCTTGTTAAACACTGGTCTGATCCAAAGTATCAGGTACATTATATATATGTGATCAGATCACATGTTGAAGTCCTATTTACACATGTGCCACACAAATCTATCTTCTTGTAGGTGAACTATTCAAAGAACAAGGCCAACCATACGAAAGTGAAATTCCAACAGACGACAGGATCTCGTAGGTATATTGCACACTGCGAGGCTCTTGTAATTAGCTGATGTTTCACTCTTTTCGTTGTACCATATTATCAGATCTATATTGACTTGTTCGAAATGCAGAGGAAAGCCCGCAAGGACCAAAAAGTACCTGAACCAAATGCTGTGGAAATCTTCAAGGACTGTCACACCAGCAAGAAGAAGGGCATGACAACACCAGTCAAAGCCGTTGTTGTAAGTCCTTAATCCTCATGTTTTTTAGCTACTACTTACTCTGACTTGTGCCTTGAACTGCATGGTTCGCAGCCAATGTCTATTACTCTTTTCAATTTTATACACAATTGTCTTAGCGTATCATTGCACCTTACAAGGTTTAAAAGAGAGGAGTGATGTTCCTTTGATCTTGACCCATAATCTAGTTCCGTGTTGGACTTGCCCACACAATGTTACAATTGTCTGTTTGTCTGTTCTCAGTTGTTTTGTGATATGAATGATGGCATGCTATGCTTAACGTATTATAAACTTCATCTCTTTATCCTTAGCCCTCAATACAATGTGAAGAAATAGACAATACATTAGCGATGGTACATGGTCATATGTTTGGAACCTGGTTTTATTGTGTACTTTGCAATAAAATACAACTAATATTTTACATGGGTTCACCAAAATAAGTTCTGTATATAGACCAAAGCTATTTTGTTTGGTTTTGCTGCCTCCTTAATATCTTCTGTTCTGGTACTACTAATGTAAAACCTCAACTTTTCAGTGAGCTATGGAAAAAATGGTGGAACCGCCTATAACCGCAATGTCAGCTCTTGCTGCAGTGGGTCAATACCTATCCACTAACAGTGCCAAAAGCACGTTCCTGTGTAATACTGCGTTGGTTGTTAAGGCAATATCGTCCAAAGTGCCTCATGATCAAGATATGCAAGCTCAAAGCAATGTTGTATCTGCGCTCCAGACACAAGTCCATTCCCTAACAGAGACCCATTGTGAAACAAGGAGAAACATTGCTCAATGTCATCAAGATATGCATGGTTTTGAAACCAGACTATCAGACATTTGCTATGTTGTTCAGGAGCCTAGGGGAAATGAAGGCGAGGGTTATGGTGCTCCATCGGACAATACAGCATGAAAACATAACAGTCAGGTCAAATGAACTGAGCTTCTGAACTTCTGCTGGTGCATTTATCTGCTAGACTGTTAAGTTTTATGCCAACCTTCCTTTTGTTATATAGTTGTAATTTGTTTTGGTGCGATACAAAATTTATTCTTAACGTGCAGCCACCGGCTGAAGAAAACAGCAAGCCATTTTTGTATAGTGTAGGGTGTTCCCTATATTTGCACTGGTGGCGATCTTTGATGCCGAGTGAATGTAATCTGTGCAATCGCCTTAATAGCCTAGCGTTAGTTTCAGCCTTATTTATTTCCTAGTCTTCTTTTTCCCTGGTTTGCTAGTGGCCACAACTACCATGGGCCATATACGGGTCGTAGGATCCATGGGTCTCCTAAGGGCCGTCGATAAATGGGCCTGTAATTAGTGGGCCTCGCGCCGTCGGATAAATGGGTCTACATGGGCCGTAATCGGGCGTAATTGGTATCGGCCCAGCATGGTAACAGGCCGTTAACAAGGCGTAGGACAGCAAAGGCTTAATTCTGTCACAGGCATAACGGGTCGTTAGTGGTCCAGAATATAGGACGGGCTGGAAACGGCGCAACGGGTTAACAGGCCAGAAACGGGCCGACTCTTGCCATGGGCCGAATTTGGCCCATTAGGGTAACAGGCCAGTAACGGACCGACTCTTGCCATGGGCCGAATTTGGCCCATTAGGGGAACAGGCCAGTAACGGGCCGACTCTTGCCATGGGCCGAATTTGGCCCATTAGAGGAACAGGCCAGTAACGGGCCGGAAGTAATCAAGGGCCGAAAAGGAGCCCAAGAACGTATGGGCCGTCAATAGGCCGAAAGCTAACACGGGCTGGAAACGGTCCATGTAAATCACGGGCCGTTAACGGGTATAAAGAAAATTATTGTTCATTATGGTCTAGAGTCACCGTGGGCCTGTAAAGGGCCGAAAGATACGAAGGCCTCATATGGGCCGAAAGACGTCGTGAGCCATACATGGGCCGAAAGTGAAATGGGCTGGTGTTATATTCGACGGCCCACATGACGTTGTTGGGCGTATTTCCTTTAGGGCCTAACAGGTCGTGAGTTAACGGGCCGTAAAATGGGCTATTTGCGAAGAGACCGTTAACAGGCTTAACATGGGCCAGCCCGTTAACTTTTAACCATGTCAAACGGGACGGCTTTGTAAGCTAAATGGGCCAGTGGTGGGCCGTGGCACGTGTCAACATATCATAGGCGCCTATCTGACCCACTAACGAGCTAACACGTGTTTCGTCCGGCCAATAAGAATTTTACACGTGGAAATTTCCCATTGGTCGGGGCTGTTAACGGGTTATCGGATCCAAAACCCGACCCGATAGCTTAACGGCGTTCCGTTACGGTGGATGCCACGTGTCGGTCACCCTTGACGAAAGCACTTCTGTGACGCGCGATTTATCGTCATGGAAGTGGACACTTCCGTGATGCTAATTTTGGTAATGTCACGGAACACTTCTATGACAGCACAGGTATGACTATCGTGATTCTGTCATAAAATCGTCATGGATGTACATGCATGACAAAAAACGCGACCTACTGTGACAAACAGGTATCATCACGGAAGTGTATTTTTCTTGCAGTATCATGGTAACTTCTCCTAGTATTCAAAACACTCATAAGAAATTTTTTACTATTCTTGCATACCAAGCATGTTATGATTAGCTAAGCAAATTACCATGCTATTTAGGACTCTCAAAATAATCTAAGTTAAGCATGATAGATCAATAGTTTCTATAAAATAAATCCACCACCGTGTTCTAAAAGATATAAGTGAAGTACTAGAGCAAAACTATATAACTCAAAAGATATAAGTGAAGCACATAGAGTATTCTAACAAATTCCAAATCATGTATGGCTCTCTCAAAAGGTGTGTATAGCAAGGATGATTGTGGTAAAATAAAAAGCAAAGACTCAAATCATAAAAGACGCTCCAAGCAAAACACATATCATGTGGTGAATAAAAATATAGCTCCAAGTAAAGTTACCAATAGAAGTAGACGAAAAGAGGGGATGCCTTCCGGGGCATCCCCGAGCTTTGGCTTTTAGGTGTCCTTAGATTATCTTGTGGATGCCATGGGCATCCCCAAGATTAGGCTCTTGCCACTCCTTGTTCCATAATCCATCAAATCCTTACCCCAAAACTTGAAAGCTTCACAACACAAAACTCAAAGTAGAAAATCTCGTGAGCTCCGTTAGCGAAAGAAAACAAAACACCACTTCAAGGTACTGTAATGAACTCATTCTTTATTTATATTGGTGTTAAACCTACTGTATTCCAACTTCTCTATGGTTTATAAACTATTTTACTAGCCATAGATTCATCAAAATAAGCAAACAACACACGAAAAACAGAATCTGTCAAAAACAGAACAGTCTTTAGTAATCTGTAGCTAGCGCAAGATCTGGAACCCCAAAAATTCTAAAATAAATTTCTGGACGTGAGGAATTTATCTATTAATCACCTTTAAAAATAATTAACTAAATATCACTTTCCAGATAAAAATAGCAGCAGTTCTCGTGAGCGCTAAAGTTTCTGTTTTTTACAGCAAGATTAACAAGACTTTCCCCAAGTCTTCCCAACGGTTCTACTTGGCACAAACACTAATTAAACACAAAAAACACAACCAAAACAGAGGCTAGATAAACTATTTATTACTAAACATGAGCAAAAAGCAAGGAATAAAAATAAAATTGGGTTGCCTCCCAACAAGCGCTATCGTTTAACGCCCCTAGCTAGGCCTAAAAAGCAAGGATAGATCTAGGTATTGCCATCTTTGGTAGGCAATCCATAAGTAGCTCTCATAATAGATTCATAAGGTAATTTAATTTTCTTTCTAGGAAAGTGTTCCATGCCTTTCCTTAATGGAAATTGGAATCCAATATTTCCTTCCTTCATATCAATAATTGCACCAATCGTTCTAAGGAAAGGTCTACCAAGAATAATAGGACATGAAGGATTGCAATCTATGTCAAGAACAACAAAATCCACGGGCACATAATTCCTATTTGCAAAAATAAGAACATCATTGATTCTTCCCATAGGTTTCTTAATAGTGGAATCCGCAAGGTGCAAGTTTAAAGAGCAATCATCAAAATCACGGAAACCTAACAAATCACACAAAGTCTTTGGAATCATGGAAACACTAGCACCCAAAGCACATAAAGCATAGAACTCATGATATCTAATTTTCATTTTAATAGTTGGTTCCCACTCATCATAAAGTTTTCTAGGGATAGAAACTTCCAACTCAAGTTTTTCTTCATAACATTGCATCAAGGCATCAACGATATGTTTAGTAAATGCTTTATTTTGACTATAAGCATGAGGAGAATTTAGCACGGATTGCAACAAGGATACACAATCAATCAAAGAGCAATTTTCATAATTAAATTCCTTGAAATCCAAAATAGTGGGTTTATTAGTATCTAGGGTTTTGATTTCTTCAATCCCACTTTCATCAAATTTAGCATCAAGATTTAAAAACTCCGAATTTTTGGAATGCCTTCTAGGTAAAGTTGGATCATAATAAGTCCCACAATTATCAAGATTCATATTTCAAAACAAAGATTTAATAGGGGACACATCAATAACTTTTAGATCTTCATCTTTATTTTCATAGAAACTAGAAGAACACGCTCTTATAAAGGCATCTTTCTTAGCACGCATCCTAGCGGTTCTTTCTTTGCACTCATCAATGGAAATTCTCATGGCTTTGAGAGACTCATTGATATCATGCTTAGGAGGAACAAATCTAAGCTTTAAAGAATCAACATCAAGAGAAATTCTATCAACGTTCCTAGCCAAATCATCAATCTAAAGCAAATTTTCTTCAATCAAAGCATTGAAATTCTTTTGCGAAGTAATAAATTCTTTAATATTAGATTCAAAATCAGAGGGTATCTTATTAAAATTTCCATAAGAATTGTTGTAGGAATTACCATAATTATTTGAGGAATTACTAGGATAAGGCCTAGGATTAAAGTTTCCTCTATACGCGCTGTTACCAAAATTATTCCTACCGACAAAATTCACATCCAAAGATTCATTATTATTCTCAATCAAAGTAGACAAAGGCATATCATTAGGATAAGAAGAAACACTTTTATTAGCAAATAATTTCATAAGTTCATCCATCTTTCCACTCAAAACATTAATTTCTTCTATCGCATGCACTTTTTTATTAGAAGATCTTTCAGTATGCCATTGAGAATAATTAACCATAATATTATCTAGGAGTTTAGTAGCTTATCCTAAAGTGATTTCCATAAAAGTGCCTCCCGAGGCCGAATCTAAAAGATTTCTAGAAGCAAAATTCAATCCGGCATAAAAATTTTGTATAATCATCCACAAATTCAAACCATGAGTAGGGCAATTACGTATCATTAATTTCACCCTCTCCCAAGCTTGTGCAACATGTTCATGATCAAGTTGCTTAAAATTCATAATATCATTTCTAAGAGAGATGATCTTAGCGGGAGGAAAATACTTAGAGATAAAAGCATCTTTGCACTTGTTCCAAGAGTCAATACTATTTTTAGGCAAAGATGAAAACCAAGCTTTAGCACACTCTCTAAGAGAAAAAGGAAATAGCTTCAATTTAACAATATCATTGTCCACATCTTTCTTATTTTGTATATCACACAAATCAATGAAGCTATTTAGATGGGTAGCGGCATCTTCGCTCGGAAGTCCGGAAAACGGATCTTTCATGACAATATTCAGCAAAGCGGCATTAATTTCACAAGATTCAGCATCGGTAAGAAGAGCAATCCGAGTGCTAATAAAATCATTGTTGTTGGTATTGGTAAAGTCACACAATTTAGTGTTATCTTGAGCCATCATAACAAGCAAGCAATCCAACACACAAGCAAACAAGAAGCAGGCAAAAAGAGGCAAATAGAGAAAGAGAGGCAGGATAGATAGAGATGGCGAATAAAACGGCAAGGGTGAGGTGGGGGAGAGGAAAACGAGAGTCAAATGGCAAATAATGTAATGTGAGAGATAAGGGTATGTGATGGGTACTTGGTATGTTGACTTTTGCGTAGACGCCCCGGCAACGGCGCCAGAAATCTTCTTACTACCTCTTGAGCACTGTGTTGGATTTCCTTGAAGAGGAAAGGATGATGCAGCAAAGTAGCGTAAGTATTTCCCTCATTTTAGGTATCAATCCAGTAGGAGGTTATGCGCGAGTCCCTCGTACCTGCACAAAACAAATAACTCCTTGCAACCAACGCGATAAGGGGTTGTCAATCCCTTCACGGTCACTTACGAGAGTGAGATCTGATAGATATGATAAGATAATATTTTTGGTATTTTTGTGATAAAGATGCAAAGTAAAATAAAAGCAAAGTAAAAAAAGCAAAGTAGATAAATAAGTATTGGAAGATTAATATGAAGAAGATAGCGGCCCTGCGTGATTATAGCCACCTTAGGTCCATGGCTTGCGGACTCCTTGGCGATCGCCACCTCTCCGGTGATCTCCTCCCCTAGCCACTAAAATTCCTCTTCTCTCCGCTAGATCTCTCCGGCGCACTGAGATCTACCTTCTAATACCCATCTCCATGGGTTCTGATGTCGGATCTACCCTTGGCTTGGATTTCTCCAAGGGCTTGGTTTTTGCGGAAAAGGTCTTTCAATCTACTGGTTTTACGGTACATCCCATGGATGACACGGGCTTCTTCACCATGGTAATCTCTTTTGGGCGGCATGTTTTTCGTTTGCATGAAGATTCAGTAGCAGCAGCAATTGAGGCGGCCATTGGGGGTTCTGCAATTGAGTACATGGTTTTTCCGCTCAAGGATAAGGTTTTTGGCTTTCAAGTTTCTTGCAAGGCTGTGGCTATGATCGTTCTTCAGCTCCGTTCTTATTCTTGTGATCATTTTAAATGTTACTTCCATCTTTGGGGTCATGGGGGCCCAAATAGGGGCCGTGAGTTCAAGCTATGGAAGTTGGAATGTGATGCAGAATGGGTTCTTGTTAGTCCTTCCAAACATCGAGCTGCCCTTGGCATGCTAGCCATGCATTCCAAGCCCCAAAAGTCCTCGGTAAGATCTACTCATGCCCAAGCCAAGAAGCTTTCTTTTTCAACGTTCCAGAGTTATCCTGCTTGCCATGGTTATCGTTATCCAGCCACACAGGACTGTATCCAAACTATTGAAGATGCGGGGTATACTCTCCCGGATCATGAAAGGGTGGTCATCCATCCCCCGCCGCCGGCTGAGCTCCGGTGGACGTCAACCTCTCCATCCATATCTTTCGGCACGGTTGGGAACCTCCCTCCTAATGCGACTCGGACGCCGTCTATCTCGGGCGGGAATTATGATTCTTCGAATGTGGACGTGTCCTCTCATGTTGGGCCGTCATCTACACGTGCCGCGGATCAAGTTGGGCCGGTGTTATCTTCTGGGCCTTCCACTATTCCTTCCTCTCAACAAGCTGCAGTGGATTTTGATAATTTGGTTTCAGATATGGTGGATGAAATCTTAACATGTCAAAAATGTTTGCGCAAGGGCCATTTTGCTACGGCGTGCACGTCCGGGTTACACTGTAACTCGTGTGTGCGGGTGGGGCATGTTGCAAAAGATTGCAACCGGTTTGCACAGATCTTGGGCTTGGTTTGGAAACCGAAACCCGGTAACGTTGCAACTTCCGAGGATCCCTCAGCTCCCATCGAGAATATCTCTCTGACGCAACTTTTACCAAACTTGGACTCCTCTTGCACTTCTGCATTAACTCTTTCGCCCCATTCCATCAGCCCTGGTCCCAAAACACCTTCGACTGCACCGCCGGAAACCCCACCTCCGCCGGAGTCCTCGCCGTCTGCTGCTAGCTCGGGACGTGCCTCTCCGATGGCAAATTTTCCCCTTGACCCTATGCTCTATGTGCCGGCAGGGCACCACATTGTGGATAGCGGTGAGGCTCGGGTGCCGCGAACCTTCGTGACGCCACATACCCCAATTGTGCGTCGCCATGAGGAGTTCATGTTGGCCGAGGTAATGCCCATCCCCCCTCCTGATCAGATTGGGGTTGCTAGGGAGGAATTCGTCCAATGGCTACAAGCTCATGGGATTTTGGTGAGGTCTGCTCAACCTTGGATTAGATCAGTGGGTCTTTTTGAGTTACGGGATGCTGTTGTCAGATTTTCACTTCTTCAGATGCCGCCTCAGCCCCTGGGTAATGATCGTTTTGTTCGGTTTATGAAGCATGATGAGGGGGAATCTTTTAGAGGTGTTCAGGGTTTCTGACAGGGTTTGCTTATGTTTTTGGGGATTCCGCTTGATCTTCGCAATGAGAATGGTCTTCGGGCAGCAGTTAACACCTTTGGGAAGTTTCATCATTGGATTAGTGAGGACCCATATCTTGTGCGCTCCTTGGTCTTTGCATCTTTCCCCGAGGATATTCTTGTGCCCAGGGACGTGGTGTTCATGGAGTATGCAGCCTGGGGTGGTGCCAGAGTGTCTTGGACGGCGCCATTGTACATTCTGGGTGCTAATTTCGCCGAACAAATGCCCCAAGATGAGGACTGGATGCCCATCAATGGCAACCCTCATCCGCTGCCTGGAGTGCCCTTTCTAGAAATGCCACCTTTTGTCCTGCCTCCATTCCTTGCTTTCGGATGGAACGATGTGCCACCACCGCCGCCTGCTCCTACCCATGATCAAGAGGACAACTGGGGTAACTGGGATGAGCCTGCTGTGGAACCAGTGTGGAGGACCAAGAGTCCATGGTTTTCAATGTTTTGGCACATCAAAGCTCTACTCAGCCGATTTCAGACGTGCAGCTTCAGGAGCCGCCTGCAGTTATTGGTGGAACTGCAACGGAAACCCGAAGTAACCCGGAGAACATTGCCAAGGACGTGGAAGATGCTAGCAATTGGGCGATCGTGGTTTATCAACCCCCAGTTATTGATGTTCAGGCCCTTCCTCAACCTGTATTTAAGGTTCCTTTTGGACCCCCTCTGCCTCCTGAAATGATATGGAAGCGTTCTTTTGAGAATTTGCTGAATGCACCAGTGGTGTTTGAGGTGCCGAAGCCTCTAATGCTTAAGCCCTTGTCGCCAGTCAAGAGAAGATGGAGCCTTGCTTTTCAGCCTGATGATCTTCCTTTGCTGACGTGGAACGAGCCGGAGCTGGTTAGACCTGTGGCAAGAGCTCTTTTTGCAGATGACGCGAGTGAAGCTATGCCTGCTGTTGTCCCCCCTCCACCTATGTGCACAAGACCAAGGAGGTTTAAGCACACTTTCCATGAGCTGGTGCTACAGCCCAAGAAGAAGAAGCCCAAGGCTAAGCCCATTGCTGCTGAGAGGCCCAGCACCACTGCATATGGAGATGTCCCTCCTCCCACTCCTGTCAGTCATCTGCAAGCTCTTGGCAAGGAGTTAGACATTGATGCAGCTCTGTTCACTGAGGATGCACTTATGGTGGACCCTTCTGCCGCAACCAACCAAGCTCCTAATGCATAGTGTGCTATCCAAATGCTGGGTTTTGCAAGCCCCAAAATATGCTCCCTGCATGTCTTTACTTTCTGAATTTTGGATATGTAATAATGTTGGTTCAGAACTTGATGTGGCTTTTGGACATATGGCATTGTGTGCTGTGTGGTTTGGAGACCTGTTTATGATCTTTACCTATGAATTCTCAATGTAAAAGCTGGAATGTCCTGTGCTGGAATGTCAGGGGTTTGAACTCTGAAACTAGGCAAAGAGCTGTCAGGCAAAAGATCGATGAAAGTCACTGTGCAATTGCATGTTTGCAGGAAACTAAATGTGCTTCTTTTGACTCCAGATCAGTTAAAAGTTTTTGTCCTAAAAGATTTGACAGTTTTGCTTTTGCTCCTTCTTTGGGGGCCTCTGGTGGAATCATAGTTGTTTGGAACTCCTCTGTTCTTGAGGGGACCTTATTGGAAATTCAACAATTTGCAGTAGTAGTTGAGTTTGTCTCCAGACAAAATAATGAGAGGTGGACTCTTGTTGCTGTTTATGGTCCTTGTCAGGGGGAAGCTAGGGATAATTTTGTTACTTGGTTATACCACCTGAATATTCCAGTGGATGAAAATTGGCTGCTCCTGGGGGATTTCAATTTTATGCGCTCGCTGGATAACAGAAATTTCCCTGGAGGGGACCTGAATGACATGTTTATCTTCAATGAAATTATAGGTCACTTGGGCCTTTTGGAATTGCCCATCAAAGGTAGATCATACACTTGGTCTAATATGCAGGATACTCCCCTCCTTGAGCAGCTAGATTGGTTTTTCACTTCTGTTGATTGGATATCTGACTATCCCATGACTGAGGTGACGCCCCTTGCAAAAACTGCATCTGACCATGTGCCATGTGTGGTTTCCATCAAAACTTCTATCCCCAAGTCTAACATTTTTAGATTTGAGAACTACTGGTTAGAGCTTGAGGGTTTCATGGACTGTGTTTCCTCTTCATGGCAAAGAACTTCTAGAAAGGGACATATCACAGCTAGAATAGCTGACAAGTTCAAATCCCTGCGAATGTGTCTCAAAAGATGGCAGATGAACATCTCCAAACTGAAAATGCTTGTTTGTAAATGTAATAAGGTTATTCTGTTACTGGATGAACTTGAGGAGCTCAGACCATTATACAGGCATGAATCTAATTTTCGAAGAGTGGTTAAAAATCATCTGGAAAAGTTACTTCACCTTCAATGGCTTTATTGGAAAAAGAGATGTACTATCAGATATATTAAAGTGGGTGGAGAAAACACCAAGTTCTTTCATGCTATGGCTACTGAGAGGCATAGAAGGAACTCTATTGCTAGCTTAAAGCTACCTGATGGCACTGTGGTATCTGATCACTCTCAAATGGAGGGTATTATATGGAATTGTTTTAAAAATAGAATGGGCTCTTCAAGGGGCATCCACATGGGCTTTGATCTCTCCTCTTTAATTGTTCCAATGGAGGGTTTGGATGTTCTCACTAAGCCTTTTAAGAAAGAGGAAATGGACAAGATTGTCAAACATATGCCAGTTGATAAAGCCCCGGGTCCAGATGGTTTAAATGGTCTTTTCTTCAAAAGGTGCTGGCACATTATCTCTCCAGATTTTTATGAACTGGCACAGGCTTTTTATGATGGTTCTGCTCATCTAGAGAACATCAATGATTCATATATCACTTTGGTGCCTAAGAAACACTCACCTGAGGAGGTGGGGGACTTCAGACCTATTTCTTTAACAGGAATGGGTCTTAAGTTCCTTTCCAAAATGGCTGCCAATAGGTTCCAAGAGGTAATAATGCAGTGTATCCACAAAAACCAGTATGGATTTATAAAAAGCAGAACTATTCAGGACTGTATTGGATGGACTTTTGAGTACTTACACCAGTGTCATCAGTCCAAGAGGCCAATTGTCATACTTAAATTGGACTTTGAGAAGGCATTTGATTCTCTTGAACATGAGGCAATTGTCCAAATCTTGAGATATAAGGGCTTCAATGAAAAGTGGATTCTTTGGATGAAACAGCTTTTGTCTACAGGTACATCATCTGTTCTGCTAAATGGTGTTCCTGGTAGGAAATTCATATGTAAAAAGGGTGTTAGGCAGGGAGATCCAGTCTCTCCCCTGCTATTTGTCTTAGCAGCTGACCTATTGCAGACTGTAATTAATGACATGTTCAGAAGGGGCATACTTCATCTCCCAATACCTTGTCATGACCAGGACTATCCTGTGATTCAGTATGCTGATGATACCTTGATCATCTTGCCTGCTAACAAGGCACAGTTAATTGCTTTGAAGGACATGTTAAGGGTCTTCTCTGGGTCTACTGGGCTTGATGTGAATTATCATAAATCCTTTATCATTCCCATCAATGTGGACACTGCTCTCATGGCAGATTTAGCTGCTGCTTTTGGATGTCAAATTGGGAAAATGCCTTTCACATACCTTGGACTGCCAGTAGGTACTACTAGGCCTAAAATGGTGGACTTCATGCATCTGGTGGACTGCATGGAGAGAAGAATGACAGCTAGCTCCTCTTTCTTAAATCAGGGGGAGAGATTACAGTTTCTGAACTCTGCATTGTCTTCTATGCCTATCTTCTTTCTTTGTAGTTTGGCTGTCCCGCTGGCATTCTAAAGCAATTGGAGAGAATTCAGAGACAATGCCTTTGGAGGAAAAATAGGGGTGAACCTGCTCCTTCTCTGGCTGCTTGGGACCTTATTTGCAGGCCAAAAAACAAGGGAGGCCTCGGTATTCTCAACCTGGGTGTTCAAAATGTGGCGCTATTGCTCAAACATGCCAATAACTTCCTCAATAAAAAGGATATACCTTGGGTGTCCTTAGTTTGGGACTCTTACTATCATGGCAGAGTACCCCAAGGAACTTCTGATTGTGGCTCCTTCTGGTGGAAGGATATATGCAAAGTCTTGCAAAACTTTAGGGACTGTTCTTGGGTTCAGATAAATGAAGGAGACACTGCACTAATGTGGTCTGACACTTGGAAGCTTGATGATCAGGACTCTAGGCTTCAGTTCAGATTTCCCAGGCTTTTTTCATATGTTAAAGATCCCTGGATTTCTGTTAAGGATTTCTTGGACTCTCAGGACATGTATCAACACTTCCATCTTCCTTTGTCTAGCCAGGCCTTTGATGAGCTGCTTATTCTTCAATCTCTGTTGGACAACCATGATAGAGTCACTGGGTCCAAGGATATTTGGCTTTGGAATGGCATTGCCAAGGGATACTCTTCGAAGCTCTTTTACTCACATATGTTTGTGTCACAATCTTTCAACCCCGTGACAGTTTGGATCTGGAAGTCCTCTTGCACTATGAAAATAAAGGTTTTTGCTTGGATGCTCATTATGGATAGGCTGAATACCAAAGATATGGTGGAACGGAGGCATTGGCATTTGGAGGATGGAGTAAACTGTGTTCTCTGCCCTTTGCATACTAGGGAAACAAGAGATCATTTGTTCTTCAATTGCAATTTTAGTGTCAGGATCTGGAACTATTTGCAAATTGATTGGTCCTCAGGTGCCTCGATGAAGGAGCTAGTCATCAATGCAAGCAGGAGTTTTAGGAAACCTTTCTTCACTGAACTGGTCTTTATAGCTTGCTGGAATATATGGATTGCCAGAAATGCTAAGGTCTTTAGGCATGAGAGAGCTGGATTTAATAAATGGAGAACAGCTTTTCTTCATGATATTGCCCTTATGCAATATAGGGTTAAGCCTGCTTTTAAGGATGATCTCCTTAAATGGATCTCTTTTCTTCCACCTTGATCCGTTTTGTTGCTTTTCCTCCTTTTAGTTTAGCTTGATTACCCCTTGAAATCCCCCTTGTACTTGTTCTTGTCTTGCCTTTTAATAAAGTTTTGATTTGCTGTGGGGGTTTTTCCCTACAGTCCCCAGTCAAAAAATATGAAGAAGATAGACCCGAGGGCCATAGGTTTCACTAGTAGCTTCTCTCAAGAGCATAAGTATTTTACAGTGGGTGAACGAATTACTGTTGAGCAATTGACAGAATTGAGCATAACTATGAGAGTATCTAGGTATGATCATGTATATAGGCATCACGTCGGAGACAAGTAGACCGACTCCTGCCTGCATCTACTACTATTACTCCACTCATCGACCGCTATCCAGCATGCATCTAGAGTATTAAGTTCATGGAAACAGAGTAACGCCTTAAGCAAGATGACATGATGTAGAGGGATAAATTCATGCAATATGATAAAAAAAAACCATCTTGTTATCCTCAATGGAAACAATACAATATGTGCCTTGCTGCCCCTACTATCACTGGGAAAGGACACCGCAAGATTGAACCCAAAGCTAAGCAGTTCTCCCATTGCAAGAAAGATCAATCTAGTAGGCCAAACCAAACTGATAATTCAAAGAGACTTGCAAAGATAACCAATCATACATAAAAGAATTCAGAGAAGATTCAAATATTGTTCATAGATAATCTTGATCATAAACCCACAATTCATCGGTCTCAATAAACACACCGCAAAAAGAAGATTACATCGAATAGATCTCCACAAGAGAGGGGGGACTTTGTATTGAGATCCAAAAAGAGAGAAGAAGCCATCTAGCTAATAACTATGGACCCGAAGGTCTGAGGTAAACTACTCACACTTCATCGGAGAGGCTATGGTGTTGATGTAGAAGCCCTTTGTGATGGATGCCCCCTCCAGCGGAGCTCCGGAACAGGCCCCAAGATGGGATCTCATGGATACAGAAAGTTGTGGTGGTGGAATTAGGTTTTTGGCTCCATATCTAATCGTTTGGGGGTACGTAGGTATATATAGGAGTAAGGAGTACGTCGGTGGAGCAACAGGGGCCCACGAGGGTGGAGGGCGCGCCTGGGGGGGTATGCGCGCCCCCTACCTCGTGGCCTCCATGTAACTTCCCAAATTTTCAATTTGGAATGTTATACATTAAATCATCAATGCATACCATATTTTATTTTTGCATTTTGGTTGATCCTAGAAATTCTACACAACTCAATGACCAACGGAGAGAGTTGGGGATTTCGTTATTTTCATATTTGAGTTTTCTCAAATTTTGAGAATAGGATCATTTGATTTTAATTATTTTATCATCAATTATTTCTATTACAAAAAAATATGAGAGAGGGAATAAAATGACTTTCCCAAAATAAAGAAATATTGATGATTTAATAATAAAATCAAATAAGATTTTATTCCGGAGTTTTTTCGGTGTTTTATTTGAATTTAGGAAAAAAAATGAGTTTTTTCAAAATTGCATTTAGGGTCCAAATAAATGTTCACTTTGTCGGGCTTGATTTTAGAAGCCCGGGAAAATTTATTTCGGGATTTTTGGAGTCCGTTTAGTAATTCTTTTTATTTTTCTTCCGAGCGTAATTATTTAAAAAAAAGGGAACCGACCTACGGGCCGTGTCCGACTAGGACTCCCGGCCCGTAGGGGCTTTATAAGTCGGCCCACCCGGGGGGAACCCTAGCCCCGCCCCAGCCCCGCACCCGCCCGCGCCGCCGCCGCCGCCGCCCCGCCGCACCGCTCGCCACCCGCCATCGCCGCGCCGCCCGCCGGAGCCGCCGCCCCGCCCGCACGCTCGCCGAGGTTCGCCGCCGCCTCGTAATCCGCGCCGCCCGTTTTTTTAGAAAAACCGATCGGTTTTTTTTCAGTTTTTTTTTTGTTTTTTTATTAGATCGGTTTTTTCGGTTTAGGTTAAATAGCGAGCGTTCGCTCGTTTGTTCGTTTAAACGAACACGTTCATCGTTTAGATCTGGATAACGAACGTTCGTTCGTTAATCGTTCGTCGTTTTTCTTTTTCTCAGATTTTTCCGCGGTTATTTTCTGATCGGGATTCCTGATCTGATTTTCGTTTTAGTATAACTTTTCGCTCGTTTATCGGAATCAGGCAATTCAAGCGCCTAGAGTTTCGTATCGAAACCCTCTATCCGTTTAACCAACTTAAACAAGATTTTGCTACTGTAAAATTTCCCCTAGATCCAGATTACTAGAACGAAGTTGTTTTCTTTCGCCGTTTGACCTTCGTTGCTTTGTTCGATTCCAATTTTTTTGCCAACCGGAGTTCTTAAGTTGAACCTCCTGGTTAGATCTCTTATTTGAGTTTTACCTGTGCATTAGATGAGTACTTATTGTATGCTCGTTTGTTGTTTGCGATAGAGTATCTGGAGTGCGCCGCCTGTTACTTCGAATCGCTAGGTTTCCCGGATCATTAGCAAGGCAAGTAACACTTTGATCATACCTTTTCTACTACCCAGTTTTATTGCATTAGATCAAACCTCACACATTGCATGATTAGGATCTAATTAAATTGTGGGATGGAAAGTAGATGAGGTAGTACCTATTACCTGTTTATTATCAAACCTTTGGGAGTTACTTCTACGTTGCTTATTATGCCATGCTATGCTAGTTGACGTGGATTGGGTGAGTGAAATCCATGACATATGTGAGATTGTTAATTAATGGTTTATCTAAGGTGGCAACTTAAACACACATCTGGGTGGATTGAGGCACCTGGGTATTCCAGGACTTGCCTGTTTTCTTTTGGACCGCCACCCAGGCTCAAAGGGATCATGAGACTATTCATACTAGAAACTTCCGTGTGCAGCCACAAGCTATTATGGGCTCCAGCATAGTTGACTAAGTTGTGCGAACTCTTACAGTGGTAGACTAGCAGATGTAGGGGATGTAGGTGGTACGGTCTACCCGATCGTAAGGTGCTAGCGCTTCTGAAAGACTATGTCTCGGTCATCCGTCTTCTCAAACACCATGTAGTGCGAGAAACCAAATAGAGGCGATCGAGTCTTGTGGGGAAAAGTGCGCAAACCTCTGCAGAGTGTAATAAACTAATCATGGTTAGCCGTGTCCCCGGTTATGGACATCTTGAGTATCTAGTACTTGGATTTTCATGTGAATCTCAACATGTTACTCTAAAGTAATTTTGTTGGGTTATGTTTAATGATGATGCTTAATTGGGATTGAGAATGCTGTCAACCATTCTCAATGTTTAACAACCACCATGATAGTAATCAAGTTTATTCCTTTGGAGTAGGGAAAAATTGGCTTTACCCAAAACTCTAACCATAGAGCTTTCCTGTAATGCCCTAGATGTAACTTTCCCAATTTGTACTCCAACTCTTGCCGTTTCCGGCGTTAAGTTATATTTATTTCTCGGGTTTGGGTCTTTGTCTCCGTTGTGTTGTTTTTTTCATGCATCTCATATCATGTCATCATGTGCATTGCATTTGCATAGTGTTCATCTCATGCATTCGAGCATTTTCCCCGTTTTCCGTTTTGCATTCCGGCGCTTCGTTCTCCTCCGGTGGCCATTTCTAGCTTTCTTTCAGTGTGGGGATTAGACATTTCCGGATTGGACCGAGACTTGCCAAGCGGCCTTGGTTTACTACCGGTAGACCGCCTGTCAAGTTTCGTATTTGGACTTCGTTTGATACTCCAACGGTTAACCGAGGGACCGAAAAGGCCTCGTGTGTGTTGCAGCCCAACACCCCTCCATTTGGCCCAAAACCCACCAAACTCTGCTCCATCATCTAGAGCGTTCGATCACGATCGCGTGGCCGAAAACCGCACCTCATTTGGACTCTCCTAGCTCTACTTATGCCTATTATAACCCCCCCTCCATTCGGATCTTCTTCCCCGTCAACCCTAGTCTAAAAAACCAGATCTCGCGCCGACGGTGTCCGCCGGCCGGACAACGTCCGCCGCCTCCCCCGCACCAACCGTCCGCCGCCACGTGTCCCTCGCGGGACGCTTCGCCGCCGCGCCGCGAGGCCCGCCGAGCCCGACGCGGGCCCCCGCGGCCCAGTCCTCCGCCCCGCCGCCGTCTGCCCAGGCGCCGCCCTCCTCCGCGTCCGGGCCGCGCGGAGCCCGGAGCCGCCGCGCCACTCGCCGCCGCGCCGCGCCCGGCCGCCCCTCGTCGCCGGCGCTGCCCGCCGCCAGGCGCCGCCCGGGCGCCTCGTCGCCGGCGCCGCCCCGGCCCTCCTCCACCGCGGCGCCGTCCCCGCATCCGGCCAGCCTCGGCGAGTTCGTGCACAGTCCCCGCTGAGACAGTACCTGAGATCCCGATCCAGATCTGAACAGTAACCCTAGGGGTTGACTTTTTCCCTCTCCCTCTAATTTTTTTGCAATCTTTGACTGCCCGTAACTTTGCATCCGTAGCTCCGTTTTGGGCATATATATATCAAAATGTTCGTCTCGACGAGTACATCATTTCATTCCATTGCATCATTTTCATTTGAGTTCATCTTGATGCCCAAAATGCTGTTAGAAGGAGGCTTCGTGAGTTAATTGTCAGATCTGCTAGTTCATCTTAGACTTTTGTCATTTTTGCCATGATTATTGTGTGCATGCTATGCCTGTGAGTCCTTCATATGTTTTGTTAAGCATTTTGTCTTCTTTCCATAGGTGCAACCCATGCATTTTTAGGATGTGTGTGGTGACTTGTGCAAGCTTGCAAAGTGAGGCACCCGGTAAATCTGTTTTCAGGGACTTAGTAGTTTTCACTAAGTCTGGGATTATTTAGTTCATGATGCCATATGTTCAGCTTGTTTCCTAGTGATCCGTGCCTCTTTTGAGGATGATCAGTAAAGGAGTTTTGTTAATCATGTTATGCTCTATCCATCCATGTCTTTGTTTGCAATTATGGAGCACCATAGCTTGAGTCAATCGAGCTCTACTTTTGCTTCATGGTGAATCTGGGCAGATCGTCAACTCGTTTGCGATTTTGCCGTGTTGTTGTAGTTGATCCGTGCATGCTATGCCATTGTTCTTGCCATGTCTAGCTTTATTTTGTGCCTTCTTAATGGATGTATGCTTGCCTTGCTGTGACTTGCACCGTGGTGAGTGCATCGAGCTCGTTTACATGCCTTCGTGAGTTATATTTCAGCATGTCTCAGTTTTCACTAAGTCTGAAAACTGATTGTGTTTTAGCTATGTTCGTGTGCCCGTTATATATTTTGTGATCCCTTTTGGGCTCAGGTCACTTTGGGACTTTTGTTAATCTTGTTGAGTAGCTCCGTGCCATGTTCTTACTTGTCATAATCAGGTCATGTATCATGTTGTTTTGCTGCTCCGAAGAGGGCTTCGTGATCTGAAATTTCAGACTAGTGTTAATTTCACTAAGTCTGGAATCTGTTTTGCATTTGCGTTTTTGACATGCTTGTTTGAACCTCTTAATGGAGGAATTGGCCGTGGCTCAGTGCTAGTCTTTTGTTAAGTATCTTGTGTGAATCCCTTCCATGTATTTTGTTGTCATGTTTGGTGGCTGTAGCATGTTCATTTCGTTGCGTTTAGATGCCTACTTGCTGTAAATCACAGACCGGTGTCATATCTTACTTGCCATTTCCAAACCGTAACTCCGATTCCAACGATCTTTATATTGTTTTCAAGTGATTTCATCCCCTCTATCCAGTGGCACCCTTGGAATTCCAAGTTGAGGCCAGGTTCATGCATTTCCTGTCATATCTTGCATTTTGCATCCCGCATCGCATCCCGCATAGCATATCATCATTTCATCATATTGCTTGGTCTTGCACGTGGTTGATTGTATCCTTGTTGCTTGTTTGTCTTGTTTGGGTAGAGCCGGGAGACGAGTTCGCTACCGAGGAGCCCGTTGAGTTTGCTTGTGAGGATCCAGTCAACTCTGACAACTGTGCAGGCAAGATGATCATACCCTCGAAATCACTACTATCTTTGCTATGCTAGTTTGCTCGCTCTTGCTATGCCAATGCTACGATGCCTACCTTTTGCTTGTCAGCCTCCTAATTGCCATGTTGAACCCCTAACCCACCATGTCCTAGCAAACCATTGATTGGCTATGTTACCGATTTGCTCAGCCCCTCTTATAGCGTTGCTAGTTGCAGGTGAAGATTGGAGGCCGTTCCTTGTTGGAACATCTTTTATTTACCTGTTGGGATATCATTATATTGCTATGTTATCTAAATGCATCTATATACTTGGTAAAGGGTGGAAGGCTCGGCCTCTCGCCTAGTGTTTTGATCCACTCTTGCCACCCTAGTTTCCGTCATATCGGTGTTATGTTCCCGGATTTTGCGTTCCTTACGCGGTTGGGTTATAATGGGAACCCCTTGATAGTTCGCCTTGATTAAAGCTTTTCCAGCAATGCCCAACCTTGGTTTTACCATTTGCCACCTAGCCTTTTCTTTCCCTTGGGTTCTGCAGACTCAAGGGTCATCTTATTTTAACCCCCCCGGGCCAGTGCTCCTCTGAGTGTTGGTCCAAACCGTCAGCCGCCGGTGGCTACCAGGGGCAACTCTGGGCTGGCCTACCAGAAGTTTAGACAATCTGAGTGTGCCCTGAAGAGATATGTGCAGCTCCTATCGGGATTTGTCGGCACATTCGGGCGGTGTTGCTGGTCTTGTTTTAACCTGTCGAATGTCTTGTTGTACCGGGATACCGAGTCTGATCGGAATGTTCTCGGGTGGTCTATTCCTTCGTTGACCGTGAGAGCTTGTCATGGGCTAAGTTGGGACTCCCCTGCAGGGATTGAACTTTCGAAAAGCCGTGCCCGCAGTTATGGGCAGATGGGAATTTGTTAATGTCCGAGTTGTAGATAACTTAAACCTTAATTAATTAAAATGAATCAACTGAGTGTGTTGCCGTGATGGCCTCTTCTCGGCGGAGTCCGGGAAGTGGACACGGTGTTGGAGTAATGCTTGCGCAGGTTGTTCCTTCTAGTTTCTCGCTCGCGCTTTGCCTCCTCTTCTCGCTCTCTTTCGCGTATAAGATAGCCACCACATATGCTAGTCGCTTGCTGCAGCTCCACATATATTTGCCTTATCCATTCCTATAAGCTTAAATAGTCTTGATCGCGAGGGTGCGAGATTGCTGAGTCCCTGTGGCTCACAGACACTATAACTCCAGATGCAGGTCCAGGGGATTCCGCTCCAGGTGACGAGTACGAGCTCAAGTGGGAGTTTGACGAGGACTCTTAGCGTTATTATGTTTCCTTTCCCGATGATCAGTAGTGGTGCCTAGTTGGGGTTCGATTCAGGGCCTTGTCGTAGGTTGGGTTATTTTTTTCCATTTTGGCGCCGTAGTCGGGCCATGAGTGTTTGTTTGATGGATGTTATTTATGTACTCTGATGTGACGTGGCGAGTGTAAGCCAACTATGTTATCTCCCCCTTTTATTATGTATTACATGGGATGTTGTAATGATTTCCTGACTTGCGACATTGCTTTCAATGCGGTTATGTCTCTAAGTCGTGCCTCGACACGTGGGAGCTATAGCCGCATCGAGGGCATTACAAGTTGGTAATCAGAGCCTTCCCCGACCTTAGGAGCCCCATTGCTTGATCATCTTAGCAGTCGAGTTGTGTCTAGAAAAATGTTTTGAGTCCTTAGGAATTATATATCGGAGAGTTTAGGAATTCTTTTTACTTCCCAGTCTCCTCATCGCTCTGGTAAGGCATCCTGACGTAGAGTTTTGACTCTTCTCTTCTCAAATTTCACTAAAAAAAAATTTAGGATCACGCGAGTATCTTGGATTTGTTCCGATGGCTTATGATGAGAATACTGTCTTGGTGCCTCCTATCAGGGGTTTAGTGGAAGTGTCCCGGGGAGTTGAGCTCTGAGGTGTTGTCATCATAATTTTATCGTTGCAATTCTGGTATACTTGAGATATGTGCGCGACATCGAAAATCTCTTTTATGCAGTTCGTTGGTGAGATAACCTCGATGCCACCCAGTACTGGGGCGGGAGTTCGGGAGTATCGCCATAACTTGTATAACGGATGCTTTTCTAAGGTTGAGATAGATGGTTTCTGAAGGTTTCTTGGTTATGTGTTGAAGGATGGATACAGCTGGATGTAGGATTTGCTAGCTTGAGTGAGATATTATGCTCCCCTGTATCCCCAACACCTGATTGCATAACCGGAAAATTTCGGGAGTTTCATAGGTGGGAATTCAAGTAGCCTTAGGATATCTTTCCGACAGATGTATGATATGAAATTGGGGTTCGACGTCTAGTGGTTCGCCTATTCACGGTCGATTTTACAGTGGTCTCGTTGTGTCTTAAAGAGTCCTTGGCTATGCTGACTCGGGGACGCTTCGTATGTCATGTGCACTGCCTTGTACATGATGGTGTTGTACGATCGAGCCCGTGTAGGTCCCACCACGAAAACTTCGGACGAAATTTCTATCATGTATTTGTTCTGGCTTATTCCACAAGCCAACCCTTGGTTTTATTTCGAGTTGTGGCATTCGTTTTGCTTCGACGTCATATGTTGATTCCATCCCTCGTTGTTGTACCCCTTCTACCTGATTCTTCGTGGCTTCACAATTTAGGAATACGTGACCACTTCAAGAGAAATACATTCGTTCATTTTGTTCGGATGTGAAGACTATATGTTGCAATTTTCATTCCGTTGGTTTCAGCTTCAATATTTATCTGTCTATGTGCTAACGGTGGTCAACCTCTTCAGGATGGCTCCCGCTAAGAGCACCAGTCAGAACCAGAATCAAGATCCGCCACCGCCTCCACCTCCTCCAGAGGCATGGCAAGCTGTGATGGCCGCAACCAATGCAAACACTCAGCTGATCATGCAAATTATCCAAGAGCGCAATCAAGGCAGTCAAGGGAATCAAGGCAGCAATCAGAGTCACTTTGCTACACTCAACCAGTTCCTTGCTAATGGGCCAAAGACTTTCAGCAATTGTGTTGAGGCAACCGATGCTGACGATTGGCTTGTGGATCTGTGTAAGCATTTCGAGTGCAGTAACGTCAGGCCTGAGGACTTTGTCAAGTTCGCTTCCTTCCAACTCAAAGATCAGGCTGCAGAATGGTTCCAGCAGTACAAGGATTCCAGAGGTGGACGTGTTATCACTTGGGATGATTTCCGTCGAGATTTCCGAGCTCATCACATTTCGCAGAGCGTGGTTGAAAGCAAGAGTGAGGAATTCCGCAATCTGAAGCAAGGCTCTTTGTCTGACTATGACTACAACAAATTGTTCCAGAAACTTGCCCGCTTTGCCAAGCAGGACGTGCCTGATGAGAAGAGCATGATATATCAGTTCAGGGGTGGTCTCAGAGAAGATATTCAGCTCGCTCTTGTTCTCTTTGAGCCTTTGAGATACGATGAGTTCTACAACATGGCACTGAAGCAAGAGGCTGCTCAGTTGAGGTGTGATGCTTCCAGGAAGCGAGTCAGAGATGTTACTCCTTCTTCCTCTACTCAAATGGCCAAGCAGCAGAAGTTTTGGCTTCCTCCTCCTCCGTTCCGTCAGCCGTATCAGCAGAAGAGCAAAGGTGGCAGTGGTTCTTCCCACCCACCCAACCCAGGCTTTCAGAACAAGACTTCGTCTCAAGCTCCAAGATCGAGTGCTCCATATCACCGTCCGCTTTCAGAGGTCACGTGCAACAAGTGCCAACAGAAGGGTCACTATGCCAACAAGTGTTTCAACCAGAGGCGTCTTCCTCCTCCTCCTCCTGTGAGATCGGCAAGTACAGCTGTGGTCAAGCATAACCCCAAGTACGCCAAGGTCAACATGGTGAATGCAGCCCAGGCAGAGGATTCGTCAGATGTGATCATGGGTAACCTTCATGTTAATGATGTTCCTGCAAAAGTTCTTTTTGACACGGGTGCATCGCATTGCTTCATTTCCAGACCTTTTGCATCTAAGCATGGGTGGTTTTCTCAAGTTATGCATAAGCCATTAGCAGTCGTCTCTCCGGGTAGATGCTTGCTTGCTAACTACGAAGTTCCGGATATTTCTATCATGATGGGTGAGTTCAAGTTTTTTGCTTCTCCAATGATTCTTGGTAACTCGGATATTGATCTTATTCTCGGGATGGATTGGCTTTCTAAGCACAAGGCTCAGCTTGATTGTGCTGCCAGGCAGATTCAATTGACTCATTCGTCTGAGGATGTCATTATCTTTGCCGCTCGGGATAATACCATTCGTCTGTTTTCTCTCAATGAGAAGGGTGAATTGGATGCCATCTCGCAAATTCCAGTCGTTTGCGAATATCAAGACGTCTTTCCAGAAGAGCTCCCAGGAATGCCTCCACACCGGCCAGTTGAATTCGTTATTGAACTTGAGCCTGGCACGGAACCTGTGTGCAAACGTCCTTACAAGCTCGGACCTGAAGAGTTGAAGGAGCTGAAGAAGCAACTCGATGAGCAAGAAAGATTGGGTCTCATCCGGCCTAGTACTTCTCCGTGGGGTTGTGGTGTTCTTTTTGTGAAGAAGAAGGATGGATCGAGTCGACTTTGTGTTGATTACCGTCCAGTGAATAAGAAGACCATCAAGAACAAATACCCACTTCCCAACATCAATGAGCTGTTCGAACAACTCAAAGGCGCCCAAGTATTCTCCAAGCTTGATCTCCGTATGGGTTATCACCAGATTCGCATTCGTGAAGAAGATATTCCCAAGACAGCATTCAGAACAAGCTTTGGTTCATATGAATACACTGTCATGTCTTTTGGCCTCGCCAACGCTCCTCCGACGTTCTCTCGCATGATGAATTTCATCTTCAACGCCTACACCAATGACTTTGTTTTGGTCTATCTCGATGACATCCTGGTTTTCTCCAAGAACAAGGAAGATCATGGCAAGCACTTGCGTTTGGTTCTTGACAAACTCAGGGAACATCATTTCTATGCCAAGTTCTCCAAGTGTGAATTTTGGCTCGATGAGGTTCTTTATCTTGGTCATATCATCTCTGCCAAGGGCATTTCCGTGAATCCCGAGAAGGTATCCGCAATTGTGAATTGGGAACCTCCTCAGAATGTGAAGCAACTCCGCAGTTTCCTCGGTCTCGCAAGCTATTGCAGAAGATTCGTTGAAAACTTTTCTAAGATTGTGAAGCCTCTCTCAAATCTTCTTCAAAAGCATGTCAAGTACGTTTGGTCTCCGGAGTGTGATATTGCTTTCAACACTTTGAAAGAGAAGTTGATCACTGCTCCAGTTTTGACTCCACCTGATGAATCCAAGCCGTACGAGGTCTTTTGTGATGCCTCTCTCCAAGGTCTTGGCGCAGTTTTGATGCAAGAGAAGAAAGTTGTTGCTTATACTTCTCGCCAGTTGAAGCCTAATGAGAAGAACTACCCCACTCATGATCTCGAGTTGGCGGCAGTTGTGCATGCTCTTTTGACTTGGAGACATATTCTATTGGGAAGAAAAGTGGACATTTTCACTGATCACAAGAGTCTCAAGTACATCTTCACTCAGCCTAATCTCAACCTAAGGAAAACTCGATGGGTCGAAATGATTCAAGAATATAATCCAAGTATTGAGTATACTCCAGGCAAGGCTAATGTGATTGCTGACGCTTTGAGCAGAAAGGCCTACTGCAACAGTCTGATTCTCAAGCCTTTTCAACCCAAGCTTTGTGAAGCTTTCCGCAAGCTTAATCTGCAAGTTGTTCCTCAAGGTTTCCTCGCCAACCTTCAAGTCTCTCCTACCTTAGAAGACCAGATTCGCCAAGCCCAGCTTCTTGATGCTATGGTGAAAAAGGTGAAGATTGGGATTGTCAAGAGTCAGTCCAAGTACAAGTGCTACCGCCTTGATGACAAGGACACTCTCTTCTTCGAGGATCGTATTGTTGTGCCCAAAGGTGAACTTCGTAAAGTGATCATGAACGAGGCTCACAATTCTCTCCTCTCCATCCACCCTGGGAGCACGAAGATGTATCAGGACCTCAAGCAAGCTTATTGGTGGACTCGAATGAAGCGCGAGATCGCTCAATTCGTGAATGAATGTGATGTCTGCAGAAGAGTGAAGGCAGAACACCAAAGGCCAGCTGGTCTCCTCCAACCTCTTGCCCTTCCAGAATGGAAGTTTGACCACATTGAAATGGACTTCGTGACTGGGTTTCCAAAGTCCAAGCGTGGCAATGATGCTATATTTGTTGTCATCGACAAGCTCACCAAAGTGGCTCACTTTCTGCCTATCAAAGAGTCAATCACTGCAGCTCAATTGGCGGAACTCTATACCTCTCGCATTGTCTCTCTGCACGGTATTCCTCAAGTGATATCTTCAGACCGTGGAAGCATCTTTACCTCCAAGTTTTGGGATTCTTTTCAGAAGGCCATGGGCACCGACATCCGCTTCAGCACTGCTTTTCATCCTCAAACGAGCGGTCAAGTCGAGTGTGTCAACCAGATTCTTGAAGATATGCTCAGGGCTTGTGTGATCTCTTTCGGCATGAAGTGGGAGGACTGCCTTCCTTATGCTGAATTCTCATACAACAACAGTTTTCAAGCAAGTTCGGGCAAGGCCCCTTTTGAAATTCTGTATGGCAGGAAGTGCCGTACCCCTCTCAACTGGTCTGAAACCGGTGAACGTCAGCTGCTGGGTAATGACTTAATCACAGAAGCAGAAGAAATGTGCAAAGTCATTCGTGATAACCTCAAAGCAGCCCAATCCCGCCAGAAGAGCTACTATGATAGTAAGCACCGTGATTTGGCTTTCGAGATCGGAGATCATGTTTACCTCCGTGTCTCTCCTATGAAAGGTACTCGTCGCTTCGGTCTCAAAGGGAAGCTTGCCCCTAGATACGTGGGACCTTTCAAGATTGTCAGCAAGAGAGGCGACCTCGCCTATCAACTCGAGCTTCCTTCAAACTTTGCAAATGTTCATGATGTGTTCCATGTCTCTCAGCTTCGAAAGTGCTTCAAGACTCCTAACCGCACCGTCAACTTCGAGGACATTGAGCTCCAAGAAGATCTCTCTTATCGTGAGCACCCAGTTGCTATTCTTGAAGAGACTGAACGCAAGACTCGCAACAAGTCAATCAAATTTCTCAAAGTCAAGTGGTCTCACCATTCCGACCGTGAAGCTACCTGGGAACGCGAGGATCACCTCCGTTCTGAGTACCCGGAGTTCTTTCAGTCCTAGATCTCGGGACGAGATCTTTTCGTAGTGGTGGAGTGTTGTAATGCCCCAGATGTAACTTTCCCAATTTGTACTCCAACTCTTGCCGTTTCCGGCGTTAAGTTATATTTATTTCTCGGGTTCGGGTCTTTGTCTCCGTATGTTGTTTTCGTTTTCATGCATCTCATATCATGTCATCATGTGCATTGCATTTGCATACGTGTTCATCTCATGCATTCGAGCATTTTCCCCGTTGTCCGTTTTGCATTCCGGCCCTTCGTTCTCCTCCGGTGGCCATTTCTAGCTTTCTTTCACATGTGGGGATTAGACATTTCCGGATTGGACCGAGACTTGCCAAGCGGCCTTGGTTTACTACCGGTAGACCGCCTGTCAAGTTTCGTACCATTTGGACTTCGTTTGATACTCCAACAGTTAGTCGAGGGACCGAAAAGGCCTCGTGTGTATTGCAGCCCAACACCCCTCCAATTTGGCCCAAAACCCACCAAACTCTGCTCCATGTCCTAGAGCGTTCGATCACGATCGCGTGGCCGAAAACCGCTCCTCATTTGGACTCCCCTAGCTCTACTTATGCCTATTTATACCCCCTCCATTCGGATCTTCTTCCCCGTCAAAACCCTAGTCTAAAAAAAACCCAGATCTCGCCGCCGACGGACGTGTCCGCCTCGGCCGGACAACGTCCGCCGCCTCCGCCGCACCAACCGTCCGCCGCCACGTGTCCCTCGCGGGACCGCTTCGCCGCCACCGCCGCGAGGCCCGCCGAGCCCGACGCGGGCCCCCGCGGCCCAGTCCTCCGCCCCGCCGCCGTCTGCCCAGGCGCCGCCCTCCCCTCCGCGTCAGGCCGCCGCAGGAGCCCGGAGCCGCCGCGCACTCACTGCCGGAGCCACCTCGCCGCCACGCCGCCCGCGCCCGGCCGCCCCTCGTCGCCGGCGCTGCCCGCCGTCCAGCGCCGCCCCGGGCGCCTCGTCGCCGGCGCCGCCCCCGGCCTCTTCCTCCCCGCCGGCCGCCGTCCCCGCCATTTCCGGCAAGCCTCCGGCGAGTTCGTGCTACAGTACCCCGGCGTGAACAGTACCTGAGATCCCGATCCAGATCTGAACAGTAAACCCTAGGGGTTGACTTTTTCTCTCTCCCTCTAATCTTTTATGCAATCTTTGACTGCCCGTAACTTTGCATCTGTAGCTCCGTTTTGGACATATGATATATCAAAATGTTCGTCTCGACGAGTACATCATTTCATTCCATTGCATCATTTTAATTTGAGTTCATCTTGATGCCCAAAATGCTATTAGAAGGAGGCTTCGGAGTTAATTGTCAGATCTGCTAGTTCATCTTAGACTTTTGTCATTTTTGCCATGATTATTGTGTGCATGCTATGCCTGTGAGTCCTTGATATGTTTTGTTAAGCATTTTGTCTTCTTTCCAGAGGTGCAACCCATGCATTTTTAGGATGTGTGTGGTGACTTGTGCAAGCTTGCAAAGTGAGGCACCCGGTAAATCTGTTTTCAGGGACTTAGTAGTTTTCACTAAGTCTGGGATATTTTAGTTCATGATGCCATATGTTCAGCTTGTTTCCTAGTGATACGTGCCTCTTTTGAGGATAATCAGTAAAGGAGTTTTGTTAATCATGTTATGCTCTATCCATCCATGTCTTTGTTTGCAATTATGGAGCACCATAGCTTGAGTCAATCGAGCTCTACTTTTGCTTCATGGTGAATCTGGGCAGATCGTCAACTCGTTTGCGATTTTGCCGATGTTGTTGTAGTTGATCCGTGCATGCTATACCATTGTTCTTGCCATGTATAGCTTTTATTTTGTGCCTTCTTAATGGATGTATGCTTGCCTTGCTGTGACTTGCACCGTGGTGAGTGCATCGAGCTCGTTTACATGCCTTCGTGAGTTATATCAGCATGTCTCAGTTTTCACTAAGTCTGAAAACTGATTGTGTTTTATGCTATGTTCGTGTGCCCGTTAATATATTTTGTGATCCCTTTTGGCCCCAGGTCACTTTGGGACTTTTGTTAAGCGCGTTGAGTAGCTCCATGCCATGTTCTTACTTGTTATGTTCAGGTCATGTATCATGTTGTTTTGCTGCTCCAAAGAGAGCATCGTGATCTGAAATTTCAGACTAGCGTTAATTTCACTAAGTCTGGAATCTGTTTTGCATTTGCGTTTTTGCCATGCTTGTTTGAACCTCTTAATGGATGAATTGGCCGTGGCTCAGTGCTAGTCTTTTGTTAAGCATCTTGTGGGCATCCCTGCCATGTATTTTGTTGTCATGTTTGGTGGCTTTAGCATGTTCATTTCGTTGCATTTAGATGCCTACTTGCTGTAAATCGCAGACCGGTGTCATATCTTAAAACGATTGCCATTTCCAAACCGTAACTCCGATTCCAATGATCTTTATATCGATTTCAAGAGATTTCATCCCCTCTATCCAGTGGCACCCTTGGAATTCCAAGTTGAGGCCAGGTTCATGCATTTCCTGTCATATCTTGCATTTTGCATCCCGCATGGCATCCCGCATAGCATATCACCATTTCATCATATTGCTTGGTCTTGCACGTGGTTGATTGTATCCTTGTTGCTTGTTTTTCTTGTTGGGTAGAGCCGGGAGACGGGTTCGCTACCGAGGAGCCCGTTGAGTTTGCTTGTGAGGATCCAGTCAACCCTGACAACTGTGCAGGCAAGATGATCATACCCTCGAAATCACTACTATCTTTGCTATGCTAGTTTGCTCGCTCTTGCTATGCCAATGCTTCGATGCCTACCATTTGCTTGTCAGCCTCCCAATTGCCATGTTGAACCTCTAACCCACCATGTCCTAGCAAACCGTTGATTGGCTATGTTACCGCTTCGCTCAGCCCCTCTTATAGCGTTGCTAGTTGCAGGTGAAGATTGGAGCCGTTCCTTGTTGGGACATTTATTACTTGTTGGGATATCATTATATTTCTATGTTATCTTAATGCATCTATATACTTGGTAAAGGGTGGAAGGCTCAGCCTCTCGCCTAGTGTTTTGTTCCACTCTTGCCGCCCTAGTTTCCGTCATATCGGTGTTATGTTCCCAGATTTTGCGTTCCTTACGCGGTTGGGTTATAATGGGAACCCCTTGATAGTTCGCCTTGATTAAAGCTTTTCCAGCAATGCCCAACCTTGGTTTTACCATTTTCCACCTAGCCTTTTTCTTTCCCTTGGGTTCTGCAGACTCAAGGGTCATCTTGTTTTAACCCCCCGGGCCAGTGCTCCTCTGAGTGTTGGTCCAAACCGTCAGCCGCCGGTGGCTACCAGGGGCAACTCTGGGCTGGCCTACCAGAAGTTTAGACAATCTGAGTGTGCCCTAAGAAAGAGATATGTGCAGCTCCTATCGGGATTTGTCGGCACATTCAGGCGGTGTTGCTGGTCTTGTTTTAACCTGTCGAATTGTCTTGTTGTACCGGGATACCGAGTCTGATCGGTGTGTCTCGGGTGGAGGTCTATTCCTTCGTTGACCGTGAGAGCTTGTCATGGGCTAAGTTGGGACTCCCCTGCAGGGATTGAACTTTCGAAAGCCGTGCCCGCAGTTATGGGCAGATGGGAATTTGTTAATGTCCGGTTGTAGATAACTTAAACCTTAATTAATTAAAATGAATCAACTGAGTGTGTAACCGTGATGGCCTCTTCTCGGCGGAGTCCGGGAAGTGGACACGGTGATGGAGTTATGCTTGCGCAGGTTGTCCTTCTAGATTCTCGCTCGCGCTTTGCCTCCTCTTCTCGCTCTCTTTCGCGTATAAGATAGCCACCACATATGCTAGTCGCTTGCTGCAGCTCCACATATATTTGCCTTATCCATTCCTATAAGCTTAAATAGTCTTGATCGTGAGGGTGCGAGATTGCTGAGTCCCTGTGGCTCACAGACACTATAACTCCAGATGCAGGTCCAGGGGATTCCGCTCCAGGTGACGAGTACGAGCTCAAGTGGGAGTTTGACGAGGACTCTTAGCGTTATTATGTTTCCTTTCCCGATGATCAGTAGTGGTGCCTAGTTGGGGTTCGATTTAGGGCCTTGTCGCAGGTTGGGTTATTTTTTTCCATTTTGGCGCCGCAGTCGGGCCATGAGTGTTTGTTTGATGGATGTTATTTATGTACTCTGATGTGACGTGGCGAGTGTAAGCCAACTATGTTATCTCCCCCTTTTATTATGTATTACATGGGATGTTGTAATGATTGCCTGACTTGCGACATTGCTTTCAATGCGGTTATGTCTCTAAGTCGTGCCTCGACACGTGGGAGCTATAGCCGCATCGAGGGCGTTACATTTCCACCAGCCAAATATGCATATAGTATAGTTGTTTCATTCCATTACTCTCTATGTGTTACCTTGCCAGCATATTCCATGTGCTGACCCGTTTCGGGCTGCAACATTAAATGTTGCAGACTTTTCAGACGATGATTAAGGAGTTTTTAGGTCGTGGTTCTATACTCAGTGATGCCGTTGGAGTTGATGGACTCACTTATCTTCCAAGACTTTCGTTGTTATCGTTATTAGATGGCCTTAATCCATATTTATTGTAATAAGTTCTCTTTTGAGACACTCGATGTAATAAGTGGGTGATTGCTACTCTGCTATAAATCCTCCGAGTACTGTGTGGTGTCAGCATTACTGATCCAGGGATGACACCGGAGCACAGAGATCAGACTGTTTAAGGTCTGGTCGCTACAGAGATGGTATCAGAGCACACATTGACTGTAGGACATGACCACTAAGGTAAAAGCCCTAGATCACTATTCACTCTCTTCTCTTCTGACTTCTCATCTTTTCTATTCTTTAGGATGGCGGATGCAAGGAACAAGTTCACACAACCGGATGAAGATACACCCTTTGGACGACACTTGAAGGAAGTCACTAGATACCTGAACATAGGAGTACCAAGCTTCACGGGAACCTACAACGCCACTTTACCTGAAGAAGAGCGCTGGATGATTCAAGTTCAAGTTCCAGGAAGGACGTTCATGCCAGTCACTGAGCCCATAGAGTTTTCATTTGATGCACCAACTTGGAGTCTGGGAATGAGCATGGCAGCTCACATCGCCATGGGACGCATTGGAGAAGTCTACCGCAAGGATCTCAAGGATACTATCTACCAAATTTGTGGGCGCCGAGATGAGCACTGGGAGATGATCAGCACCAGGAAGGATAGATCAATCGCAGCTTTTATCCAGGAATTAAACCAGCACATTCGACGCCAGGAGAACCAGATGTGTGCCGACATGATAGATCTGAAGAAGGCTAAGACTAGAATCAAGGAACTGGAGGAAGAACTCAAGGCTACACGTGAAGATTATGAAGAGGAAATTGAAGTATTGGTGGAGAAGAATGACGACCTGATCAAGAAGATTGGAATATTTATGGGAGGCCCGACACCAGTAGATGAAGACGAAGAACCCAAGGAGATTAGCCCGGAAGACTACATCATCATCGACGGCACTGACTCAGAACCAGACAGTAGTGATGATGACTATGTTGATGAAGCTGGAGCAGATATCATGGAGTCAACAACTGAAGAATATTTCTAGTAGACCACCTCATCAGTAGTAGTAGTAGTAGTAGTCCACCATGTAAATATAGTAGTCCGAGCACTTTTGCGATAGATAGATCGATTGTATGCCTTTGTTTGATTGATTGAAGTGAATTGTTTGCTTTTACCTCATGTGCATATGGGTAGTTTTCTCTTTATACCCTCTCTATTCTTATATCTCATCTTTTCTAAAACCACAGATGCCTCTGAGACGTGACCCCAGGTTTGCTTTCCCACCGGAGCTCACCCAGTTGATCCAGCAGCAAAACACATTGATGCAGTTGGTAGTCCAGAATCAGAATCAGGGGAACAACAACAACAACCCACCACCACCACCACCCGTTGACCACTTAGCCCGTTTCCTTAGGCTGAATCCGCTGGTGTTTTCTAGTAGCACCGAGCTGATAGTAGTAGATGATTGGCTCCGCAAGACAGCTAGGGAGTTGACCATAGTAGGATGCACAGATGCGGAGAAGGTGAAGAGTGCCGCACATCAGTTAGAAGGACCTGCAGCATCATGGTGGGAGAATTTCACAGCCACCTTCCCAGTCGACACTGTCACATGGGACCAGTTTTAGCAGGCTTTCCGTACTGCCCATGTTTCAGCAGGAGCTATGGCCATGAAGAAGCGTGAGTTTCGCAACTTGCGCCAAGGAGGACGGACAGTTGGCCACTATGTGGAGGAATTTAGTAAGTTAGCACGTTATGCCCCAGATGACGTCGCTACGGATGCAGCTAAGCAAGAGAAGTTTCTGGAAGGACTGAATGATGAGTTGAGCATGCAGTTGATGGTAGCCACTTTCAACAACTACCAGGATTTGGTAGATCGTGCTCTTATGATTGAAGGGAAGCAGCAGCAAATTGAGAATCGCAAGAGGAAGTATGGACAAGGAAAGTATAATTCAGGAGCTCAGCAAAAGCCACGTTTTACCCCTAGACCGGGAGGACATTTTCAGCATACCCATGGAGGAGGTAGCTCGCACAATCACAATGGCACCAAAAATGGTAATGGCAATGGAGGAAGCAACGGCCAGAACCGCACCAACCCCTCAACCCCAGCCAAGAAGGACTTGAGCCAAGTCACTTGCTATAAGTGTTCGAAGACCGGACATTATGCCAATGAATGTCCTGAAGGCCAAAATGGCAATGGAAGTTCTGGGAAGAAGCCGAACCCTTTCAACAGGGGACAGGTGAACCACGTTAGCGTGGAGGAGGTTGAAGCTCAGCCCGATGCAGTAATAGGTAAGTTTTTGGTTAAGTCATTTACTGCACTCGTTCTTTTTGATACTGGTGCATCGCATTCATACATCTCAAGGGGATTTGTGGATAAGTATAACCTACCAACCCAAGCCCTTAGGTGACCCATGTTAGTAACCTCTCCTGGAGCAGAGTATGTGGCTAGTCTATGGTGTGATCGGCTACCAATAAGGATTGGTAACTATGTTTTTCCCTCAGACCTAATAGTATTGGAATCTCAAGGATTGGATGTGATATTAGGCATGGATTGGTTATCAAAGTATGAAGGGAATATTGAATGTGCTAGTAAGTCGATTTTGCTTACCACCCCAGAAGGGAGAAGGATCAAGTACGTATCCCGGCATGTGCCAAAGAGGACCCAAGTAAATTGCCTAACAGGAGTTGTGCAGGAGGAAGTACCAGTTGTAAGGGATTTCCCTGATGTATTTCCAGAAGAGTTGCCAGGCATGCCACCGATAGAGATATTGAGTTCTTGATTGAGCTATTGCCAGGCACTGGGCCAATATCAAAGAGACCATATAGGATGCCAGCAAAGGATTTGGTGGAAATTAAGAAGCAGATTAAGGAGTTAGTGGATAAGGGATATATTCGCCCAAGTTCTTCACCTTGGGGATCGCCAGTACTTCTAGTGGAGAAGAAGGATGGATCGTTAAGGATGGTTGTTGATTATCGAGGGTTGAATGAAGTAACGATCAAGAACAAGTACCCGCTACCAATGATCAACGATCTGTTTGATCGATTGCAAGGAGCTAAGGTATTTTCCAAGATCGATCTGCGATCGGGATACCACCAGTTGAAGATTCGAGAACAAGATATTCCGAAGACAGCTTTTACCACCAGGTATGGGCTGCATGAGTATACCGTTATGTCATTTGGTCTGACTAACGCACCTGCCTATTTTATGAACATGATGAACAAAGTGTTTATGGAGTTTTTGGATAAGTTCGTCGTAGTGTTCATTGATGATATCCTGGTTTATTCGAAGAATGAAGAGGAGCATAAGGAGCATTTGCGTTTGGTACTTGGAAAGCTCAGAGAACATCAATTATATGCCAAGTTCAGCAAATGTGAGTTTTGGTTGAAGGAAGTAGGATTCCTCAGACACGTTATATCTGGAGAAGGTATAGCAGTAGATCCCGCTAAAGTTGAAACCGTGACCAAGTGGGAAGCCCCAACAACAGTTGGAGAGATCTGGAGTTTTATTGGACTCGCAGGGTACTACCGGAGATTTATTGAGAATTTCTCAAAGATTGCGAAGCCTATGACTGAGTTGTTGAAGAAGGATACCAAGTTCATATGGACAGAGGAGTGTGAGGCTAGTTTCCAGGAGTTGAAGAAACGCTTAGTTACCTCACTAGTGTTGATTTTATCAGACCAGACCAAGGATTATGAGGTGTATTGCGACGCTTCACGTCGAGGACTTGGAGCGGTGCTTATGCAGGAAGGGAGAGTTGTTTCATATGCCTCAAGACAACTGAAGCCTCATGAGTTGAATTATGCTACGCATGATTTGGAGTTAGCAGCCGTAGTGCATGCTTTGAAAACATGGAGACATTTTCTCATTGGAAATCATTGTGAGGTGTACACGGATCATAAGAGTTTGAAGTACATCTTCACACAGAAGGAGTTGAATCTCAGACAAAGAAGATGGTTGGATCTCATCAAGGATTATGATATGAAATTGCATTATCACCCCGGAAAGGCTAATGTAGTAGCTGATGCATTAAGCCACAAGAGCCATGTCAATACATTAATGACGGGAGAAATACCAAGGGAGTTAGCAGAAAATCTTCATGAACTATGTTTGGAAATAGTTCCGAGAGGCTATGTAGCAGCATTGGAGATTCAGTCAACTTTGATGGATAGAATCAGAGAAGCTCAGGAAGCTGACAAAGCGTTTGCCGCTATAAAGGAGAAACTAAGCAAAGGAAAAGCTAAAGGATTTCGTGAGGATGAGCACGATACCCTATGGTTTGAAGACCGTGTTTACGTGCCCAATAACCCGGAGATCAGGAAGTTGATTTTGCAAGAGGCACACAATTCACCGTATTCGATTCACCCAGGAAATACCAAGATGTATTTGGATTTGAAGGATATTTTCTGGTGGACCGGAATGAAGAAGGATATTGCGGAGTATGTAGCAGTTTGTGATGTATGCCAGAGAGTAAAGGCAGAGCATCAGAAGCCAGCAGGACTGTTACAACCATTGCCGATACCCGAATGGAAGTGGGATACGTTAGGCATGGATTTTATCACGGGATTGCCCAGGACTCGCTCAGGCTATGACTCGATTTGGGTTGTAGTTGATCAATTGACGAAAGTAGCTCATTTCATCCCAGTAAAGACCACTTACACCAGTGCTAAGTTGGCAAAGATATACATGACCAGAATAGTATGTCTGCATGGAGTTCTGAGGAGTATGGTATCAGATAGAGGAACCCAGTTTACCTCAAAGTTCTGGAAGCAGTTGCGCGAAACTTTGGGTACCAGACTAGAATTCAGTACAGCTTTTCATCCACAGACAGATGGACAGACCAAGAGAGTCAATCAGATTTTGGAGGATATGCTGAGAGCTTGTGCGCTAGATTATGGATCTAGTTGGGACGATAATTTGCCATATGCAGAGTTCTCTTACAACAACAGTTATCAAACCAGTTTAAAGATGGCCCCTTTCGAAGCTTTGTACGGAAGGAGGTGCAGGACACCGTTGTCATGGGACGAAGTTGGAGACCGCCAGTTGTTTGGACCTGACTTGATTAAAGAGTCTGAACAGAAGGTGAAGTTGCTTCGCGATAGGCTCAAGGTAGCCCAGTCCAGACAGAAAAGTTATGCAGATTCTAAACACAAGGAGAAAATTTACAAAGTCGGAGATAGAGCTTATCTTCGAGTATCTCCACTTCGGGGAACAAAGCGTTTTGGAGTTAAAGGGAAGTTAGCACCACGATTTGTAGGACCATATCGAGTTTTGGAATGTATGGGAGAAGTGGCCTACAAATTGGAATTGCCCGAAGGATTGTCAGGAGTACATGATGTGTTCCACGTTTCCCAGTTAAAGAAATGTCACGCGGAGATGGCTGACATACCATTGAGAGATACAGTGCCTTTGGAAACTATACAGTTGGATAACGATTTGACCTATGAGGAGAAGCCAGTCAAGATTCTCGAGTTTGCCAACCGAGTTACTCGCAGCAAGGTTATCAAGTTTTGCAAAGTTCAGTGGAGCCACCACTCAGAGGATGAAGCCACCTGGGAGCGAGAGGAAGATTTGTTCAAAGACCACCCTCACCTATTTTCTAGCCAACCCGAATCTCGAGGGCGAGATTCATCTTAAGGGGGGTAAGTTTGTAACATCCCAAATTTTTAATTTGGAATGTTATACATTAGATCATCAATGCATATCATATTTTATTTTTGCATTTTGGTTGATCCTAGAAATTCTACGCAACGCAATGACCAACGGAGAGAGTTGGGGATTTCGTTATTTTCATATTTGAGTTTTCTTAAATTTTGAGAATAGGATCATTTGATTTTAATTATTTTATCATCAATTATTTCTATTACAAAAAAATATGAGAGAGGGAATAAAATGACTTTCCCAAAATAAAGAAATATTGAGGATTTAATAATAAAATCAAATAAGATTTTATTCCAGAGTTTTTTCGGTGTTTTATTTGAATTTAGGAAAAAATGAGTTTTTTCAAAATTGCATTTAGGGCCCAAATAAATGTTCACTTTGTCGGGCTTGATTTTAGAAGCCCGGGAAAATTTATTTCGGGATTTTTGGAGTCTGTTTAGTATTTCTTTTTATTTTTTCTTCCGAGCGTAATTATTTTAAAAAAAAAGGGAACCGACCTACTGGCCGTGTCCGACTAGGACTCCCGGCCCGTAGGGGATTTATAAGTCGGCCCACCCAGGGGGAACCCTAGCCCCGCCCTAGCCCCGCACCCGCCCGCGCCGCCGCCGCCGCCCGCGCCCCGTCCCAGCCCCGCACCCGCCCGCGCCGCCACCGCCGCCTGCGCGCCGCCGCCGCCGCGCCGCCCGCCGGAGCCAACGCCCCGCCCGCACGCTCGCCAAGGTTCGCCGCCGCCTCGTAATCCGCACCGCCCGGTTTTTTTTTAGAAAACCGATCGGTTTTTCGTTGGTTTTTTTTGGTTTTTTTTGTTTTCGTTTTTTTTATTAGATCGATTTTTCGGTTTAGGTTAAATAGTGAGCGTTCACTCGTTTGTTCGTTTAAACGAACACATTCATCGTTTAGATCTGGATAACGAACGTTCGTTCGTTAATCCGTTCGTCGTTTTTCTTTTTCTCGGATTTTTCCGCGGTTATTTTCTGATCGCGATTCCTGATCCGATTTTCGTTTTAGTATAACTTTTCGCTCGTTTATCGGAATCAGGCGATTCAAGCGCCTAGAGTTTCGTCTCGAAACCCTCTATCCGTTTAACCAACTTAAACAAGATTTTGCTACTGTAAAATTTGCCCTAGATCCAGATTACTAGAACGAAGTTGTTTTCTTTCGCCATTTGACCTTCGTTGCTTTGTTCGATTCGATTTTTTTTGCCAACCGGAGTTCTTAAGTTGAACCTTCTGGTTAGATCTCTTATTTGAGTTTTACCTGTGCATTAGATGAGTACTTATTGTATGCTCGTTTGTTGTTTGCGATAGAGTATCCGGAGTGCGCCGCCTGTTACTTTGAATCGCTAGGTTTCCCGGATCATCAGCAAGGCAAGTAACACTTTGATCATACCTTTTCTACTACCCAGTTTTATTGCATTAGACCAAACCTTACACATTGCATGATTAGGATCTAATTAAATTGTGGGATGGGAAGTAGATGAGGTAGTACCTATTACCTGTTTGTTATCAAACCTTTGGGAGTTACTTCTACGTTTTCTTATTATGCCATGCTATGCTAGTAGACGTGGATTGGGTGAGTGAAATCCATGACAGATGACAGATGTGAGATTGTTAATTAATGGTTTATCTAAGGTGGCAACTTAAACACACATCTGGGTGGATTGAGGCACCTGGGTATTCCAGGACTTGCCTGTTTTCTTTTGGACCGCCACCCAGACTCAAAGGGATCATGAGACTATTCATACTAGAAACTTCCGTGTGCAGCCACAAGCTATTATGGGCTCTAGCATAGTTGACTAAGTTGTGCGAAGTCTTACAGTGGTAGACTAGTAGATGTAGGGGATGTAGGTGGTACGGTCTACCCGATCATAAGGTGCTAGCGCTTCTGAAAGACTATGTCTCGGTCATCCATCTTCTCAAACACCATGTAGTGTGAGAAACAAACGGAAGCGATCGAGTCTTGTGGGGGAAAAGTGTGCAAACCTCTGCAGAGTGTAATAAACTAATCATGGTTAGTCGTGTCCCCGGTTATGGACATCTTGAGTATCTAGTACTTGGATTTTCATGTGAATCTCAACATGTTACTCTAAAGTAATTTTGTTGGGTTATGTTTAATGATGATGCTTAATTGGGATTGAGAATGCTGTCAACCATTCTCAATGTTTAACAACCACCATGATAGTAATTAAATTTATTCCTTTGGAGTAGGGAAAAATTGGCTTTATGCAAAACTGTAACCATAGAGCTTTCCACCAGCCAAATATGCATATAGTATAGTTGTTTCATTCCATTACTCTCTATGTGTTACGTTGCCAGCATATTCCATGTGCTGACCCGTTTCGGGCTGCAACGTTAAATGTTGCAGACTTTTCAGACGACGATTAAGGAGTTTTTAGGTCGTGGTTCTATACTCAGTGATGCCGTTGGAGTTGATGGACTCACTTATCTTCCAAGCCTTCCGCTGTTATCGTTATTAGATGGCCTTAAGCCATATTTATTGTAATAAGTTCTCTTTTGAGACACTCGATGTAATAAGTGTGTGATTGCTACTCTGCTATAAATCCTCCGAGTACTGTGTGGTGTCAGCATTACTGATCCAAGGATGACACCGGAGCACAGAGATCAGACTGTTTGAGGTCTGGTCGCTACACTCCTCCTTTGTTTCTTGACATAGGGTCCAAGTCTCCTGGATCATGTTCGTTCCGAAAATCACGTTCCCGAAGGTTTCATTCCGTTTGGACTCCATTTGATATTCCTTTTCTGTGAAACTCTGAAATGGGCAAAAAAACAGCAATTCTAGGCTGGGCCTCCGGTTAGTAGGTTAGTCCCAAAAATAATATAAAAGTGGATAATAAAGCCCAATAATGTCCAAAACAGTAGATAATATAGCATGGAGCAATCAAAAATTATAGATACGTTGGAGACGTATCAATGCACGAGAGAAAGTTAGTGGTACAGTTATAAAGAGAAGACCAATGTGTGGGTGTAAAAGACTAGGTGAGGTCATAATCAATGTAAAGTTGAATTCAAATATTTGAATAAGAGATCATGATGTTTGAAACCCATGCATGCATGAATATAACGGGGAGCTATGCGGTGTGGTTTGGAAACGAGCATGTTGTAATGTATACACATTGAACAAGGTCAGACTGGTTTGAATTTGAGATACCGATGGCAGACATCGTTTAGCCACATTGCATCCGTGCATGGACACACTATTCTAATTGGAGATGATGGGTAGCTTTGGCATCACATATCTATATCTATACCCCTATATATATTATATTATATATTTTTTAGTAGTGTGCGGATAACTTTAACTTTGAAAGATGGTCGTTGGATGAGGCCAATCCGATGGTGCAGAGCTGGCAGATTTGAGCACTACTGGCCGTTGGATATCATCTAGATTCCACTAGATTTTGCCACATGTACAATCTAGAAGACTCTATGGTTGAACTTAAGCATAATGCACTAACCTCAAAACATAAGCACTTATTCTTTGTTCTAAAATCTTCCGTATCAGAATTGCCCAAATGTTTTTCTACATGATTTGTTTTTACTTTATGCCTTACAACGCACAATTCCATGAATCTTAAAATTGATTAGCTTTCTTATAAAAACTAGATGATTTTGAATGAAATGAACTATAAGAATTAAACGAACATCTACATCATGCATATATGACTCAAAGCTTACATGCTATAATGTGGTATTTATTCATAATTTGGTTGCCAAATCTCATGCGTACAATGCACGTGTACCTTACTAGTCTAAATGGTGTCTGTGTGTGTGTGTGTGTTGTGCGTGTTAAACACATTGTACGTAGTATATCATACTAGTCTAAATTGTCTTTCTTTCTTTCGGGTACACGTTAAGCTTGTTCTCCCGAAATTTTAAGCCGCGCCTTGTTATGCCGAAATTTCAAGCTAGCGTCTCTATTTATCGTGCTCCGAAACTCCCGCCTCTTCAACACGCGCCTTGTTACCCCGAAATATTTAAGATAAATCATTGTCTCGTTGTGCTCCAACAACTCCCTCCATCTCAACCCGTGCCTTGCTATTCCAAAATTACGAAGCGCGCAAAAACTCCTACCTCCTATGAAATCCTGACACAAGAAATGCCCGTGATACCCCTGAACCGAAAGAACCGCCTAAAATCGGTGGGGGTACTTTCGTAACTTACCAGACATTTCGGACAAGCGCGTCCCTAAGCCATGGTTCCCCACTCCCATCCCATCCGCCCACCCATTCGTACACCAAGACCGGCAAAACCCGTGAAGCTCCACACCCTCCTCCGTCCGCCACCCAGCCGGAGCCTCTTCCCCGACGACGTCGTCCACAGCAACACCTCGACATCCCTCATCCACCATACCGGATGAGGACCCGTCATCGATCTAGTCGTCCCGCCGATTTAGCCACCCAGTCCTCCACCTCCAAGGAGCTGCCCCAACATTCCCCTCGTCTTTCGCGGCACCTCCATTCCCACACCGCCGTCTTCACATGTACCATCGGAAGAGCATCATCATCACCATTTCCTCGGATGAAGCTGCAGCCTAATCGGCGCCACCAAAGAGGTTGTACACTAATCGCTGCATTTTCCTCTTGATTCGATCTCATGGTGCTGTCGGCGCTCGGTCCCGAGCCGACACGACGCGGCTCCATCCACGGCGGCATCGCCGGCCACTTCCTCCATGGCGTCGCTCCCTCGGCGGCGACGTCCACATCAGTAGGAGCTACTTCTGCTTTAGCTCTCGCTTGCACTGCTGCTCTACTCTTGCTCTCGGTCCTCTGCCTGGTCTGCTCTTGCTCGCGCTGCTGCTCTCGCTCTTGCTTTTGCTTGCGATGCTGCTCCGATTTAGCTACACTTTAGTCGACTGAATCGACTTTTGGGTCAGTCGATTTTCAAGGGGTGGGGGGCTCGCCGGAGTTAAGGAAGAACCAGCCGCAGCGGGGAGGGGGGCTAACCGGAGAGGTACCCCACTATCTATCTTAGGGTTCAGGGTGGGGCGGTGGTCGCCAGCGGTGGTGGGGTGGTGGCGTGGGGATCACCGGAGAAAAAGCTCGGCACGGGGGGGGCTACAGGGATGGCCGGGGCGGCAGCAGACCGGCGGTGAGGAGTGTTTTTGGGGCGGACGGGGCGGCACACCACCGGCCGCGGGCGGCGGGGGGCGGCTGTTTGGCCGGTGGTGGCTGGTGGCTCAGGGGGGTGGAGGTTGAAGATGAACTACAGGCCCTGATTTCGTATCCAACGGCTGCAAAATCGACTGACCAGAGATGAAAAAGTCAGTCGACTGACATGTAGCCTCACCTCTAGTACGTTCAGTTTCCACAGTAAAATTCAGTTTCGACAGCAAAATTCATTTTCGACGGTTAAGTTCAGTTTCGGCAGTTAAATTCAGTTTCGACAGTTAAGTTCAGACATGAGCGGCTGATGTATACATCTAGCACTTTGTGGTTATGTATTTTACGTCATCTATTGGATATGATATTAGAATTCCACTCAGGTTAACGTTGTCTCTCTTGTCCTGCTTCAGCCTCGGCGTCGTACAACTCACCGGAGCTGCTCCAACGATGAAACCCTCCATCACAGCGGAGCAGTACCTCGGGCTCCATCTCCAGACGCCTAAGTTCTTCTTCCCCTCCTCTGACAGCCAAGTCAGCCGGAGCATCCTCACCGGCTAACCCAATCACGCTGAGATCGACATGGCTTCGCCAAAGAGGTTGTACACTTGTTATAGTTTGACTTAATCTCACCATGCTTCTTTGCATCCTGTGATCTTCCAATTCCTGTGAACCAAACACCCAGATTGGCAGAAATCCTGTGTTTTTAAATTCTCTGTTTTGCACGTGCATTCATATCCTATTCCTGTCTATTTCCTATCCCTGCATTGTTAGAATCCTCAAATTCAGACAAGCCCTTACACAATTACTTCTGTTACAGATATGTGTCAAAGAAAACCTTGTGTGGTTTGTCCTGCTCCTGCGGTGCTGTGTTCCACCCCAGCTCAGCTGCTCCAACGATAGAAGGGTTCACCACAGCAGAGATCCGCTCTCCAGACTATCTTTCGCCGCCTCAGATCTTCTCCCCCGCCGCCGGCAGCCACGACAACTGCATTACCACCATCAACTGAGCAGACGGCCTTGAGGACTACACGGGTCCGCAAGAGAGGTTGCACTCTTCTGTGTCTGCTTATGTTATGCATTGCTTAATATGATGACATGCTACTTTATCGTCGTGTTCACCTATTAGACTCCGACTCAAGTCCAAACTTATGCTGAAACTTGAGTTTTTAAATGGTTGTGGGGTACATATTGGGGCAACAATCGATACTATCTGTCTACTATCTGGTAATCTCGGGTGTCTACTGTGAGTTTCATGTTGGGTGCAAACAAACATTAAAGGAGTCATTATCTGTATTTTTTAACTAAAGCTATTATCTGCGTGCTATCATTTGTTTTTGGTCTATCCACAGCTTGCTACCATCACTCTGGATTTGTGCATGTACTCCTTACATAATCTCACTATGTTTTATTCCTATGCATGTCAGTTATTGTACACAATGGAACTGAACATGTAGAGCAAAATAGACAAGCCTTGCATGGCAATAAAATTTCATGCAGACGTCGCTCCATGGTGGGCGCAAAGGCAACCCCCCCTCCACCCATTTCGGATCGTAATCAAGAGGAAGATAATTGTTCTGAGGGGGGTTCAGAAGCAGAAGACCACTCCTATTTACCCCATGAGGTCTTCGCTCTAACTTGGCATGCTGATGTTGGTAAAATCATGCATATGGTGCCTTGCATTGCTTACTGTATACATCAAAGATGTCATCTGCTTAGTTTAGACATGCTTTGTGTCAATGCCATATGTTTAGTTTCTTTATCGTATATGTGAATCATGCAATGCCATCTTGTTTAGCCAGGCATCATATATGTGAATTTTGCAATGCCACCCTGGTTAGCCAGTCATCTTATATGTGAATTATATCATGACATTATTTTTTTATTACGTGTTAAATTTGTCAACAATTTTAGTACATTCAATTACTCTTCCTGTGCATCAGCCATTCGACACGGTCATGGAAAAACCTGGAGTGGAAACAAGGTCTTCAGAACAGACAATGCTATCTGACAAAGCGCATGTCTTGCTGGTTACAGATAGCTCCTCAGAGGAGGATTCAGAGACAGATGACCAGTCCTATTCCCCCCCCCCGAGGTGTTGTTGGGTTTCGTAGTAATTTCAAAAAAATTCCTACGCACACGCAAGATCATGGTGATGCATAGCAACGAGAGGGGGAGAGTGTGATCTACGTACCCTTGTAGATCGACAACGGAAGCGCTAACTTGGTTGATGTAGTCGTACGTCTCCACAGCCCGACCGATCAAGCACCGAAACTACGGCACCTCCGAGTTCTAGCACACGTTCAGCTCGATGACGATCCCCGGACTCCGATCCAGCAAAGTGTCGGGGAAGAGTTCCGTCAGCACGATGGCATGGTGACAATCTTGATGTTCTACCGTCGCAGGGCTTCGCCTAAGCACCGCTACAATATTATCGAGGACTATGGTGGAAGGGGGCACCGCACACGGCTAAGAATATG